>NC_138549.1:97877881-98477881 GCF_964273705.1 Natrix helvetica | reverse complement strand
GTATTAATGATACTCATGTACAGTATATATAACATTTGGAACAGTGCGATAACAGTGTATTGTGTAACATATTATAAAAACAGCCTGACTGGATAAGGTAAACTGTATGAGCACAATCAAAATACTAGAGCTGATATTATTTAAAAATCCAGAACTTCTGCAAGTGATGGAAATTTTGCTTTAGCACAATTCAAGCTGTTAAAATTTAAAAACCTTAAATGGTAATTAATTCATATGGCAAACAGTTCTTACAAATCATCCTGAATGCCTAAACAAGTTGACACATTTTAAGTACGGTGTCTTGTGGTTGTGGTTGCTTTACAGGCTTCAGTAAATTTCCAATGTTTCTAACAGTTTCAGAAAACTCTTAACAAAGTTACCGTATTTTTTGGAGTATAAGATGCACTGGAGTATAAGACGCACCAAGATTTTGAAGAGGAAAATAAAAAAGAAGTTTTTGCACTCTGCAGACCTCCCAAAAAACAGACCTCTCAAAAAAAAGGGCATGAATAGCCTTCAGGAGGCTTGTAGCGTGCTCCTAGGGGCTGGGGGGGAATTGAGCAAAAATCGGCCCGTTTTTCACTGATTTCTGCCCTCCCCAGCCCCCAGGAGGAACTCTGAAAACTTCCTAAAGGCCATGCATGGCCATTTTGGTGAAGGGAGTGGGATTTTGGGAGGCAAAAATTCTGTATTCAGTGTATAAGACGCACCCAGATTTTCAGTCTCTTTTTTTGAGGGAAAAAGGTGTGTCTTATACTCCAAAAAATACAGTAATCAAACAACCAATAATTCAATCTCTTATATGTGTCTCGTCAATGCAAGCTTTTCTGCATTAAATGCTAGACCCACTTACGATCAGAGTAGACTGAAAAGATTCATTTGTACAAATTTGTCAGAACCAATGTGGGGAATTTAAAGCACAGGGCATTATGAAAGGATAGAGCATTAACTAATGAAGAATTAGAAAGTAAATAAGTTTCCCCCCCATTTGCTTACCTCTGGATAACAGGTCAAATTTGCATACTTGCATAAGCTTTGATTAGCCATAACTTTGTACACAGGTTCTCCTGAGGTAGCCAGGAAACTTGATTTAATTGGGTTAAGTAGCAAACAGAATCAGATAATCACAGTATGTAACATTCTACTAAGAGGAAAAGTCACAACAAATGCATTTAATTTCCTTTGTTTTTTAATAACTAGCACAGGATATGATAACCATAGCATGTATGCATTTTCTAAAAACCTACTTGCCTGCTATGCAGATAATTAATCAGAGGTATAAAATTTGTTACTCTTTTACTTAATATCAAGGACATCGTTGCTGGTAATTTTTTGCATCAGGTGAAAAAGGAAATAGTACAACTCAAAGATCACATACACAATAGTGGAAAACATGGATTTTGCACTGTGCAGTGGTGCAGTGATTAGAGTGCAGTACTGCTCTGCTGCCTGCAGCTGCCTGTGATTTGGCAGTTCAAATCCCACCAGGCTCAAGGTTGACTCAGCCTTCCAGCCTTCCAAGGTGGGTAAAATGAAGACCCAGATTGTTGGGGACAAATATAGTTTCTTTTGAAGGAGGTTAAGATGCTTTCTTTTTTCATACTTTAGCAAAGAAATATGATAAATTGGATAGGTTTGAATTATGACAATTATGCATAAGCATTGAGTTTAAGACTGGTTGCTGAATGCATTAAAATACACTCTAAAGAATGCCATAGAATAAATGGAGTGTTTAACAAATTATTAACATTGAGCAGGGAATACACGCTTGTATGATTTCACCTTGATTGTTTAATGCATTTAGGGATCAGTGTATAAGCAAAGTTTGTTAGAGGTGTGCTGGTTAGGAAGGTGAATATATCTATAATTTGTATGCATATTATTGACGGAGCATGTAAATGATTTCCTGCAAATGCAACAAATGATAAGGTTGTGAATAATATTGAATTAATCACCAAAGCACTTAATTCTGACAGGGAGATTGTGATGAATGATTGCAAGTTATAGATAAACTGCAAAAAACTAGAGCATATGAATTTGTGTACTCTAACAGAATGCTTACTACAGTGGGAAATGGAGAAATTTTAACATACAAATGAGGGTGAAAAGTGATGGTGTTATGTAATCTAATGCAAAGAAAGATTATTGAAAGAAGTGTATAATAGCATGCTTCTACCCACTATGTTATATGCTACTGAGAGTATGTTAGACTAAGATGAATGCAATGGGAATGGCTTACTTAATAATACAGTATGTGTAGCACAAATGAAAAAAAATAGATGGTCATGTGATCAAAATTCAGATGCTTGTCATTGATGTTCCCTAAGGTCGCCTTTTGCAACCTTCTGACAAGCAAAATCAATGGGAAAGCCAGATTCACTTAACAACCGTGTTACTAACTTATCAACTGCAATGATTCACTTAACAACTGTGAGAAGAAAGGTTGTAAAATGGAGCAAAACTCACATAACAAATGTATCACTTATCAACAGAAATGTTGGACTCAACTGTGGTCATAAATCGAGGACTATCTGTAATATCAACATCCACGAGGATAATTTGCTAGGGTTGAAGAATATGGAAAGGTATACAGATAGTCCTCAACTTACAATCATTCTTTTAGTGACCATTCAAAGTTACACCAATACCAAAAGGTGAAGTATGATCTGCCTTGCATTTATAACCACTGCAGAATCCCCATGGTCGCATGATCAAAATCAGGTACTTGGCATGTATTTATGACAGCTGAAGTATTTCAAGGTCATGTGATAACCATTTGCAACCTTCACAACTGGCTTCTGGCAAGCAAAGTCAATGGGGGGAGCAAGATTCACTTAACAACTGCAGTGATTTGCTTAACAACTGTGCCAAACAAAGTCATAAAATTGGCTCCAAAACTGCCTTGCTTGGCAATGCAAATTCTGGTCCTAATTGTGGTTGTATGTTGAGGATTACTGTAGCGTATGGTGTTGCATAGCATTTAGCAATGCTTCCTTTTTCTTATTTGCATTCCTTTTTAAGAATTTACTATTTATCACTCTTTTCTGGATTCCATATAATGTTGTGATGGTAGTGTGATGAATACTTGGTGTATATATGTACATACTAATAAAGTGCTCACCTGGAAATGTGAAAATAACCTGTAACCACTTACTCTTTGATAAAAAGGATACACAGCCGTCACTGCCCAGTATGAAATGCAGATGGCGATAAGAATAAAGGTTATAATTGGATAGAATAATGTAGACATGATGTAGCCAATTGCCCTAAACAAATAAACAAATAAACGAATAAAGTTATTCCAAATATGAAACCTGGTACCAAAGGTAAGCTTCCACATGCAGTCTATCATTAAACCCTCATGTCTTTTTCATCCTATGTCATCTTGGTAATTTCTTGGTAATGTTATGAAACCTGACTTTCTTCTCTACATGAGAGTACTTTTTATACAATTACCATTTCAATTTTCATTAGCTTTCCCTAACGTGAGCAATATACTCTGCTCATGTTTATAATTATTTCACATAATTCAAATAAGAACTAAAATGTAAATTAAACCCTGCATTAAACGTTAGTTCTACATGGACAATTAATGTATTGTGCTAGAAACATCTTGAATGTTTTTTTTTCAATCACTGAAGAACAGTGTAAGCTTATGCTATTCAAGTAATAATTACTACAAATCAGTGCATTTCAGAATTTAATAATAGATAGGCCTTATTGAAATCATAAACTGTTTACAATAATAAACTGCTTGTTAAATTCTAGGAATATATCATAACTGATTTATTGCTAATATAAACTGCCATTTCACTGAAGAGATGATTAAACTAAACTTGAAAAAAAATTACTTAGCTTTCACTCATTAACCACATATTTTTAAAGACCTTGATTAAGATTTGCATTCTGCTGTGTGTCACAATGGAGTGCAACATTTCTTTTGATGAATGAATCAAAATGCATCATATTTATGAACTTTCCAATACAGAAATATTGGACAGTATTTCTGTGACCTTTAATGGAATATAGGCAAAGCTATAATGAAATATTATTTTTTTAACTAGAAGTTTATGAAAATCTCTGCACACACATTCTTTTAATTGTATTATTTAATTTGCTATGATGCTTCCAGGTGAGCCCAGAAAAATAGTTGACTTAGATGACAAGACTATAAAGTTCATACCCTACCAGATATTTTACTTTCTAGTTCCCCCAAAACAGCAATCCTGATAATAATTGACTCGGTAAGGAAAAACAGTCTGAAACTCAGTTTATACAAGGACAGATACAAGTTTGCCTTGTATGGAGGAAAAAAGCTGAGAGAATTTCAGACTGAAATACTTCTGCACTTACATTTATTTTCAGTATCATTTCAGACAAAATAACCAAACAAAGTATGTTGACCGATCCTTCCATAGAGATGCCAAATGTACATTTTAAATTTTATATATACATACATACATACACATACATACACACACACACACACACACACACACACACAGTACAGTACATACAAACATACATACATACATACATACATACATACATACATACATATCCGTTGTATACATGCCGTTCCAGCATTCCATAACTCTGGAATGCTGGAACACCACAAGCAATTTGATACACAGATGACTTACTCTTTGGGAAAAAATATTGTGGGGGGAAGATACCCCTAAAACCCCTTGGGGTGTGTCTTCTGTTAAGATATAGCCTGTTGTGCCTTAAAATGACTTCTACTGTATTGCCATAAAATGGCTTCTACTGCGCAGCGTGGTGCAATTGCCATGGTAATAGCTTCACAGTACTCCACAAGGGAGCTCCCTCTGATAAAGGGGGAAAATCCAACATTAGAAATTATGTTTGGTCTGGACATTTTCCCCTTATAAATAAATACCGGGCAATGCCTGGTTATCAGTTAGTATTATATAAAATGGGTAATGTAATTCACAGTTTTTGAGGTATCAGGGTCAAATTAATTAATCAAGATTCGGCATTCTTGCAGAATACTTCTCTTCACAATTAAGAAAACCTTCTTTGAAAGAGAATGTCTGGTCTTCTTCCTTCACTTTACAACTGGACTGAATCTATGAACTAGAGCAAATAGCAGCCTGATATCTTTCTGGCAGGCTTCCAGTTATCATGGCATTTTGCCAACTCTGCATACAGTCATATTTTTATGCAGGCATTCAAACAGTTGTTCTGTGCTAGTTCGTGTCAGCTTTGTTAATGGAAAGTGTAGAGATCGTTCAGTTCTCTGAGAAATGGTTCTCATAGGAGAGAAAGGGCAAGGGCTTATACATCGTTTGACTTTGGAAATGGAGGCTCAAAAATTATTAGAGAGCACTCTAAGAAGAAGAAATGAAGGGAAGTACCCCGTTTTCCCCCAAAATGAGACCTCCACAGATAATAAGCCCAATCGGGCTTTAGAGTGAGCTAAAATAAGCCCTCCCTGGAAAATAAGCCCTCCCTGAAAATATTGCAGCAGCCATGAGGTGACCAAGTTCACCGCCTCCTGCGTCTCAAAAATAATAAGGGCTCCCTGAAAATAAGGCCAAGTGCTTATTTTGGGGGTCAAAAGAAAAAAAGACCCTGTCTTATTTTCAGGGAAACATGGTAGAATGGCCATTGAGGCTGGCAACTAAAATGGATAAAGAAAGCACTGGCCAATTCAAAACTGTAATGTTTAGATGGCTTTCTGTTGAACCGGAAATAGATGGATCAGTGTTAATTGCTGAAAATTTATTGCTTCTTCAGGAGAGTCATGTGGAGAATAGAACATGATTTAGACAAGTGTGCTGAGAAGCAGAAAACACCATAGGACAGCGATGGTGAACTTTTTTTGGCTCGCATGCCATAAGTGGGGGGAGCGCAGGGGGGTCATGTGCGAGTGTGCCACACCCATAATGCAATGCGCGACCCCCAGTGTGCATGCGTGCACTACAGGCGCAACCCCCTTTTTACATACTTTTTTCACCCTCCCCAGGCTCCAGAGGCTTTTTAGGAGCCTAGGGAGGGCAAAAACAGCCTCTACAGCCCAGCGGACGCTCTCCGGAGGCGTCAGGGAAGCCTCCGGACAGTCCCTGAAGCCTTCGGAGCACTCAAAACGATCCTCCGAGCAAACCGGAAGTGACTTCTGGTTTGCTCGGAGGGTCATTTTGAACTCTCCGAAGGCTTCAGGGACCGTCCGGAGGCTTCCCTGATGCATTCGGAGCACTCAAAACGACCCTCCGAGCAAACCGGAAGTGACTTCCGTTTTGCTTGGAGGGTCATTTTAAACGTTCCGAAGGCTTCAGGGACCATCCGGAGGCTTCCCTGATACCTTCGGAGCGCTCAAAACGACCCTCTGAGCAAACCGGAAGTGACTTCCGGTTTGCTTGGATGGTCGTTTTAAGCGCTCCGAAAGCTTCAGGGACTGTCTGGAGGCTTCCCTGATGCCTCCGGAGGGCATCCGGGGGGGAGGCTCTTTTTGCCCTCCTGGGGAGCCTGGGGAGGGTGAAAACAGCCTTCCCCAGGCTCCTATAAAGCCTCTGGAGCCTGGGGAGGGTGAAAAATGGCTTTAAAAAAGGATGAACTGCTTGCGTGCCCTGACAAATGGCTCCGCGTGCCACCTGTGGCACGCGTGCCATAGGTTCGCCATCACTGCCATAGGAGGATGTGAAAGCAGAAAACAGCTCTCAGTGGATCTGAATTTGATTTTACCAGCCTGAATGAGAAAAAACAGCTGTCAGCTGGGCAGATAGAAAAAAAATTGCCACCAACCTCTGTAAGCCATTCTCTAACTCTAAAATTAGGAAGTAAACAGGGTAAGGAATAGAGCATTCCATTATATATTTAGCTCACATTTTAATCTACAAAAATTGGATGCTTAAAGTTGTTTCAGGCTACAGAGGAAAAAGTGTTCTTGCCTCACAATTGAAGCTGTTTAATCAGCTGAGGCTTCGGGAAAGGAAGAAATCTGCAATGGATTATAGTACAATCAGTTGTTTGCTTGCCAAGTATGGCCCAAAAGTGAAATTGCACACAATTCTCATTTTAACATGCTTCTTTTTTTAAAAAAATCAAGTGGTATATTGCCCTGAATTTCTAACAAAACCTAAAAATCTATATTAGGTCACAGTGTCTACAGAAATAGAAGGGGAAAGCTGTGTCCAGAATACTGCAAAAATGAGGATGGTAATAATACTCACCGGCTACCTTCTTTCAAAAGGGCAATTGCAATCCGAATTCGATTTCTCAGAAATATTAACATCAGTATAATGACAACTTCCAGTATACAAAGTAGTATCACTGAAAATAACAAGAAATGAGTTTGTCAAAAAAAAAGTCTGACTTAATTTCATAGCAACACATTACCAGTTAGTTTCAGTAGTCCCTTTCATAACTGCATTTTATCCAGGATTTCAGTGGAATAAAATCTGAACCTAAATCTCAACATACTTAGATCTAGTCTAGCTATTTTATACGCACTAAAGCAAGTATGTCATCATGATTGTACTCTCTCATCACAATTGTATTTATGTGTTTCATATATAAGGCTTCTCCTCAATGAATATTATGGCATACTGTACAACAAAGAAAACCTAGGAACAATTAACTCTTGCCCTGACTAATACCAGTTAGATAGCTACAATGCATTCTGCATGGAACTACCTTTAAAGACAAATCAGAAGTAACTGTTAGTCCAGAATTGGGGGCACATTACAGTTATGCTGTGAGTTATGAATTAGCTTCCAATTGAAGCTAGATGTAATTTAAAGTAAAGTTATTTCTACCTCGGCGCATAGCAGGAAGACTTGATCCAAACAAAAGCACCTGAAATATTAGGGCATTTAGGAGTAACATACTCCTAGTTCTCATCTTTGCAGAATAAAAGAAGCTAAGGATGGAAGTCACTGCTTTTCAAATGTTGTGCTGGTTCTAAAGAACAAACTCCTACTGGAGATAAGATCAACTTTTTCTTACTAATATTGGAGCTGAGAAGGAGGTGTGATTCTACGGCATTTTAATTATCAATTTGTACTATGGATAAATTTCTTTATATTATGTAAAGAGCATATGAATTTGTGTGCTCTAACAGAATGCTTACTACAGTGGGAAATGGAGAAATTTTAACATACAAATGAGGGTGAAAAGTGATGGTGTTATGTAATCTACTGCAAAGAAAGATTATTGAAAGAAGTGTATAATAGCATGCTTCTACCCACTATGTTATATGCTACTGAGAGTATGTTAGACTAAGATGAATGCAATGGGAATGGCTTACTTAATAATATGTGTAGTAGCAAAAGAAAAAAGAAAAGATGGTCATGTGATCAAAATTAAGGTGCTTGCTATTGATGTGCCCTAAGGTCACCTTTTGCAACCTTCTGACAAGCAAAATCATTGGGGAAGCCAGATTCACTTAACAACCGTGTTACTAACTTATCAACTACAGTGATTCACTTAACAACTGTGACAAGAAAGGTTGTAAAATGAAGAAAAACTCACATAACAAATGTATCACTTATCAACAGAAATGTTGGACAACTGTGGTCATAAATCGAGGACTATCTGTAATATCAACATCCACGAGGATAATTTGCTAGGGTTGAAGAATATGGAAAGGTATACAGATAGTCCTCAACTTACAATCATTCTTTTAGTGAGCATTCAAATTGTAGTGGTATATACTGTAACTGCAGGGACAAATAGACATTTGGAAATGTCTCGTTTAGAGAAACAAGACATTTAGGAAATCTGGTCTTCAGAGAGCAAGCTCGCATATTGTACTAAGTCAAAGTACCCTTGATTTTTTTATTTCAATGTGCTTGATAAACTCATCTAACTGCAGCTTATTCGTCAACCCATGGTTAAACATATCATAGCTTAACCTGGAGTATTTTGAGATTGGTGTCAATCAATCATCAATGAAGCTGTTTAGTCAGGTCAATGTTAAGCAGGTGTCTCAAAATACAGGTTTCTCAAAAATTCACTTACTAAATGCTAACCATGTTTGCCTCAGTTGCAAATAGACCCTGAAATCTGTCTGGAATCCAATATCATAGATGGTGAGATCAGAACCAGGTATTCCATGAAGGCGATGATATTCCCAGTAGCAATGCCAGATACCTTTTGAAAAAGAAAAAATAGAATCATAAAACAATTTACATTCTTTAGATAATCTATACAATGGTTTATTTCAAAATGAAAGAGAACTTTCTGGTAGAAAGATGCCAGATCAAATATAAGAGCTTACAAACTATATGCTTGACTTGGGACCAAACACCCAGTAGAAGACTTCTTCTGATATACCTATGCATGATGAAAAATAACTTTTATATGTTTATCAATCAGAAATGTATGAACCGCATAGGAGAGAAAAATAGAGATTTTTATAGAAGTAACCCTTGATTTGGTATGCACCTGTTAGAGAAAAAAAACCAACCCAAGACCTCTATTTCTGCTAGTGAAACACTAGAATTCTTTTGCTCTTAAAGAAATTTTGAATGTATTAGTTTCAGTTCCCATGATTTGGGTTTGGTTCCTGTTCTCAATGTTCCATTTCATTTTTTTAACTTCACAATATGTCACACCTGCCATGCTGGCAAACATTTGCATACTTCTGTTGTGCTGAATTTCAAATGAATCATTGCATTATTTTTAAATTTTATTATGTTCCATTTTGTATGGCAAACAGAGATGAACTGCTTTATGAGATATTGTATAAATCTAGCAAATAAATAGTAAAAAGAAAGCAAAACAAACCTTATAATGTTTATAGGTACTCTTATTTGAAGAAAATAGCATCCTGACTTCCAACCCGGTCATCAGTCTTTTCACAAATAATTGAAATTCCAAAAGAAATTTGCCAATAACTTTTTGAGAAGGTGGAGTGCCACCCAGTATTTTCTCTCATGTTTCAGGTGGGAAAAAATGTCAAGTTCTATCAGAGAGCAACATCAAACATGAAGAATATTGAATATTCTACACTTATAGCTGTCAAAATAGAGCATTCATATGATATGTGGGTCATGTTTGATAACTGTACAGGTGTTTGTGAATCAGGAAACTGCAGGAAAAAAATCACTTTCTCATTATGCAGTCAAATAAGTTATTAAACTGTCACAGGTGATGAGCCAGATAACTAGTCTTTCTTTCTATCTATAGAAAAAGCATACATACATTTTTGAAAAAGCTTGCCACACAAACCAACCTTATGCTCAACCTAGTTATTTCGTTGAGGTTGGATAGTTTTGATGAGGATGATTGTAAGGTATTTCAAATTCTTGTAAACTAAGAGTTCTATAAATCTATCATGTTATATTTCAGTATTTAGTAGGGCAGAACAAGGAGAAATCATAAATTTGCCAACATACAATAACAAAATGAGTAAAATAGTAGATGTTTGTTTATTCTAATGGCCATTTCCTAACCAAAACCAGACAGTGATATTATACTCGAGATATACACACACGCATAACAAGTAAACATCAGCATGGTGGGTAGAAGACTAGGGTGTTTTTCCTTGGCCTAAGTAGTAGTAAAGTATTAGTACTAAGTGTTGCACTGCTGAAGGAGAACATATTGTGTGGAATCCTTGGTGCTCTCCGAGCTTGATTGTTTTCTTACAGATGTTTTATTACTTAACTAGGTAACATCAGCAGTGCTAGAAGGGAGTGGGTTTGCTGTTTAAACTGTGGCTATTTAACATTCAATTAGCTAGTTTGTAATAGGAAGGGAGTATCTAGAGCAGGGATGTCAAACATATGGAATGTAGGCTGGATACGGCCCATGCAGGCCACACCCAGGCTCGGCATGGGCAAAAACAATCCCGATCCATCACAATATGGCCTGCAATGCAAACAGGTTTGACACCCCTGATCTAGAGGACAAATAGAATGGTCGACCACTAAGTCATTTAATGCGGAAAGTGTGAGATAGTATAGAATTAACCGATTATCAGTTTTGCTTATCTTCGTATTAGTAATGAAATGCTAGATGGCTGAATGTAACATTTGATACTTACCATATCCTATAACCCCAATTACACCAAAGATGAAAATCCAGAAGAGAACTCCTGCTATGAATCTCAGAAGCACAAGAAAGAGCAAGCTGACTACCATTGCAATAAACAGTCCTCTGGGAATAAAGCAAAAAATAAAAAATACAAGAGTTAAAAAAAGAGCAAGCTGTTTCCTATAGTGTTTTATACTGGCTTAAAGTATGGCACTTTAACTGAAAGTATGGCGCTTTAATTGTTTCCCTTAATTTCATTGAGACCTGAAGCAAATAGCAACTAGAAATATAGAAGAATGAATTCATATAAAAGAACTGAATAAAGAAAGCACAAAGGAATGAATAAGGGCAAAGAAGAGAAATTATATTCCCACTTTGCATGCACCATGACTATTTATATGCTGAAGGCATGACTTTTGATGAATAAGAACTTACATTAAAATCCAGTACCAAGAGCTCGCGTAGTCTTCAAAAATCTTCATCCCAACTGATCTTGCATCAAGAACATTATTAATGCCACTTTAAAAAGGAAAAGATAAACAGGTTTTAGACTATGTCCCTCTTATGTAAATCAACCAACCTAAGAGCTAGCTGTAAGTAATATATACATCAAGTCACAATTCTGTTCATAGTGTTTGGTTAATTGTCAAAATATTCAGGGTCAGTAATAAACCTATATTACACTGAGATTTGTGCCCAAAGCAATAATAAGCTACAGGAAAATATAAATCTTATGGAAAGGGCAAGAATTTAGGTTCTAATTCTATACACATTCAACAGACATACTTCTATATATTACAGTACATATAGATTATGCTATTAAACTATTAACAATTCCAAACAATTAAAATTAAAATAACACCATAGGATATCTAAACAATAACACTGTAGGATATCTAAACAACATTGCTATTACTAGTTATAGTATAAGCACCATTCTAGGGAAGCATTTCTAATGTTTATGCTTTTTTGAATTAACCATTCTGAAGGTTGTGCAAGATGGAAAGCTTTGGAGATTATTTTTAAGGTTGTCTTTCTTGAGAGTCCTTATAGTGACTAAGATGTCAACAAGGACCAAAGAAATGCAGGTTCAAGAGCAGTCTTAGCCATACACAGTAGTGGGAGTCTTTGGCCCAATCACTTTTTCTCAGTTCAACCTCTGCTACAATGATGCTCATGATGGGGAAAATAGAACTCCCTCCATTTTCCCCATCGACAGCGCATCCTTCCTTTGCTGCAGAAAAAACTCCTGGGTCAAATGAATGTAGTATTGCTTTTATTAAGCAGCCTTTAATATCCTGTTTGAACAGAACAGAAAGAAAGGATAAAAATAAAACAAAAATCCTAATGACAAACTATGAGGTCATTATTTGACTGAATCAGACCAAGATATTTGGATAAGGAGTGAATGTTTCAGACGAAAAAGAAAAAAGAAATCCAGTTGTCACGATTCAACTTCCAGACATGGATAACAAAATAATTTGCATATAAAGTTGCTCATTGAACAAATGAAATCAAAATCATGAAATTCTTCTTCCTCTTTATAGAGGATTGTCTGTGAGATTACTACTGTAAAAAGAAAATCCATGGCAGTGCATTTATATGACAACTAGTCAAGCAAAGTTGCATAGGTAAACACAAAAACACACTCTATCCATACTTTGCTGCTTCCCTGAGATCTGTTACATTCCGTGTTTTTCCTTTTCCATCTTTGAAAGTAGTTTGGTTGGCCACAGTCAGAACTCCATTTTTAGTAGAGAAATCAGGAAAGCACCTCTTAAGAACTGTGGAAACAAAAAGCTATCTATAGTGTCATGTGTCTTTTTATTATGATTCATATTTGATACTGAGATGAAACAATACAGATCAAATTGCACTACATTTCATCATATTAGATTTAATATGACTAAATATAATAATTAGAAGAAATTGTATATGTTTAAAGCAGTACATTTTATGCAGTGTAGAGTGTAACTTATAAACAATATTTGTTTCATTAAATATACTAATAAAAATTTTCATGTATTTTATTTGAAACGTAGATAAGGTGGACTCAAGACATCTGCTCCCTCCTAAGCATACCGATGAGCTACGAATCTGTTAGTGGTATCCATTTTGCTCTCTGAATTCATGGATTACCCAAGCCCCAATGGGATTTTCCTATGCCTTTTACCCGGAAACGTAAATAGGACAAACTCAAAAAGCCCTCTCCCTCCTAAACATACTGAGGCATTGCAAATCCTTTGACAATGTCCATTTTGTTCTTCAAATTCATGCTAACCCCAAAGGGGTTTGCCCCACAATGGGATTTTCCCATGTATTTTATCAGGAAATATAAATAGGACAGGCTAAAAAAGTAAGCACCCTCCTAAGCATACAGATGCCCTTTCTGTAATTTATTTTCTTTCTAGTGTCAAGTTTAAATATATTTCCTAACTATTTTAGAATTGTGATATGCTTTTTCAATCATTCAAAAAAAATCACCCATCACATCACCCTTATCAATCAATGATCATTTTAATAAGTCTCATATGTGACCATAAAGAAAAGCCCCAATCATTTTAAACAATTCCCTATTTCCAGCAATATTCCATTTGTTAATTGAATGGATTACTACTACTTCTTTACTTCTTTGTTCCCATGCCTGATAAAATAAAATTTTACACAGAGAATTACAGTAAGTTATTTACAAATCTACATTATTTCTCTTACTATTAGGGGGGGAGATCATAGCTGCATTAATTTTGCATTATTACTGTACTTTCCTGTAATATTTGTTTCTATTTCATACAAATGAAAATATATTACATTTTAGGTTATCCTGCTAAAAATCTACCTTTTTATAACTATTAATGAATTTGAAAATTGTGACAAAACATTACTATATTTTTTCATCACATCAATTATTGTAGTTTTGGGCTTCTTTGTAACTGTTAGGCAAGCTACACCATGAATAGACATTGGATTCACAAATCTACATATTCTTCAGCATGGTTTTTTTTTTAAAGTAGGGCTTCCTGGCTGGGTTTGCACATCATGATATAAACCATGGTATATAAACACTAATTTTGTACAACACATTAAAACAATCCACATTGCTGTAAAGTGCCTTGTGAATCCAAAAAGGAAGCATTGCAAAAAGGAAAAGGATGCTGATCAAACTAGAGTGAAAAGAAAAGGGGAAAGAAACAGTTCAGAAGGAAGGGAGGTGACACGAGGCTGGCTTCTGGGCCTGGTGAACGCCTCATTGGGTGAGGGATACTTACCAACCGCCTTGAAAGAGGCGGTGGTGAGACCCTTGCTCAAGAGACCTTCGCTCGACCCAATGGAGCTAGCTAATTACCGTCCAGTCTCCAACCTGCCCTTTTTGGCGAAGGTTGTTGAGAATGTGGTGGCGCAGCAGTTTCCACGACACCTGGACGAATCCGACTATCTAGACCCACGCCAGTCCGGCTTCCGACCCGGGCACAGCACAGAGACAGCCTTGGTCGCGTTGGTTGATGATCTCTGGAGGGCCAGAGATAGGGGTTGTTCCTCTATCCTGGTCCTATTAGACCTCTCGGCGGCTTTTGATACCATCAACCATGGTATCCTATTGCGCCGGTTGGAGGGGATGGGAGTCGGAGGCACCGTTTTGCGGTGGTTCGGCTCCTACCTCTCCGACCGGAAGCAATGTGTGTTGACAGGGGGGCAGAGGTCGTCCCTGAGGCCACTCACTTGTGGGGTGCCACAGGGGTCGGTCCTCTCGCCTCTCCTGTTCAACGCATATGTGAAGCCGCTGGGTGAGATCATCCGTGGTTTTGGGGTTGAGTACCACCTGTACGCTGATGACACTCAGCTGTACATTTCAACCCCAAACCACCCCAACGAGGCTGTCGAAGTGATGTCCCGGTGTTTGGAAGCCGTCGGGGTCTGGATGGGGGACAACAGACTCAAACTCAACCCCTCCAAGACTGAGTGGCTGTGGGTACCGGCGCCTTGGTTCAGCCAGCTGACGCCATCGCTGGCCATAGGGGGCGAACAACTGTCCCCTGTGGAGCGGGCGCGCAATTTGGGCGTCCTCCTTGATGCCCGGCTGTCAATGGAGGACCATGTGGCAGCCGTGGCAAGGGGGGCGTTCCACCAGGTTCGCCTGGTGCGCCAATTGCGCCCCCTACTGGACCGGAGTGCCCTGCGCACGGTCACTCATGCGCTGGTGACGTCTCGCCTGGACTACTGCAATGCCCTCTACATGGGGCTTCCCTTGGGACGCATCCGGAGACTGCAGCTAGTTCAGAACGCAGCCGCGCGGGTTATCATGGGGAGTACACGTTACTCCCACGTAACACCTCTCCTGCGCGAGCTGCACTGGCTACCTGTGGCCTTTCGGGTGCGTTTCAAGGTACTGATCACCATCTTTAAAGCGCTCCATGGCATAGGACCTAGTTATCTGCAGGATCGCATCCTTCCACACACGTCCCTGCGACCTATCCGCTCACACAGGGAGGGACTCCTCCTGGTGCCGTCCGCTAGGCAATGCCAGCGGGCGACACCTAGAAGTAGGTCCTTCTCTGTGATGGACCCAACCCTCTGGAATGACCTCCCCCCCGACATTCGAACTACCACCGACCTCCGTTCCTTCCGTCAGAAATTAAAGACTCACCTATTTCAATCAGCTGGCCTGGCACTCTCTTAGTTTACCTCCCGGGATATATCTTAATTGGGTTTGGGTTTTAATTGGGGTGTTTTTAGGGTTTTTTATAGTCTATTTATTTCTTGTACAGCCTTATCTCCTCCATCCAAATGTATTTAATTGTTTTATATTACTATTGTATTTTTATCTGCATTTGACTGTACACCGCCCCGAGTCCCTTTCTGGGAGAGAGGGCGGTTTAGAAATCCAAGAAATAAATAAATAAAATAAAATAAAGTAAATGAATTTAACATCATTTTATACTCCAAAAGAGACTAGAATAATAGGTACTGTGTGTGTGTTTGTAGGTATGTATGGTATACTGTATGCTAAGATATGAGAAAATAAAATGGAAATAAAGCCTGCGCACAGTATCACATGGCTCTACCTTATTCAAGGATACAATTAGCTGCTATTTGGGGTACATAAGTAGTCTTATTATATTGTAGCTGGAGGAAAGAAAGATTTAAAACGGGAAACACTAGAATTTCAAATTCAGTGCATTAACTGTACTAGGGAAGATTTTAAAGTGTTACAAATATACATATCACTTGAGTTTAGTTAGACTTCCTTCCTTCAAGTCATACTTCGTTTATTGGGATTCAATGTATGAATCATGTGTGAACCATGATTTCCAGCTTATAGTTGAATAACTCATATCAACAAATCATGATTATAACAAACCATGTTTAACCTAAGATGTAAATCTAGTATTTTTCTAATTTATCCCTTATACTATGTCCTTGAACTTTAACTCAGAATGTCTCAAATCTCAAAAGAGAATAAATTGTAGTATTTGGCCCTGCCAATGTTAACTGTTACACAACATAAATACAGAAATACTTACAAGGCCGGCTTGGAATAATCATAGAAGGACAATCTTCATCACGCATAACTTGAGTTACAGACTGAAAGTCAAAATAAAAGCATAAGCAGAAATGCTGCAAAAACCTTATCCATTTTTAATGCCAAGAATCAAAAAGTTATTATAAATTATTGGTTAGAATTTCAGTGTGAACTATGAAGTTCATGTCTGACTGGTATCCTATTAATGGTAAAAAGAAGCCAGGAGGATTCCTGTCATGACTTTGAAGAGAAAATATTTGAGGAAGTAGCTTTGACCTAATTTCAGAATTAAATTACCTTTTAATAGAATAAGTGTAATGAATTTAGGACTGAAATTCAGGCTTTGTAAAATCTTTTCAATATGAGATAATTAGAGAAGAATTTAATTTTAGAAAGACTAGAGTAAGTTTCTTCAAACCAGTGACCTGGCTGCAAATCAATTAGTTAATTCCAATGACTTATATCTTTTGCTTTATCCTATCACTGAAATAAAGTACTTCCTAAACTGAATCGTCAAATGAAGATTCAAAAAGCCAAAATAGCAGTTGAAACTACATGACCAAAGCATCCCATTTTTTGTACTTGCACTAATACTATAAGATCAGTGGTGGGTTGCCAATTTTTTTACTACCGTTTCACGCGTGCTCGTGGGTGTGCGCAATTTCCAGACGGATGGGTGGAGCTTCCTGCTGCCACTACTACTGGTTCACCCGATCCAGGCTGAACCTGGAGCAACCCACTTCTGTAAAAGATGCACCAAGAACCTTGATCATGTGAACACAAGCACCCGCCTGGCTTTCCTTCACCCCATGTGTTATTATGCTATGAATTATTTAGTGAAAACCAAATATAGCCATTCATTTCCCATTTTTTGTCCTGGAATTCTCAAATGTTTTTGAACCTTTTTCTTTAGCAATTATTTAATTCCTTACCCTACCAGATGATTGGATTCTATGCAAGAATGTCTGTATTACAAAGCTTCATATGCAGATCAAATTCATTTCTGCGAAATTCTGATAAACCTACTAAGATACTAGATGCTTTTTCTCCCCTTAGCTGACAATGCATTTTGAAATCACCTCACTTTGACAGCCAAGGTGGTGCAGTGGTTAGAGTGCAGTACTGCAGGCTACTTCAGCTGACTGTTAGCTGCAGTTCGGCAGTTTATCTCACCAGGCTCAAGGCTGACTCAGACTTCCATCCTTCTGAGGTGGGTAAAATGAGGACCCATATTGTTGAGGGCAATATGCTGACTCTGTAAAACCACTTAGAGAGGGCTGTAAAATGCACTATGAAGTCTAAGTGTTATTGCTATTGCTAAATTCAACTACCTTGGTTAAAAAAAAAAACAGAGACACAAAGGAACCCATTTCTCCCACTACAGGGTTAAGTAGTGCAGACAAGTACTGCAAGCAGCAAACAGATGTGGACCTTATGGGACAGAAAAGAAAATGAGATTTACGTATGAACCAAGGTCATGCAATTCATGACCTCCTTTAAGTTTGCCCTTCTCACTCTTTCCTTACCTTTACTAAAATGTTCTGGACCAGAGAGCTAATTTGATCCAACCAGTGATGGTTCTTCTTTGTACATATATAGACACTTAACTATTCCATTGCACAAAGTCTTAATTACACTGTGGTATATTGTTCAGTGAATTGTAAATGCAGGGCTTGTTTTAAAATTACAGAAAATTCCAGTCAAGGAATCAGGAATCTAGGCATACTATGTTTTCAGACACAGCTGGTGTTTTAGAGTGGTTAAAGTACAATGGAGGAGATCAATGTTCAAAACCATTCTCAACCATGTATTGGGTTGACTACCACTATCTGTCAGTCCATCGTGCCTGACAGGGTTGCTTTTGTAGGGATAATATGAAGCAAGTGGCCCACATAAGGTACCTTGAGGTTATACAGGATATGTATTCAATAAATATAAATAGAATAAATTACTTTTTAAGTGGTTAGAGGATTGCAATCAATATTGTACTTTGGCCTCTTTGAGGAGACATTCATCTAATTTTAATTTTGGAGGCTGACTTCTTTGCACTAGAAACTTTAGCAATAGTTTTGCTGTAAGTCATCATGGAGATAGTCATACAGATATAAATTTGCCGTTGATGTTTTTTATTCTAGGCTGATAAAATGCTTCTAGACTCACCTTGCGTGGCTTAGTAAATCCAGGCTTGCAAAACTGTTTGTAGTACTCCCAATAACTTCTGTAGGAAGATTGCATTTCTATGTAGGTTGCAAATCTGTCTGGGCACTTTGAAACACAAAGCTTTTAAGACAAAACCAAAAACCTGATTGAAGTAGCAGTGTAGGATGAGACAGTTAGGTATATTACCAAAAGACCTGTACAAAAATCTGTCATCTCTAAAAGTGCTCTTTTTTAAACAGATTGTTTGCTTAGCAAAGGACTTATACAATATACACATATAGCAATTTCTTCTTTTTTTGTTCTATTTTGTAGTGTCTTCTTTCAATGTCTTCAGAATTTCTCCTACTGGTAGTGTTTCTTCTTGTTCTAAGTGTGATATCTCATAAATAATTTTAAAAATTAACTTTTAAATAATACCCTCCAAAAGAAGACATTTTTGTATCTTGTGCAGCAATTAATCAAAGTGAATCTGTGAATCAGGCATACATAACCTTTGGCAGGCAAGGGATATATTTTCCTCCCGTTAAGTATTATATCTTCAAGAGTCACAGAGAACATGTCATTATTGAAGTTTATCATTTTTGTTATTGTAATGTAATCCTACTGTTGGTAAAACAATTACTTTCTTTATTTTCTTTACAAAAATCTCTAGGAAATCTTACTTCTAAAATCTGGAAATGAGCCACAAAATGTTGGTGATGTGACCCTAATCAACAAAAGTATTCAGATAGTATTCAGATAGTTAACAGCTTTTGTCCTTAATTTTTAAAATTAATTAATTAATTCTTTCTTGGTAAAATATTTTATTTAAAATGATAGAATCAGGGGATTATCCTGAATGGGTTATTTATTACATACATAAGGATACTTCCAATGTAGTACAAATGTAACGAGTTCTCTTCCTGCTCATATAGAATTGTGCATATAAATATTAATCAAATAAAATTTTTGTCATTTCTCATCTTAGAAAAAAAATCTGACTACCTACATAAAATTCTAGAGCTAAGTTATTGTCAGAATCTCTACTCATAGGATATATTTGAGGAAAAACAGAAGGGCTTATTTGCTATATCATCTTCCCCAAAAGCTACTGATCCAGTGAGTTTCCAATATATGTACAGTTAGTTTCCAATATACAATATGCAAGATTGTGCAAGGTCGTTTTACTATCATTGTTTTGCTATAGCCTCTTAAGTCTATATCTAGAAAACATGAGTGAACAGTAAATATGGTGATAATATTAAGAAGCAACATAAATGATCATTACCAAAACATCGTTTCTAGAGAGACCCATTCTAACTTCTGCCTGTTAAAATCACAACTACTCAGTCCTGCACTCAATGCATGTTTTTCTTTCTTAACTGATATTCTAAACAGACACTTTCCTTTCCATCTTATCAGTACATCTCTTCTGAGAATACAGAATTTACATCTAACATTAGCATTTACTTTATGTATGTCCAATTCATAACACTTTTTATTTTCAAAACAGCTGTATTAAGATATAATCTGTGTATTTTTGGCTATATGTTACATACCTGTGTTGTAGGGCACTGTAGGTTTATTAGCACTATAGGACTGGCACATTTCAGGATATTAAAATAAAATAAAATTGTTTTGTTCCTACAAAATAGATAAAATGATTATTTTCACTCCATGTATATGTATATCAATAATTAATAATTAATGGAATACATAAATATATTATAACATATTAAAAATTTACTCCCAAACCACTGCCTGTAGGGATTCCTATTATAGCACACATGAAGATTAATTTTGAGAAAATTGTTCTTTCCCTGTGCAATAGGATAGATAGCAGCAATTCATGCTAATTTAATCATACTTTTCACATTAATGTTTTATCACATATCCAATTTTCCACTGTGCAGTAAATTTATCTTGTACAGTTACTAAGTTTAAACACACACTACATGGTATCATGAAACTGGTATTTTTTATAGTAATCACAAGGTGGCACTAAAAATCAATGAAGAATTTGTTTGTATGTAGAAACCTATAGACCGTATAAAATTCCAAGAACACCTTTTCATAAGTATAGATCATTCTTATAATGAAAAACTACAATGAATTATAGAGATATAAAACATACAGTGGGCTTAAGCAGAGGGCAAAAAAGTTAACCCGTTTATTTTTTTAAGATAAGTTCCCATTAGAAGTACCCTGAATTTCAGAAAGAGTGGATATAAAATATCAACAAATTAAATAGTAAAGAATACTGTGTGTTTTATCAAGCTTCTATCAATGATCTAAAAACATTTAGAACTGATATTCCACTATACAAAAATGATTAAAATGGCAGATTAAAACTAGGAGCAGAGACATCCAAGTTTAAGTGCAACTTCAGTCATAGAAATTCACTTGATAACTGGGCTGCTTTGCCTCTTTTTTGAAAGCTGTGGAGACCTTTTTGGCTGCCTCTTTAGCATGGTTTGGCAAAAAATATTTGATGCATTGAAAAGGGAATTTTCCAACCCCTTTAAAAAGTTAAGAAAAAAAATACTCCTATTCATCTATATGGCTACACTGTATCATTATACTTTCTAATAGGAGCAATGTCTGCTGAGAAGAATTAAAGAGTTCTTTAAAGTGTTCTGGGTATTGCTTCTTGATATACACAGTGAGGATACAGCTAGGACTCTTTAAAATTGAAGTTCAGATTGATAGATTCCAAATGCACACTGCAATGAAATTCATATAGCTGAGTGGCAATCTAATTGGAATTGAAGTGTTTTCTATTTGCTGATAAGACAGAGAAAGCACTACAGAAGAGTAAAGCTGTGGCTTCTTTTTCAGACTATCACAGTATTGTCTTCTAATATATTGGTTTATATGGAGATTAACAAGGAGATGAATTGACGTGAATAAGTTCCCTCACAATGTACTTAACCCAAAGGATGGAATTAATTCTGTTATTTTAGTTCAACGTCATCCCTTCCTGAAAAACTACGAATGTTGAAATTATTTCAAAACAACAAATATTTTAAAATATTTATCCTGTATAGAATTTGTTGAACCATTGGAACTATTATTTACATTTTATTGCTCTATGCCAAAGCACTTCAAATAGCAGTAATATAAAGATTAGCACGTCTCTTCAAATTTAACTACTCTCAAGATATGAATTAGAGGCAGCTTCTGGGTTTTATAAACCATAAATCTTTAATCCATATCAGCAACCGGTCAAATTTCATAAAAGCTTTTTTACATGAAATTTTTATTTTTGCCTCCCAACTAGCTTACCAATATCTTCATACATAATGAATTCTAAAGTTGTAATTCAAAAAAGAATGAAATACGCAGATAAGCCTTGATGAGTGCTGAAAATGGATCCAAAGGATTTATAGTACAATCTTCAAATAATATATATGGGAGTCTGCCAAGTTCCGGAAGGCTGATGTATCATGCTACAGACTTATTATACTTTAAGGAAAATTATATTAAAATGCCACTTGTTTATAACCCCTATAAATACAAAGAAACAAGTGTATTCTTGAATAACCGAAGGTCCTGAGGCAAACAGATGCAAATCTTGCCTTAGCCATGAAAGCCACTTTGGGCCAGTCACTGTTTCTCAGCCTAACCCACCTCACAGGGTTGTTGTGGAGAAAATAGGAGGAGGAAGGTGTGCTGAAGATATTTGCCATCCTGAGCTACTTGTAAAAACAGTAAAGGTGGAATATAAATAAATAAAATTAACATACGATATCTTTTTATTCACACTGTATTAATCCAGGATTTTCAAGAACTCTTAATGTACTATATCAACTGCTCCTGTTTGGCTCTTCAAAAATTCCTTTCCTGGTCTGCTTATTACATCATTTCAACATATATGACATTATTTTGGGGGGTAATTTTAGGGTTGAAATGGATATAATTTGCTTTTTGCAGGTGTCTAGTTCCCATTTCAATACCAAATCCCAGCAAAAATGGACTAGACACCTTTAATCCTATGTCTAGTGACATAATCATGGCCTCCTTTAAGCCTTTGGAAAGGTTGGGAAGCAGAATTGCAGCCCCTGACAACTTAAATGTTTGCCATATGTATCAATTTAAGCAAGCAAGAGAGCATTCTTGCCAGATTCAGCTTCTGGCATATGATACTGCCTGAATAAAACATGACAAACTTACAGAAATAGGAAGCAGTCAGCTGTGCTTAGAAATTACTTTTCTCTCAGAATGACATAACAATTTCTCCACTTGACATCTTATTTAAGTGTTCAATTTATGATGGCTAATCAGACCAAATGCATCTTAGGTTTACAGTCACTTGGATTCATGATGTAACAGTTAGATATCTAAGTGAGCAGTGACTTGCTTTGAAGTCTGAGGGTTTTTTTTAAAAAAACAAATCTTAATTGGAATCCCAATTTTAAAAACCCAGTGAATGAAAGCAGAAGCCACCTGCATGTTTTCAGTAAGACATCTGCAAAAAATAGAAAATGAGCTAATACTTCTGCTGCATGTGACAAGGACACAGGTGCAAAGGAATCCAGTACTTACTCATTCGGTGTATCTTTTTGACCACAGAACTGCCCATAGCTATCAGTAGGATAGGCTACTTTTCTTGGGTCCCCATGTACCCAGGCTGTAGAATGGAGAAGGAAAACAAGAAAGCATCAAGTCATTTCGGTTGGAGTTAAACTTTGCTACTCATTAAAATGCAATTTCTGTCATGAACTTTTTAACCTCTCCCAATGGATACTTAGAATATTGATTGCTTCTTAAACAGTCGCCTTTTTCAAATGAAAAAATATGGAGGGGATAGATACAAAGCAAAACATCTTTCCCTCCTGTTTCCCCCTTTTATATCAGAATGTATCTGGCTGACAGCCAGAAAATGAGGTAATGCACTTAGAAAATGACAGTTATTAAAATGAGGAGAGGGATGCATTACAAAAGCTTTGTTGGCATAAAGCCATACAGTAGTATTGAGCCAAGCTAAATACACGCAACTGACTTCATGCATACTTCTGAGCTGCCTTCTGTACACAGAATTGTATGAACCAATTAAAATACGCTGTCAGATCCCAGTTTATGCAAATAAATTTGACTCTCATCCACTATAATTGCTGCAGTCTCACACTCCTCTTCATTTAATGGGGTTAAATGTGGAAAAACTGAAATCAAATCAAGCCAAAATCAAAATCTTCTCTAAGGTCGTCAGGATAATAATTGGAATCATAAGGCATGAAAACACCATGCCTTGATCTTTGCAGGCCAAAGGTAGAAGGGACAATGTAATGCATAGCTCCCAATAGCCCAGGTTTGTTTTGTACAGCTGGATTAAGGTAGAGTTTTGTTTCCTTACTTTTATTTAAATATGAATTTTAAAACATATTTAATTCTGTCTTCATTTCTACACACATTTCATTATGTGCAGAACATATAAATATTGTGGCAGTGAATTTATTTTTCTTTTAGATACTGAGAGTTTGCCTTATGCTATATCATATTATGAAGTTTGACACCTGTGAAAAATGGCACTTGTGAAATATTAATACAGCAGTGGTGGGTTCCGGGCGGTACGGCCATACTGGGAGTAGCCAGGAGAAGCAGCCACTGTACTGATACGGTGGCTCGTTTGGCCCACCCACCCGCATTCTATGGTCGTTTAATACTACAAGCAGCCCATTGCGCATACGCGCACAGCGTGCGGCACCTGCGCGCCTTCTGCCAGGCAGCTGGGTACCAGAGGGTGGTGGCGAGCGCATGTGCATGCAGCGTTCGTGCCCATCTAGGATGCCCAGCTGCGTTTGCAGCATACTGGCTGTGCCAGAGTCCGGAACCCACTACTGTAATATAGGTCAGGTAATATATTTAGCAAAATCAAGCACTAAAGAAAAGAACACACTACTTAATCCGGGTATTATCATTTTCTTTTTCCACAACAATAAAATAAAGGAGAATATTTCCTTCCACAGTTTTACACAGAAAAACAACATCCATTCAATTGTTTTCTTTCATAAAAATTATTGCTTTGAAACCTAATAATTTCAACAATAAGCTGTTCTTATTGGGTATACAGGAAAGTATTCATAGCACAAGCAATTAGTACAAAGATTAAATGGGTTGTAAACCACTCCCATTACATGGACTACTTAAAGTTTAATTTAACTGATTGGGCACTTACTATTTATTATATAGCCAAATAGGAACTGTATATTATAAACTGTACTTTAATAACTCTAGAAATAAATATTTCTGAAACTCATGGTTACAGGTAATCCTGGAGTTATGAACAACACAATTGGGATCAGAATTTCTGTTGCTAAGTGAGGCAATTGTATACTGAGTTGCTTCTAACTAAAACGTTTTATAACCTTTTGTTAAGTGAATCATCCTAGTTGTAAATGAATCACACAGTCATTAAGTGAATCAAGCTTCCCTCACTGACTTTGCTTATTGGAAGCTAGTTGGGAAGGTCACCTATTGTAATCATATTACCCTGAGATGCTGAAACCATCATGACGACATACCCATGGTCATGCGATGGGGACATATTCATAAATTTGGATACATGCTGTTTGCTAAGTAGCCAAATCTTGATCGCATGACCATGGGTATGTTATGATGGTCATAAGTGACTTTTTTCAGTGCCATTGTAACTTTGATTGGTCACAAAGCAAATGGTTATAAGTCAAGGCATGCCTGTATTCAAAAGCCAGAGAGCACTGAAATAGAACATTGAAAGGTTATTATCATAAACCAGTACAATCCAACAACAACAACAACAAATTATTTTTATCAAATTGTCTGTGTCAAGTGTGAAAACCCAATAAGGACCAAATTCTATGTTGAAAATTAAAAAACTAAAAGTTCTCAACAAGTATTTTTTTCCTATCAGCATAAAGATTCATATTTTAGAAAGGTCCATGAATTTAAGATGATTCTGAAATGTAGACTTTTCTATTAATTGAACAACAACAACAACAACAGAGCTGGTTGAGAATTTTTTGAGTTCTAGTCAAATGTAAATGCAGGGTCACCCATATCTAATTGTATTCAAGACAAAAATCTTCTTTTCCTGTTCTTCTGTAAAGAGCCAGAAATATACAGATCCTATTGAATCATGAGTAGCCTCAGGCACAACTGTGATTGTGAACTCATTATACTCTATTTTTCCTTTTATATGAGCTTCATGGACTCTCATGCATTTTGAACAGGACAAGTGTCTGGAGTCTATCCAAAGGTGATCTCATCTCTCGGTTAAAAATAAAGCACATGGACAAATGTGAAACAAGAAAAGGAAATTGTAATTTAAGGAAGAGAGACAGATGTGAACGCTACCAGTTTGTAACATTTCAGTTGCAGAATGAAACACGGGGACAAAAAAAACCTCTAGGTGTCTCTCTGTGTGAAAGATAACATGCAAACATACAAAAATAGATCTCATTTTGAGTTGCTTTCAGCATCTGTTGGTGTTCGGAAATTTCATTTGATATTTGATGTTCTGTCCTTAATAGTTAAGGCAAGCACAATGTGATGTACACGTACACTTTTTCAACAGATGCAAAGCTGACCATACTGTCAGTGACCCAAGCTGTGAAGAAAAGAGAAACAAGCCAAGCATTCAGTCATTATCTCCATCAATTTTTGACATATTTCCCATACTCTATTATTTGGAGAAACCTCTCATAGAAAACTGCCATGAAATCCCAGCCAGAGGATTAAGAGAGATTTTTTGTAGTAGCAGAAAGTGCAAAGCTGTAGAAACATCTAAGGATATAGCACAATTGCAAGCTTCCAACTGTTTTTCTGCTACTTTTCCCGCTCCCTGCCCAATCATCTGATCACTTCATTTTTCATGATGGCATGCCAATAACAAACGTTTTTTTTAAAAAAAAATTAAAGAAACTATTTCATAAAGAGGTGATCTACAGTGAAATACAAAAGTAGTGAGGCATGGTTCTAACAGAATGAAAGTCTTCTCTACAAACAAAATTGCTTTTGCTTCAGGGAAGATAGAATTGGCGTTTTAATCTCTGCTAGGATTTGCTGCTCCTTTCAACTGAATCATCCCACTGTTTACATTTTCTGCACCAAGGCATGTGAAGCCACTGTGTGGTGAGACCTAAGCACCTTTGAAATCTAAGTTTGTTCTTTCTAAGTTTTTGCTGTGATTGTGAGTGAAATATTTTTATAAGCAATAATAGAGTACTGTAGTTCAGGACTTGAGGCTTAATGAGATCTTTACTACTTTGTCATAACTGAGGCCTGTTTCTAATTGTTAGCTACATCATAGCCTGAAATTTGAGAAACCAATATGGCTTTAAAAGATGCTGCTAGACATGCCTGTAAAAAGAGTAAGTAGGACTTTTTTTTCTAGTAGGCTGATCAACAAATGAAAGGAAATAATGCAATCTAAACACCAGGATTTATAAATGATGAACTTTGCGTATTACAAGTACAGTGACCATATTTCCTTGAAAAGAAATAAAGGACAAATCTGAAAAAGGGAAATAAAAGAAGCTCATAAGGATAAAAAAAATGTTTGTTTTGCAAAAAAAAAAATCAAAAGCAGAACCAACAAACTAAATCATTAAACAAATCTAAATCATTAAATTTATTAAAACTAAATCATTAAATTAAATAAATCTTCAGGATAGCTTTTTGAAATAAAGGATTATCCTTTATAATAAAGGACATAAGAACACTGAAAGTATATGCAAGAAAGCAACTGTATTTGTCATGTCTCTAACCTAGCCTGAACATGTCTTTACTATTTGATAGGAACCACGAAAGAAGAAGATAGAGTAGCCAAGTTTTGAGATTGGGTCATAAAATAGTTACTTCATATAATAATGCAAATCAGTAATGAATTCTGATCATCACAACAATTAACTGAACATGATTTTTTCCCCTTAAAATAGATGCAAAATAATACTTTTGTTTAATTAATTGTAATATAGATCCAAGCAAATGTAACCCAGAATTGCCAAAATTGTCCTCCATGCATGCTAGACATTCCAGTTCATTATTGCATGCTTCCCAATACTCGTAAAAGTTCTTGTGGGTTTATTTTTGGTTACTTGGAGCTTCTGGGATTCAAACTGAAGTTGTTTAGAGAAGATGCATGAAGAGCAAACAGCAATATTGATATCAATAAATAGCATCAATATAATTGGATCAAATATTCAGCCATTTTACTTTCATAATCACTGCAAAAATATGGATCTACAATATTAATAGGGAGTACTGTTATGATATAATTTATTTTAGCAGATAAGGAATACATATTCCATTTTCTTATTGGTATTGCCTGTATAATGTACCACTTCGTTTTTTTTACCTATTGGCTTTTTTTTTGTTACCTACTAAAATTTATTATAAATGTATTCAAATACTGAAAACATTCATATGAATAAAACAAGGCAAAGCTTGCATTAAAATGTCTTCTGAAGAAATAGTATAACATTTTGCCTGGGGGCGAATGTTGATCAAAGACCTATTATAGCCAATTAAACCTATTTCAAAGGATCATCCCCAATAAATAGATAATATCCATGGCATGTTGCTTGCTCTCAAACAGGGCCAAATGGCATAGAGTAGCTGCTAGTCAATGTTTTGCTTCTTTAATATTGTTGGCATATATTGATACATATCATATATACAATGTGCATGTTGCATACATGTGAAAAATATGTGTGATAATGTCATGTCATTAATTGTTTATACTAGTTAATATGGAGAAACCAATGCTGGACAGACATGAATTCCTAGTAAATTTATGCCAAATGAAGATGCTGAAAGACATTTTTGTATATAGGTAGTCCTCAACTTATGTGCACAATTGAGCCAAAAAGTTCTGTTGCTAAGTGAATTTGTTAAGTAAATTTTGCCCCATTTTACAACCTTTCTTGCCACAGTTGTTAAAGGAATCACTGCAGTTGCTAAGTTAGTGACAAGTGAATCTGGCTTCCCCATTGACTGCTTACCAGAAAGTTGCAAAAGATGATGACATGACCCTGGGACACTGAAAATGTCATAAACATGAATCAGCTGCTAAGCATCATGAATTTTGGTCACATGACCATGGGGATGCTGCAACGGTTATAAGAGTGAAAAATGGTCAAAAGTCACTTTTTTCAGAGCCATTGTAACTTCAAATGCTCACCATGTCAGACCTGGAAGCCATCTTTTACCTTTGGGACTTCCACATTTTCTACTGTGGGAGAATGGAAGGGGGGATTATACAGAGTGTGGGTGATATATAGCCATAACAACATTCTTGCTCAGAAAGTCAAGGTCATCTGGCCATGCAGCTGCGATGAGGTGACTGGGAGGCATCTCCTGTTTTGGATGGTGCTTGATTGGATCATGTGATGGACATGTGGGTGCTGGGCAGTGACTTGAACTTTCTTTTGGGTGGGGAAAACCTGGAAACTTTCAGATTTGGGTTTTCCCAGATGTGCTAATATGACATCTCTAATACAATGGAACATTGAGGAAACGCCAGCCTCAAGTCTTCTTTCATTAGGGGTGTTACTTGGAACCCTGACACACTAAATGAATTGTTGTAAATTTAGGACTACTTGTAAAACCTTTTAAGAAATAATCTATTGTGTTACTTGATCAGATTCTCGTTAATATCATTAAGCTAATTCTTATTTCTGACCTTAGAGCAGGGGTGTCCAAACTTGGGAACTTTAAGACTTGTGGACTTCAACTCCCAGAATTCCCCAGCCAGCTGGCTGGGGAATTCTGGGAGTTGAAGTCCACAAGTCTTAAAGTTCCCAAGTTTGGACACCCCTGCCTTAGAGAATTTCTCCCACCATGACTGAAATTTAGTGGTAACTACAAATAATAGCAGAATGATTTTCTGAGGCAAAATCAAATCAAATTCACTAAATCCCTGAGAGGCTTAATGAACCTTTTTTTTAAACATACATATGTATATATTCCTTTTCACATTTCTCTTTCCTAATGATGCAATAATTTCTAACATTTTCCTTTTACAATTGAAGTTTTATACAATTACAGTAATTTACAACATAATCGAACCATAGCAATTTTACCTGTATTGTTTCATCTTGACTTTTTTTTAAAAAATCAATATACCCATCATTTTGATGTCTCTTCTGTAATTACCATTGTTAAATAATGTAAATACACATTCCATAATTTGTTTCCAATAAATATTTCAAATGACCATTGTTAAATAATGTAAATACACATTCCATAATTTGTTTCCAATAAATATTTTAAATGAAAATAGCTGTCTTTAATCGGCATGTCTACTTAATGAAAAAGAACATTTATTCAAATAGCATGTGAAGAACTACTTTCTAATGAACTTTATCCTTGAATATTACTTACCCACAATTCCTAATGCAATGTAACCCAGGATGACAACAACGAAGATCCCACAACATAATACATCTGTGCAATGCCTGAAAAAAGAATATATAAAAATTACAATAAATTTGTGGCCCAATGCAAGAATCTCTTTTGGATAATATAGACACAGAGTGCATCAGCTCAGCACCCATCCACTATGTGTTACTCTTCCTCCAAGTTTCATTTCAAAGACACCTGTTTGCTTTCAGCCAAAGGTTTTCATTCCAGAAATAATCACCCAATGAAATATTTAGTATAAATTGTCAAACTTCAATACACTTGGCTCTACAAAAGAGTTGCTTCCATCAAGGATTTGTTCACAGAAATCCACTAGCCAGCTGAGTTATTTGGGGCCAGTCACTTTCTTTCAGAACAACTTATCTCACAATGGGCTTGTTGTGGGGATAACAAGAAGAAGAAGGAGAAGGAGAAGGAGAAGGAGAAGGAGAAGAAGAAGAAGAAGAAGAAGAAGAAGAAGAAACATTTAAACTGAACAGCGGGGACAGAGAATTAATTGATACAGCACATTTCTGTCCCCAGCAATCTAAAATTCATAGGGTTATCGGTGCATGTAACACAGATGTTTGTGCGGGTAAGATTATCACTCCTGCTGTCAAGCAAAACCAAGCATTTAATAGTGAGTGCCATACCATGTCCATGAATCACACAAGTGGCAAGAAAATAGGGGCAGTCAGTCATAACACAGGTTATGTAGACAGTAAACACAGGGTCAATCAAAATGGACTCAAATGTCTATACAACAATGCACAGAGTATGAGGAATAAACAGGGCGAATTAGAAATTCAAGTAAAAGTGGGGAGATACGATATTGTTGCCATTACAGAAACTTGGTGGGATGTAACTGACAAATGGAACACACAGCTAGAAGGTTTTAAATTAAAGAAATAGACCAAATAAAAGAGGAGGTAGAGTTGCACTATATATAAGAAATAATTACCTCTCTACAGAAATAGAGCACAACAATGATGAGAAATATCTTGAATGCATTAGGGTCAATATTAAAGGTTGGGGGAGGGAAATGACATTGCCCTAGGTCTATACTACAGGCCACCCAACCAAGCAGAGGAAGTAGATGAACTTTTTGCTAGTCAGCTAACTAAGGTATGTAGGAAGCACACCACAATAGTAGTGGGGGATTTTAATTACCCTGACATCAACTGAGAAACAAATTCTGAACCAAGTGGAAGATCCAACAGGTTCCTAACAAACCTAGCAGACAACTTTGTTTCCCAAAAAGTAGAGAAGGGAATAAGGGGATCAGCCATATTGGACTTAATTCTCACTAACAGAGAGGAAATGATAGAAGGTGTTGAAGCCACCGGAACCCTGGGGGCAAGTGACCATGCAATATTGGAATTCAACATTATGCAAACACAAGTAGTAGAACAAAGTGAAACTAGAGTCTTGAACTTTAAGAGAGCTAATTTCAATAAACTTAGAGAGAGCTTGGGAAAAATTCCATGGATGAGAATCCTCAAGGGGAAAACAACTCAAGAAACTTGGGAAATTTTGAAAAATGAGATTACAAAAGCCCAGTCTAGCATAATACCAATGAAGAAGAAAAATAACAGCTCCCAAAAGAAACCAGCATGGCTGCATAAAGAACTCTCTGACAAATTGAAAGACAAAAAAGATAAGTAAAAAAAGTGGAAAGGGGGGGACATAACTAAGGCAGAATATCAGCAAATAGCCCAAGCATGTAAAGATGAAGTGAGGAAAGCTAAGGCTCATAATGAAGAAAGGCTTGCCACAAAAGTAAAAAATAACAAAAAAAGCTTCTTCCAACATGTTAAAAACAAGAAAAGAGTTAAGGAAGCAATTGGTCCATTGCTAGGAGAAAGTGGCAAGAAGGTGACAAGCAACAGGGAGAAAGCAGAACTAATTAACTCATGTTTTGCATCTGTCTTTACACAAAGGGATAAAACAGTCCAACCTATCAAAAACAGCACCACAAAAATCAGATTAGGAATACAAGTTGAAATAGGGAAGAAAATGGTAAGTGAGCACCTGTCTACCCTAGACGAGTTCAAATCACCAGGACCGGATGGATTACACCCCAGGGTTCTGAAGGAACTGGCAGACGAGATCTCAGAACCACTGAACTATATCTTTCAGAGATCCTGGAGCACCGGGGAACTGCTAGAGGATTAGAAAAAAGCTGATGTGGTTCCCATCTTCAAAAAAGGGAAAAAACAGATCCAGGAAACTACAGACCTATCAGCCTGATCTCAATACCAGGAAAGATTTTGGAAAAGATAATCAAGCAACGAATTAGCGAACACCTAGAAGCAAACAAAGTAATAGCCAAAAGCCAACATGGGTTTGTCAAAAACAGATCATGCCAGACTAATCTTATTGCATTCTTTGACAAAGTGACAAAATTAGTGGACCAGAGGAATGCCGTCAATATACCTTACTTGGACTTCAGTAAGGCATTCGATAAGGTAGACCATAACCTACTACTAGATAAAGTAGAAGAATGTGGGTTGGACAAAATCACCACCAGATGCATTCGTAACTGGCTGACCAACCGCACTCAACGTGTAGTCCTCAATGGAACTGCATCTACATGGAGGGAGGTATGCAGTGGAGTACCCCAAGGCTCTGTTTTGGGCCCAGTTCTCTTCAACATCTTCATCAATTATTTGGATGAGGGAATAAATGGGGAACTCATCAAATTTGCAGATGACACCAAGCTGGCAGGAATAGCCAACACTCCAGAAGATAGGCTAAAGATACAGAAGGATCTTGACAAACTTGAACATTGGGCACTATCTAATAAAATGAAATTCAATGGTGAAAAGAGTAAGGTTCTACATTTAGGCAACAAAAACGAAATATTATAGGTACAGTATAGGTGGTACCTTGCTCAACAGTAGTAACTGTGAAAGGAATCTTGGAGTCCAAGTGGACAACCATTTAAATATGAGCCAGCAGTGTGCAGCAGCTGCCAAAAAAGCCAACACAGTTCTAGGCTGCATAAATAGAGGGATAGAATCAAGATCACGTAAAGTGTTAATACCACTTTATAATGTCTTGGTAAGGCCACACTTGGAATTCTGCATTCAGTTTTGGTTGCCACAATGTAGAAAAGATGTGGAGACTCTAGAAAGAGTGCAGAGAAGAGCAACAAAGATGATTAGGTGACTGGAGACTAAAACATATGAAGAACGGTTGCAGGAACTGGGTATGTCTAGTTTAATAGAAAGAAGGACTAGGGGAGACATGATAGCAGTGTTCCAACATCTCAGGGTTGCCACAAAGAAGAGGGAGTCAAACTATTTTCCAAGGCACCTGAGGGTAGAACAAGAAGCAATGGGTGGAAACTAATCAAGGAGAGAAACAACTTGGAACTGAGGGGAAACTTCCTGACAGTTAGGACAATTAATCAGTGGAACAGCTTGCCTCCAGAAGTTGTGAATGCCCCAACACTGGAAGTCTTTAAGAAGATGTTGGATAGCCATTTGTCTGAAACAGTATAGGGTTTCCTGCCTAGGCAGGGGGTTGGACTAGAAGACCTCCAAGGTCCCTTCCAACTCTGCTATTGTATTGTATTGTATTGTATTGTATTGAAGAAGAAGAAGAAGAAGAAGAAGAAGAAGAAGAAGAAGAAGAAGAAGAAGAAGAAGAAGAAGAAGAAGAAGAAGAAGAAGAAGAAGAAGAAGAAGAAGAAGATTATTATTATTATTATTATTATTATTATTATTATTATTATTATTATTATTATTATTATTATTATTATTATTATTATTATTATTTGATAGTGCTGTACCAGGAGACACCAGAGTCTAAGAAAAAGAACTGGGGAAAAAGTCACAAAATATCACGACCTGGCCATTGAAACTACGCAATTATGGATGAAATATGTAACAGTGATATCCATAGTCATCGGGGCACTTGGTACTATGTCCAAGAATTTTACAAAATACATCAAGAAATTGCCACTTCCTGCAATAACACCAGCAGAAATACAAAAAACTGTGCTACTCAGAACATCATACATTTGAAGAAGATACTTAGTTGATACCTAGGATGCTGGCAGAAACCCACATCAACCATCAGCGCCAGTCAATAAAATTTGTGATGCATCTTTAAATGTTCAGACTGAGTTCCGTGTTTAATGAACAAAGAGATAATAATATAACTCAATGAAGTATATTGGATATTCACCTCATTGAATTATTTATAAAATATAAGAAAATGAAGAAAGAAAGAAAAAGAAAAGAAAGAAAGAAAGAAAGAAAGAAAGAAAGAAAGAAAGAAAGAAAGAAAGAAAGAAAGAAAGAAAGAAAGAAAGAACGAACGAACGAACGAACTTATGTGGCTTAAAAATAGTATGTTCCTTCCTTAATAATGAAGGAAGAGATGTTTCAACTAGATTTTAAAAATGGCTAAGATATTCAGTGCTGTACAGGGATTTTGAATCAAATCCCTTTGACTCTCTCAGCATTAGATTCCCAATCTTGAGGGACCTTCCAAATAGATTATTATGTACTATGGGGACTATAAGTAGGATTATCTGTGCATCTGGAAATGTTTGTGTATATATATCTTGTTCTGTTTGGATACTAGATATATTAAGTTTGATACACTGAGTCACTTTGTGTGAGTTAGGTGGTCATATACATTTGATAAATAAATAAGTTATAATGATAGAAAGTTATAGTGTTATTCCAGCCAGAATGTTAACTCAGTTGGGCTAAGTCAATATTTATCTAACTTACAATCTATCACCAAACCTTGTATAATTCAATTCTTGTCAACCAGAGTTTGCATCTCCATATGCATGATGTAATAACTACTACAAAGACAATTTTTGTTCATGAAAGGGTTTCTGAAGATCAAACTTCACAGGAATCATTTTCATAGCCTTTCAGAGCACCTTCAAAAATATTCTTTTCAATCAATCCTTTCTCATGTCAGGATATGAACAATTGAGTAAGAAAGATTGGATGAGGTAATGACATAGGATATACTGTAACAGATCATTTACTATTACCTTCAGAGGAAATATGATCTCTCAATAAGGCTATGGCAGAATAGCATGTTTACATAGCTCACCAATCATGCTAAAAGCATATTTAAGGTAAATCAGCATTGGGAGGAAGGGAAATATTATATGATGAGAATTACTGGTGAAACAAATGAGCCAAGGAAACTGACAAGAATAGAAAGGTGAATACAAATAGCAAAGGGTGAATAGCAACATAACATGAACTAAATTTAGAAACCTCACTGATTTATTGATCAGGTAGTCCTCGACTAATGACCATGATCGAACCCAAAATTTATGTTGCTAAGTGACACATATATTAAGTGAGTTTCATCCCATTTTATGACATTTCTTGCCACAGTTGTTAAGTGAATCACTGCAGTTAAATTAGTAACATGGTTGTTAAATGGCTGACTTGACTTGTCAGGAGGATGCAAGTCGAGGACTACCTGTATTTTTTAGCAACGAAAACTATATTCAGGAATTCAAAACTATTCAGGACAAGCTGAATATTTGAAATGTATCAGTCAGAATTACTGGCAATTGGGAGAGAAAGCTAGAATTGGCTCACCAACTGAAACAACAAAACTTTATATCAGGAATTCAGGCTAAGGTTAATTTTATATATTGAGACTAAATCTATTACCAGCATTTTTAATTTCTATATCCAATTATATAGGTGTATACTTTTGGGGTATTAAAATGTAAGAAATAGCTCAAAAATATAAAAAGAAACTGGCATAATAACGATCCAAGTAGGAATGTTCGCACACTCTTGCTGACATTTCTGTGGCCTGGTGGCCAACAGCTAGTGGGCCACAAACCAGGGGTTGGGGACCCCTGGGCTAATAAATTAAAATTAAAAGTTTCAATTTCTGGAAAAGCACATTACTGCTGAAGCTAACTTTCTTCAGACAAGAAACTGTGCCCTTTGTGTGGAAATTCCTCAGAGAGTTCTGTTAGATATTGTAAATAGTTACAGAGGTTTCCACTCCAGTCCTCCATTTAGGCGGGAAGCCTGGGTTAATCTGATTGGTTGAGAGGCCTGACAGCTCCCTATAAAAGGGGAGCTGTCAGACCTCACAGTTGCTGGATTGTACACATTTGACTGCTAATAAAGAGCTGTTGTTGCCTTCATGTCTGGAGTCTGTCCTCTCATTGCCCAGATCTAACACTGGCGACGAGGATGGGATCGAGAGGCAGATAGGACGAAGAACAAACAATGAGACAATCCAGCAAGTAATCCAGCCCGGAGCATCGGTGCGGCCTCGAGCAGCCATTTTAAGGCGGCAAATTCAAACCGCAAAACAAAATGGCAATGCACGCTCCGCCAACTCCGTTCGACCCCATCAACGAGCATTGGGAGTCCTATATGTTGAGGTCCTATATGTTTAAAACAAAATGGCAATGCACGCTCCGCCAACTCCGTTCGACCCCATCAACGAGCATTGGGAGTCCTATATGTTGAAGCCAACGACCTCATGGGGGTACCCAACTCCCGAAAGAAGAATATGTTCCTGGGTTACTGCGGCAGAGAAGTTTTTGAAACGGCTAAAGATCTGTCAGAGCCAACCCCGATTCAGGCCGTAACCTGGACGGCCTTGCAACAGACTTTGCTAACGCACTACGCACCGAAGCCTTCTCGCCACGTTTGAAGGCACAAATTCTACATGAGAAACCAACGAGAGAACGAGTCTATCAACCAGTACGTAGCTGCCCTGCGAAAAGCGGCTACCCACTGCAACTTTCAGAACCTAGACGACCACATCCTAGACCATTTAATATGCGGGGTAAGAGACATTCCATTACAGAAACGCCTGCTGGCTCGATCAAACCTAATGCTGCAAATCGCCCTTGACGAAGCAAGGGCATCTGAATCTGCTGACCGGTCTACAGAGACGCTACAGTGCCAAAACTACACGCCCCATACCACCACAAAGCAAGCACAGGTTCACCCTGAGGCCACAGACCAGGAAACTGATGACAGCGAGTGCGATGACAGCTACCGCATGAGCGGCAGCCAGACACAACCAGCGCGAAAATTCAACTCCAGCTTGCCACCCTGCACAAGCTGCGGAGGGAGTCATCCCCAGTCTACCTGTAAATTCTGGGACGCAATTTGCTGAAATTGCGAGAGAAAAGGGCACATTGTGAAAGCGTGCCGCAGTTACGGGCCTGCCACCACTTGGCAGCCACAAACACACCAACAGAGGCCCACCTCAGGGGCTTGGCACAACCAAAAGGGGTGCCCAGAGAGAGAACCAAGGGAGTCAGCCCAGAGAGAGTATTCCCAGAGAGAGTATACCCAGAGAGAACCACTCAGAACCTATCTCACCACGATAGGTCAGGTCCGCACAAGGCGGCCCAAAAAGCTGAAGCTCACGGTCCTCATTGAGGACGCTCCTTGCGAGCTAGAGGTTGACACAGGATCATCTCTCATGATCATTTCCTGGTCAACGCTCAAAAAGGCTATTCCTAGCCTCAAAAAACACCAGCTACGAACGCCAGACATCATGCTGCGCGACTACCAGGGAAACCGAGTTCCCATCGTTGGCCAGGGCACCTTCAAGGTCCAGTTCAAGACCATCACGGCCCAGCTACCTGTAACAGTGGCAAGCGCAACCCTGCAGAGCCTCCTGGGGCTCGACTGGTTCGAGGCTTTAGGCCTGGCTGTCACCGGCATCAGCGCAGTCCAGGACAACAGTGCAGCCGAGGCAGTATTTAAGGAGTTCGAGGACGTCTTCAGCTCCGGCCTCGGTAAGTATGTGGGGACACCAATCTCTTTTAATTTGGACCCCAACGTAGCGCCAATCAGGCTCAAACCCAGAAGGGTACCTTTCGCCCTCTGACCCAAAATTGATAAGGAAATTGACAAGCTGGTGAGCCAGGGGATCCTAGAACCAGTCAACCATGCTCGCTGGGAGACCCCAATAGTGACCCCGGTCAAGCCGGACGGGTCAGTCCGCATCTGCGCAGACTATAAATGTACAATAAATGTCGCGCTACAAAAGAGCGCCTACCCTGTGCCCATTGTACAGCACTTACTACATTCGCTAGGGCCAGGAAAAGTTTTTGCAAAATTAGATATGGCGTAGGCATACCAACAGTTGCCTGTAGATGGCGCCACGGCGGAGGCTCAAACCATAGTGACGCATAGGGGTGCATTCAAATGCAACCGCCTACAATTCGGTGTGAGTATCGCCCCTGGACTGTTCCAAAGCGTCATGGAACGGCTTTTGCAGGGGATACCAGGAGTCGTCCCCTATTTTGATGACATATTGGTATCGGCTGCAAATGAGGCGCAACTTTTAAAACGCGTTAGGGCTGTTTTGACAAGAATTCGCGAAAAGGGTCTCCGCCTCAAGAAAGAAAAATGCCAAATTAATGTGCCCAGGGTAGAGTTCCTGGGTACATGATTGATGGTTCTGGGATCCACCCGACATCCCAAAAAATAAAAGCAATTCAGGACGCCCTACACCTCGCAATCAGACCGAGTTGCAAGCTTTCCTTGGGCTCCTTAACTTCTACAGCGTCTTTCTCAGACAGAAAGCGACAGCTGCTGAACCTCTACACCGGTTACTAGCCAAAAACGCCAAGTGGACCTGGGGACGAACAGAGGCCACTGCTTTCGCCGCTGTCAAGCGCCTCCTAACAACAGACTCCCTGCTGGTCCAGTACAGCCAAACCCTGCCGCTGGTCTTAACTTGCGACGCCTCACCGTTTGGCATCGGCACAGTCCTCAGCCACAAAATGCCAAACGGAACCAAAGCCCCCATCGCCTTCTACTCGCGAACCTTGTCTCCCGCTGAACAGAACTATAGCCAATTGGACAGGGAAGCCTTGGCTGCTATAGCGGGAGTCAAGCGGTTCCATGAGTACCTCTACGGCTGCGACTTCGAACTTGTGACCGACCACAAACTGCTGCTGGGGCTGCTGACTGGGGACCGACCCACCCCAGTATCTCTATCTCCACGCATGACCAGGTGGATTGTTTTCCTGGCTGCCTATTCATACAAACTCGTTCATAGCCCTGGCTCCACGCTCGGTCACGCCAACGCACTCAGCCACTGCCCCTTGCCCGAACTGCTGGCTGACCCCACTCCGGAGACCCCGGTCCTCCTGATTGACTGTTTGGACTCAGGACCGGTCTCCTCTACAGACGTTGCCCGCCTTTCGGTGAAGGACACTATCATTAAGCAAGGGGCCTGTTGGGGCTAAATTTAAATCGTTTTATGCCAAACGTGATGAATTATCTGTGTTAAAAGGTTGTCTTCTGTGGGGGGACCGGGTGGTTGTTCCATACAAACTGCGTCGTTCAGTATTGGAATCTTTGCATGTGGGGCACCCTGGCATTGTCAGGATGAAGGCATTGGCCAGGAGCTATGTCTGGTGGCCTGACATGGACAGGGTAGTAGAAGAGTGGGTGGCTACTTGCACGCCCTGTCAGGAATCCAGACCAGCCCCTCCAGAGGCACCCGCTAAGGAGTGGGAGCGACCTCAGGCACCATGGTCTAGGGTGCACATAGATTTTGCTGGCCCCGTTCATGGCCAGACCTTTCTAATAGTTGTGTATGCATATTCGTAATGGTTAAAGGTAGCCCTGATAACCTCTACCACGGCAGAGGCGGTCATCAAGGTGCTACGGTGCCTTTTCGCCACACACGGCCTGCCTAATGTCTTGGTCTCTGACAACGGGCCCAATTCACGGCCATGCACTTCGAGACGTACTTAGCTAGCCAGGGAATTCGGCATGCCCTAGTCGCACCATTCCATGCGGCCTCCAATGGACAGGCGGAGAGAATGGTGCGCTCAGCAAAAGAAGCCCTCACTCGGATGTGCCCAGGTGATTGGCAAACACGCATCGATCTTTATCTTTTAATTCCGCATATCACTCCTAGCGCTACCACAGGGAGAAGCCCAGCCGAGCTTCTCATGGGTCGCCGGCTAAGGTCCCACTTAGACCGGCTACACCCAAACTAATGCCACATCGCCCCCAGACTCTACCAACAAGATTCGGAACTTTAGCATAGGGGATTCAGTATACGCCCACAACTATGCAGGGGGGACTTTGTGGATTCCTGCCACGGTGATTGGCATCACCGGGCCTCGCTCCTATCTCTTGGAGGTAGAGGATGGTAGAAATTGGAGGAGACACATTGACCAACTCCGCGGTCGCCTAACCCACTCCAATCTTAGGGCACCAGACGAAACTCTGACGCCAACCGACCAAGGCCCTACCCAAAAGGAGCAACCAGTCACTCCTTCTACAGACTTCTCAATCCTGAACGAACCGGTAAACATACCTGACTTTGTCGCTAGCCCACAGCGAGCCCCAAGCGAACAAGCTCAAAGGACTCCAGCCGCGGCCAGGGGTAAGTTCCAGCAACTTCCATTGCCTGGAGTAGAGGAGCAGAGAGGTGCCTCCGACCTGCTCCACGAACCGGTTCAAAATGAACTGCACAGGTCTGAGCGAGTCAGGCAAAGACCCGCCTATCTAAAAGACTACGTAACCAATAGGAACACTCCGACTAAGAGGGGAGGAGTGTTAGATATTGTAAATAGTTACAGAGGTTTCCACTCCAGTCCTCCATTTAGGCGGGAAGCCTGGGTTAATCTGATTGGTTGAGAGGCCTGACAGCTCACTATAAAAGGGGAGCTGTCAGACCTCACAGTTGCTGGATTGTACACACTTGACTGCTAATAAAGAGCTGTTGTTGCCTTCATGTCTGGAGTCTGTCCTCTCATTGCCCAGATCTAACAAGTTCATTAACTATTTGTAAAGCAATTGTTAAAAGAGCAACTCCCCAATATATATAAAAATTCTAATTCCAATCAGGCTTCTTTTTATCTTGATTAATCTTCCTTCAATCTTTATTATTTGAGCAGTGAAATGTGGTTTTACTTTTGGAGGTAGTGCAGCCACATAGCTGTGACTTAAGTACATTCCTCTTATTTGAAGAAATAGTTTCCCACTATTTAATATTTCTGATCTATTACACTTTACAACACCATACACTACACTCTACACACTATCCAAGAACTACTTATAGAATACAGAAGAAGTGCCATTTTCTTGTCACAGCTCTTATGTTATATACTTTCAAAGCATTCCTCTCTTAACAAATATACAGAACAGTTACACAGTCTGATAATAAATTGGAAAAAATCAAGTAAGTTTAGTTTTCTTCTGAATGCTGAAATTTAGGAAGTTGCTCAAGACAATCAGATTTTGCTTCCAGAATATGCTCAGTTTCTGATCAAATTCAAGGGAAAGCTTACACTTTATGACTTAAACAATTTTATTCAATCAGTATTGACTGTATATACAATCAGTACAGTGACAATAATTTGCAGATGGAAGAGACTGTGTTCAAGAACACAGTTTTTAGTTACTAGTAGTATTAAACATTACACTTATGCAGTAAGATTAATATGGAAAGCCTGAATTCTGTATAAACCTTGCATGGTAAATGAAGATTAAATTCCCCATGGAGCATTGAACTGAATTGTAATAAATTCCAAATCAGCAAAATATTAGATCATGCCATGTTAGTAATTGTATATTCTATATTTTGATAGTTGAATAATTCCTTGACCTTCTAGTTCTGCTAAAAGGTGTGTGCACTATGAATCCTAATCTAATAAGCATAGTTATGGCTTGAATACATATATTAAATGCATTTTGGTAGCGTAAAGAAATATGTTTTCTGCTGGGTTTAAAAGAAGAATCTATCCACAGGAACCATAATTCAGTTTAAATGCATGGATATGCTGGTTTTCTAGAGCTTCAAGGAAAGCAAACAACCATATTATTTATTTTATTTTTATATTCAATTTCTATAGACACCCAATTCAATGCTGTTGCAGGAGAATCATTAGGAAAGAAGGCTTGGTTTCTACTAAAATCATACAGAGGCATATTTAAGAAGATGGAATTATAGACATAAATGATGCAATGTTGAAGGCACTGTTGAAGGAAGGAAGGAAGGAAGGAAGGAAGGAAGGAAGGAAGGAAGGAAGGAAGGAAGGAAGGAAGGAAGGAAGGAAAAGCAAAACAATTAAGATAATAAAAGAATCATGAAAAATATGTATTCATTTATTTTCTTACTCCACTTATTTTTGTGTATTTCCATAATCACCAAGCCTTCTTAGTACTTAATATGATTGTCTGTCTGTCTGTCTGTCTGTCTGTCTGTCTGTCTGTCTATCTATCTATCTATCTATCTATCTATCTATCTATCTATCTATCTATCTATCTGGCCCAAATCTCAATAACTGGTTTGTAAAATAATTAGATGTGGTGCATTCTTACAAATAACTTCATCTTAACTAATTTTTTGGAATGCCTTCATACTAGTTTAAATTCAGGAAAGAGTTGTTTTATAAAAGTGATGCTATCACTGAAAAACTCATTGTATATTCAGCAACATCCCCCCTAAAAAATGTAAAGTTGAGTTTCTTCTCCTATGACAATGGGCGCAACTGGTACTCCCATGACAAACATTATCAATTTCATTTGGAGGAGATAGTGTTGGCGATACTTTGCAGCCAAGTCATATTGGCCAAGCCAAGGACTTTATTGGTTAAATGGAAACCAATGTAGGGCTCATAGTACTTGTGTTACCTGGTCTTCACCTGCCAATAAGTATGCTGATACCGCTTGCAGTTCCAAGTGACCTTTAGAGACTGTCCTATCAAGAAAATCTTACTTACATGATAATAAGAATAAATAGCAATAGCATTTATATAACATTTCACAGTGCTTTACAGCCCTCTCTAAGCAGTTTACAGAGTCAGCATATGGCTCCCAACAATCTGGCTCCTCACTTTACCGACTTAGAAAGGAAGGAAGGCTGAATCTATCTTGAGCCAGTGAGAATCGAACTATTGCCAGTTGGCAGATTTAGGATGCAATACTATATTCTAACCACTGTGCCAGCATGTCTCAAAATTACCATCGTGAAATTCTCACAATCCAGCTTGCAACTGTTGTCCCAAAGTTGGACAAAAATTCCCTTGACCATACCCGCCATCTGTTCATTCAGCAGTGGCTGGTATGAGCTTCAAGTCATGGATGTGCTTCAAAGGTAGTGCTTCCCTATTCAGAGTTAACGTCTGAAGTCAAACAATATCATCATCTTTCTAAGCTTAAACCTCAGCCTACTTTGACTAATTTTTTCCCCACTGCAAAGGCCAAACTGGGAGAAATATGGGTTCCTGATATCCATTGCACCTCTTCGATTATGAATAATAGGTTGGCATTACATTGATTACAGATGTAAATGATTGGATGTTAAAGAAGCTGACAGGATGGCGTTAAGAGATACAAATGTGATGTACTGTAAATAAAGTACGGTAAAGGTTCCAAGAGATTTATAAAGTTTAGTGCACTGTGAATAAGTAGTGGGTTGTAACAAACAAAAAAGAGAGGAAAAATACATACTTCATCATTATGAGCAATTGTATAAGATCCCATAACACTGCACTAGAGTTAAATAGGAAAAGGAATGAAAAAAGTAAACATATTTACGTAAGATCTATTTTATTTTAAGGATGTGATCTTTTTAATTTTTATTCTACACTTACTTTTGACATTCTCACTATCAACACCCAAGATACATTAACATTATACAAGAGAATAAAAGATGATTTCATGAACTGCAAACACAATAACCATCCGTAAAGAGTGCTAAGAATCTTGGGATGTGTCTTTCAAGTTGAAGCTTCAAAAAATAAAAATAAAAAACCTTCGAAACAGAAATGTCCTTGGAGAGATGTGAACAAAGCCATTTGACCACCGAGGTAAAGTGAGGCAGCGTCGTGAGAAATATGAAAGACAAGAAACAATTAAAAGAAAGGACAAAGGGGAGGCTTTTAGGGAAATTGTGAAATCAAAGGCAATGAAAAGTGTTCACTGCAATTACAGAATATGTCGTTGTGGAGAGATGGAAAGAAGTACAAAGCCTTCCGTTAGAATGTCTTGATTTTTTTTTAATGAGTTAGGATCATCAGAGAATCACATACTCTACTATGGTTAGAATATTACCATTTCCATACTCGTTCCACTACTGGTATGAAGTGAAAAATTAGGTACAATTAACAATCTAAGATTTAATTGCATAGTTCATTAAAGATAAACCAGCAATGAAATGCAGGATGAAAGAAGGCGTCTGACATTGTTAGGGTGGAAAAGTCTGTTTCATATGAGTTCAGATGCTGAGGTCACAATCCAATTTGGAAAAACTCCAAGTGATAATGAATGATAGTACTGAAAGGCTCCAACTTGTCTTATACTCATTAAGGGTTACTTTAGCTTTATTTCTCCCTTTTTGATCTAACTGGAAAAGATTGCCCTTCTAGGAGCTCATGCTCTTGATCCCATCACTTTCAGTCTCTAAAACTACCAAATTCACCAATTAATATAAATAAAGATTAAATGCATTGAGCAGCTGCTTCTAAGTTAGATCACACTGCTCACTTGACACCTGCAGAGTAACTGAATTGCATTATTTTTTATTTTAATCTGATTCAGACAGTGTATTTATTTAAAAATTGCAAGACATAAAAGCACAATATTCAACAAATGTTATTTCTTTCTTAACTGCTGGTTTCAAGAAGGCAATGTAGAGCAAGCCATATTAGGAACACTACAACAGAAGCCATAACCAAGGAACAACATTCTCCCAGGAATTTGTATGATTCCATCTCTGTTGTGTTTTTACAAAACTTTAAAGACCTAGTTCTTCCATCAGATCCTGGGGCAGAGTAGTTTGTTATTCAAACCTTTTTTGTTTGTTTGTTTGAATTTACAAACAAATTTGTAAATTTGTTTTATTATTGTTATTGAGTCTTCTGTTCTTCATTTTATGCAGGAGAAGATGGATTGTTTAATTTTATTATTGCGTTCATTGTAACACTAATATGTAAGTCACCTAGAGCTGTTTGTGTGATTGATGTAAGCTAACCATATTGTTACAACTGATGATGATTAATTGCAAGTTAAATAAATACTGGAATAGCATGTGAATTGAATGCTGAGCATCTCTGTTGTAATCTGTATATCTCCTGCTCTGGCTAAGAAAATTGTCTTTCTAAAATCCAAAAAAGCCAGGATCTTAATGCAGGCAGTCCTTGTTTAATAACCACAATTGGGAACATCAACTGAGTCATTAAGTTAGATGGTGACTAATTAAATCTGCAATTGTGCTTATGATCTTGCTTCAGCTTTTCTTTGTTCTAGGATTGAGAAGATCATAAATAAGAAGATTAGTTATTTTTCATCACTGCCCTAACTGCGAACAGTCACTACCTGTACACACATAGATAACATGGAATTAGGTTTACTAATAGGTTGACTCAATATTAGATGATTCTGACTATGAGGTTGGCTATAACTTTGTTTTCAAATTTCCAAAATTGGTTTTCACTTTTGCTGAACCAGAGATTGAAATGGGAGCTGCTAGTAACATGGATGAAAAATCCCACCTTTTTGAAATAGAAAGCAATCTTTCTATTTAAACATATTTAATACATATTAACATATACCATATACACATAAGTAAAATATGTGTGTGTGTATGTATGTATGTATGTATGTATGTATGTGTGTGAAAAATATGTGCATGTAGATATGGATATATGAATATATATGAGATAGGGGTCTTCAACCTTCAATCATTTGTTTAGTGACCGTTCAAAGTTACAATGGCACTGAAAAAAGTGACTAATGATCATTTTTGATGTGGCCGTTGCAGCATCCCTATGGTCACATGATCAAAATTTTGAAGCTCTCTCTCTCTCTCTCTCTCTCTCTCTCTCTCTCTCTCTCTCTCTCTCTCTCTCTCTCTCTCTCTCTCTCTCTCTCATGTATGTAAAAGCTTGAACTGCATGACTAAAAGCTAGAATATCTGGTTTTCCAAGCAATATCCTCTGTCATTTAATGGTGGACAGAAGGACCAAGAGCTAAATAGCCACGTCATGATACAATGGATATGAGGTTTCTGAGACAAACTGCAGTGCACAAGTATTTTGTATAATTTTTCAATTTGCCAGATGTAGAAGGTATTTGTGTTGGACATGGAATCACAATCTCCAGTAGGCAATAAGAAACCTTTGTGAATCAGGAAGGAAATTTTATAATATTATAAAAGACTTCTTTGTCCAGCAAGTATTATAATCAAAATAATAGCAGCAGTGAAAAAACTCATTCCTAACCAATTTTTGCAGTTTAACATATTACGCTTTTCTTTCCCATAAATTATTATTAGTAAGCTATTAAAACATTAAAATGGCATTTTAAATATTCAATATTTTTATATAGTCATACCAAGAGTTATCTAAACTCCTTGGAAAGCAATAGCTTCATCTGTTTTCCCATGTGCCTGCTCTTCCCATTTGTGTTATCTATTGGAAACACAAAGGCCGATAAGTAAGGCTGAGCTTATTTTAAAAAGCTTAAATATGAAAGCAGGAAAGAAAATGATTGTTTCTTAAATTGTGAAATGAGAGGTCTTATTACAGCCCAGCAGATCAAGAAATATAATTAAGAAAGGCAAAAGCTTTGCCACAATCTCAGGAAAAATCAGCTTTCTGAATTGTTTCAACATTCCAGGTGGGAAAAAGAAGAAAATTATTGAATCATTTGGCTTTTCCCTAACTAAAAAAATAATATCCTATGATGGATTAATTTAAAAGTGATCTCTTTTGCCACCCAATTAAAAATTAACAAAATATTGACATCATCTTAAAAGCTTGTTTTAAGATTCTTAATGTTCACAAACAGAAAATATTGATGAAAAAGTACAATAATAAGCTTATGCTAGGTGACTCTGGCTAATGAAAATTGGTTTTTTTTTGTTGCAGTTCATGAAAAAGATCATTGTTGATAGATGGTTTGTTCTGTCATTCAACATCTGAAAGGCCATAGGTTTCTCATTGTCATGACCACACCACACCTAGACCTTCATGGAGTAAAATCTTGTAAAATCTTGAGTAAAATATTGAGTGCTTCAATATAGGTATTCTTTAACTTACCACAGTTCATTTAATGACTGGTTGAAGTTACAATGGCACTGAAACTGTGAGAGGGATCTTGGAGTTCTAGTGGACAATCATTTAAATATGAGCCAGCAGTGTGCAGCAGCTGCCAAAAAAGCCAACACAGTTCTAGGCTGCATCAACAGAAGGATAGAATCAAGATCACGTGAAGTGTTAATACCACTTTATAATGCCTTGGTAAGGCCACACTTGGAATACTGCATTCAGTTCTGGTCGCCACGATGTAAAAAAGATGTGGAGACTCTATAAAGAGTGCAGAGAAGAGCAACAAAGATGATTAGGGGACTGGAGACTAAAACATATGAAGAACGGTTGCAGGAACTGGGTATGTCTAGCTTAAGAGAAAGAAGGACTAGGGGAGACATGATAGCATTGTTCAAATATCTCAGGGGTTGCCACAAAGAAGAGGGAGTCAAACTATTTTCCAAGGCACCTGAGGGTAGAACAAGAAGCAATGGGTGGAAACTAATCAAGGAGAGAAGCAATTTAGAACTGAGGAGAAATTTCTTGACAGTTAGAACAATTAATCAGTGGAACATCTTGCCTCCAGAAGTTGTGAATGCCCCAACACTGGAAGTCTTTAAGAAGATGTTGGATAGCCATCTGTCTGAAATGGTATAGGGTTTCCTGCCTAGGCAGGGGGTTGGACTAGAAGGCCTCCAAGGTCCCTTCCAACTCTACTATTGTATTGTATTGTATTGTATTGAAAACAGTGGCTTATGACTGTTTTTCACATTTATGACTGTAGTGGCATCATGTGATCAAAATTTAGATGCTTGTCAACTGACTCATATAGATGATGGTTGCAGAGTCCCTGTCAGTGGTGGAATTCAGCCAGTTCGTATCTATTCGGGAAAACTGGTTATTAACTTTCTAAGCAGTTAACAATACAATAATACAATACAATACACAAAGTTCAGATCTCCTTTTGTTTTTTTCCACTTTACAGGGCTAATCCTGTAAGGAAGGCAGGACAGAAACATTCTGGTGTTGTTTCTAGCCTAATCTTTATTGCCCTGCTTACAGAAACTGCCTCTCCGATTAATCCTTATTACCTTGTAACAGCTAAGGCGAAGCGCCCATTAATGTGAGTGATGTTGAGTTGGCCATGCCCACTCAGTCACATGACCACCGAGCAAAGCTATCCAGCTGGTCATTAGGGCAGAGAACCAGTTGTTAAATTATTTGAATCCCACCACTGGTCAAGTGAAAGTGCGCAAAACAGTCAAAAATCACTTTTCAATGCTGTTGTAACTTCAAACATTCCGTAAACAGATGGCTGTAACAACTATCTTGCGTAGCAATGGAAATTTTAGGCTGAATTGTGGTCATAAGTCAAAGACTACCAGCACTCTACATTGACCATTCCTTTTAAATGCCCAAGGAATGGATTCATTCTACTACCACTGTCAGTTACAACAAAAAGAAATGGCTGATCTGTCAAATTGTTGGTCTATCAGTTTTCCTAAGTAGTATGAGCAAATTATGCTGCTGGGTATCAGCATGGGAAACGAACTGATTGATTGTCAAGATAAAAGCAGAATTTAAGGCAGAGTGGTCAATGTTTGACCATCGTATTGTCCTGCATCATTTGGCAAAAAAAGTCTGGTGCCTTTATTGATTTAAAGATGTTTTTTTGATTTCTTGAAATGGTCAGTCTCTACTATAGCTTGTCAGTTTACTTCACATAATTATGATTCTGCAGGAAAATGCGTTCATGCAGGACATATGTTTCATCTTCAGAGATCTTTCTGCTTCAATACCCATGAAAAATAGTTAAGCAAAGACATATCTTAGTGCTCCTATGTTTCAATTTTGGTATCAACTCTGTAACTTAAGCCTTGTCAAAAAAATTTTTTTTGAGTTATCTCCAAAACTGGCAGACAAACTTTCCTAAGCTATTATTGAAAAGAAGCTTTTTTTCAGAAAACATTTATTTCAGCCATCTAAACATCTTCATCCTGCTCAGCATTTATTTAGATTTAGATAGCTGTCCATCTTATGACCAACTTTGGGTGGCTTCCAAAAAGTTTATAAAAAGTTTAACCAGTATAATGGCTATACTAAAACTATAAAACTAAATATATTGAAAACATTAAAAACAACAAAAACCTGTCACTATATCAAATGTCTGATGTGCAGTCACCTAATCCTATCTTAGCAAAAGCCAGTTCTTCCAAGATTAGTAGGGAAGAGGTCTCTGAATTTCAGTGTCCCACATAGGACAGGAGCTTCCATAAAAAAAGTCATGCTTCCTAGCTCACATCAGAGGGCAATATTTAGGTGAAAAAACTAGTAGTTTGCCCATCCTTATCTGACTTGGTAGGAAAGATAGAAGTGTAGTTTTCTTCTTGGTTAGACTCAGTGAGTTACTATTATGATTTTAGAAGAGAGTTATAATGATATCCCTCAGGAAAAAGTTGAAAAAAACAAAATCAATCTCATGTGTTTGTCCATTTTATTAAGTCTTCTCTCTAGCTTTATGCTTTTGTTCATACAATTGACCAGAAATGCATTCTTTCTATTAGCTGATGTGTCCAAAAAAATCAATAGAAGGCTTGCTACGTTTTGCTCAACTCTGTGTGTATCTATGGATGTAAAGGTTTATTAATTTAGTTCTGTCACCATAAATTTGGAAGATATGTATGCTGTCTAGACATGAATAGTTTACTTTGTCTATTATAGTGAGCAAATAATTCTATGTTGTTCTTTTTAATAATTTTTATCTGAGTATGGTGGAAATTGATCTCCGATCAATTATATTGCTATAGTATAAACTATTGGAAGAATATAAACAATATTATATGATCCTGGTCCCTATTTTATCTCTGACTTGCATAGAAGTACTGCCCCTCTTAAAAAAAATTGTAATATATTCTCAATGATATATTTGTAATAAAAACAGTTTATTATTCATGATTTTGAATAAGCTATATTGGGACAACTTGTTTTAATGGTGTTACTTAGCATGTCACAATAATTTATTAATTTGCTTAAAATGTCCTTAGTCTCTGCTTCTTAAAGCAGTTTACGAACATAACTACAATTATATTAATATTTAAAAAAAACACTTAAATATAAAATAAATGATGCAAGCCAATACAAGCCAATATAATCAAACTACTATGATTCCAATTGTTCTGAATCTATTTAACTTTAATTGACAAAAATGGTACAAAGCATGTCTGATGGCATACTGATGAGATTCATAGTTGTTTAACAGTTCATTTATTCTGCCTATACTTTTGATATAATTGATAAAAATCAAGGGGAATAATTTTATTAATTTTAAACAACTTCTCATTAAATATTATCATAGATTCTGGATCTGATTTGATCACACTGAATAATCTCTGCTATAAAAGATGACATGCCACTAAAAACTACTTTAAAAAAATTAACAGTGTGCTCTGGGCAACTTCTAACAAATGCAAGTTTAGAATATCCATCTCAGCACAAATGCCTCTGCCATCTGAAACTGCTTAATATCCATAAAACAGTGTCTGGAGGGGGCATGGAAATCTAATGTGCATTGAGTTATCTCATATAGTTCAAAACAGATATATATTGGGGTGATAATGTGATTCAAGCCTATATATGCATACTAGATCTTGAGTTCAGTAAGTTTAGATGGTTGATGAAAGTCAAGATGACTAGCAAGGGCAATAGGAGTCCATCTGTATCCAGAAAGAATTGTGTAACCTACCAGTGGTGGTATTCAAAACTTTTTACTACTGGTTCTGTGGGTGTGGCTTGGTGGGCATGGCATGACTTGGTGGGTGTGGCTTGGTGGGTGTGACAGGGAAAGGATACTGCAAAATCCCCATTTCCTCCTGATCAGCTGGGACTCGGGAGGCAGAGAGTAGATATGGGCAGGGGCAGTCAGAGGTGGTATTTACCGGTTCTCCAAACTACTCAAAATTTCTGCTAGCGGTTTTCCAGAACTAGTCAGAACCTGCTGAACCACCTCTGTAACCTACCCATCTAACTAAGTACAGTTGTCTGCTAAGAATTTAAAGGTACTTTTCAGTGTTTAGTTTGTTCTAATACAGGGCATTGACACAGACTTTTAACTATACACTTATAGTTTAGTTCTTAAAGGAAACTAAAGGCTATAAAAATAAAATATCTAATGCCTTGCTTGCTCTGACAGTAACAGCATTTTCTACAGAAGGTATGGATAACAACAAGCAGGAGCAATTAAATATATAGTACATGCTTATATAATGAACAAAACACAGTATGTCGTAAAAAGTTAATACTGACTAATGTCTGCCATGAATATTATAACACTGGAAGTGTGCCCTCTGTCACACAATACAAATAGATCCAACACATACATCAACAATAAATGCTTTCTGCTTAATAAAGAAGAACTACAACAAGAAAAGAGAAAGTTTTGAATTATGTGTTCCTTGCAGAATGGGGAAAAGATTTTTTCAGGAAATAAATGCTAATTTCCCATATTGCATTTCTTCCTAGAGCCTTATAAATTATACAAAAATTAGATGATACAGTAGTTAGGTAGTCCCTTCGGGGAGAGGGAGCGGTTTATAAATTTGAAATAAAGTAAAAGTAAAAGGTAGCACCTGCCTTTAAGAATATGCTGTGGTTGTAGAACCTGCGAAATGCAAGTATCTGCAGTATCTGCAGTTATTGTCATGGTAACAATATATTTATATTAAGGTATCATAGTGTAAAGCAAGGGGATAAAATCAGATGTTAATTTTGCTACACCACTAGTAAACTGCTACACACAGCATGTGGTCTCTAAAAGATACCAAATATCTTCAACTCTCATTAAACTTAATAGAAATTCTGCCTCAAGTCAAAATGGAAGATAAAGTGCAGAGCTTTTAATACTTCTCTTCCTTTCCGGCATCAAACCCTTTAAACTCTCCAAGCATATTAAATATCATTATTGCTAAAATAAAATTAGATGGATTGCTTAGCAGCTAATTTTGCTAGTCCTCTGCAGAATTTCGTGCTTGTTGGACAATAAATGATAATAGGGATGTATTCTAATATTTCTTATATGCTAGATTTTGATTTTGTTGTGCTAATATCACTAATGGTAATACCACAAATAATTATCATTTCACAATGGTATGATTGTTCTGATAAATATGGATAACCTCTATGGTATCATCTTGTTTCCATAGAAAAACTAATCATTCAGGTTCAATTTAAGGGAATACACTAATTCTTTTTTCTCCCCCAATCCTCTGTCATTATGGGATACTGATGAGGGAAAAAATGAATTTCAACAACTGTAGAATCAGGCTGCAGCATAACAATATTGAAAAAAGTGAAAGGGATCTGAATACTTTCTGAATGCACTGTATGTAATAAAAATAACTTAATATGGTTTGGTTAAACAGAAAGAATGAATGAGGATCAAATTACAAAACACACACAGAGACACAATGCAATATACTTAAATTTTACTGAAATTTATTCAGATTCTCAGTGATAAAGAATTATCTGTTTACGAAACTACCTGTATATTCATGTCCTCAACCAAAACATCTCCAACATAACCACAAGCATTCCTTGTACTTTTATCCATTCATGTATTAAGTACTCAAGGGTTCATTGCACATCATTGTCTTATTCCTTCCTCAATATTGAAGCACTTATTAAAAATTCTATTTATTCTCACTCATGCTTTTCTTCATTATATCCCTCTCACATTTAGGTTGTTAATTTTCAAGTCCTTGTTTGTGTAAAACGTTGCATAATTCAGGCTTATCATATGCATTTGCTAAATCAACAAACATGTAATACAATTCCTTTCTCGTATTCACACATTTCTCAATGGCTTGCTGAATAGCAAAAATTTGACCTCTGTATGCCATGCAGGCACAAAACCACACTGTACTTCTGAAATGTTGTTTATACTCTTCATTTGTGCTTCCCACTTTTCCTTTAAGTATTATAATAATAGCCACATTCTTCTATTATTCAGGCATTGATGTTGTTTTCACACATTAAAGAAGTTGCACAACGGGAATGAGGCAGGACATAAATTGAATCAGGATATAAAAGTAAGACATGACAGAAAGAAGGAATAAAGACCTGCTTTTGAGACTTGTACCAGAGCAGAAAATGTTAAAAGCCAAAACCGCATGTTCAGCTACAGTTCACAAGCTAGCCACAAGAACTTACTGGAACAAGTTAAGCAACTAACCCATCAGCGCAAGCATGTTATATTCTCGTGTTCTGCTGCTTTTGAAAAATATATAAAAATATATAAAAGGTGTCTTTTCTATAAGTTGTTGTTCCGATGTTCAAATGGCTGTCTTGCCTTAATTTTCTCTGAACCTGGTACCAATAAAGCCACTTCTTTTAATTCCGATATCTGAGTCCCTTAATTTCCTGCAACAGTTATGGCGACCCAGGTGGGACTTGGAACGATATTTTGTTGAGGACGGCATGGATCGACCAATTGAGGTCATCTTGTCCAACCTTCAGACGCTGCAGAGTGTTTCTGTGGAAGAAAGCAGATGACCCCCTAAGGTACTCGGTGAACAAATCGACCGATCCAAGAACTCAAATGGAATCAAAATAAGTCACTGAACAACGCTGGCTGAAAAGAAGATGCCTGCAGGCAAGTATTGTGGTATTGTGGGAATTGTAGCCCTACTCATTTGAGAGTGGAAGAGGGGGCCTGATCACCCCCCTGGGTCCAGGATCGGCGCATCCTAACATGACCTAAGAGTTGTGTGGGTGGTTAAGCCATTGCCATTCCTGTTGGTGACCGTTGGAACCTCCGGCACCACAGGTCAGTGGCATTGTCTTACATTAGAACATGGGTGGTGGAGGAAGCATTTCTCGGACGCCTCTTCAATGCATGTTGAGAAATTTTAAGAAAGGATTTAGTAAAAATTATGGAGACCCTAAGGCAAAACCAGGAGACTTAAAGAAATTCTGGGAAAATGGTGGCCCAAGAGGCTTGAGTCCTCTATACCTGGCAGGAGTTTGAAGTGCAGTGATTATGGGCAGAAAATAATCCTCAGGGACATGTAGGTCACCATATACCATTCAAGTCATTCAAGTAAAGCCTCTGACAGTGCCTATTCATCTCCGTCAGAGAAGTGATCCTCACCCCATTGCACAAGCAATTCAAGACCATATTACCAAATACTTAAGAGCAGGTAATAAAAAGATAAAGTCTGTTTGAATAGGAGATCCAAGCTAGAATCCTGGTCGAATGCAAACAATGTGTGAACAAACATCTCTTTACATCTTGATTTTTAAAAATATGCCAGTGCTTGCTGGGAGATCTAAAGATAGATATAGAAAAGTTTGGATCTTTAAAAATATGCCAGCGTTTGCTGGGAGATCCAAACTAGAAAAGAGAAGACACTGAACACCCCAGAGCAGAGACAGGTATTAACAATCTAGTGCTTAAGGAGGACAGAGGAAAAAAGAGAGTTGTAAGGTGTGTAGTCCTGGGTGGACAGAATACAACACTCTTAGGAAAACCATGAGATATAGTCAGTTACCAGGATGGATAACAAGCCTCCAGGAGGAAAGAAAAGAAAAGAAAGAAAGAAAAAAGAAAAGGAGAGTCTCAAAGGAACATTTAACTCCTGTGTTGTTTTAACTTGCATGTTTGTCCTTGTTGATGTGTTTAAGTGTTTAAAATGAGAAAGAGAAAGAGAGTGTCTCTGACATCAGTGCCCTCCAGTGTATTTTTGACATGAAGTGGTTGACACTGAAGGGATAGGAGACACAGGGAGACAAAAGGTGGAATCAGATATTGATTAGAAAGAACAGACGGTCCTATTAGGTGGGGCCAGGAGAAAGAAAACCAAACAGGTACCTGAGGGGACATCAATTGGACCACAAATCCGGTCCAAGGGAGCAATTGAGATAGAACTCCAATTGCCCCTAAGGGAAATTGTATTGCCAGGAAGTTGAGGGGGAGCTACATAAGGTGTGGGTGTATGCTCCATTCTCAATGGCTGATTTATATAATTGGAAAAATCAAACTCCTAATTATAGAGAGAATCCAGATCAGATGCATGTGCTTTTTGCATCTATTTTCTGAACTCACCAGCCTACTTGGGCAGACATACAAAGTCTGATGGAAATTTTATTAACCCCAGAGGAAAGAAGGCTGGTGAAGGGAACCATGGCTAAGGCTTTGCAGAAGGATCATGCAACAGACTGGACATGTTTACTGGAGGAACTAGATTGGGAACCTCAGTCCATTCGGCTGCAAAACTTGCTTTTACCTTGGTTTTGTTAGTTCTCAAACAAAAGTTAAGAACTTAGGGAAGGTCTATCAAATTCAACAGAAAAAGGATGAAAATTCAGAGGGATTTCTAGAATGCATTTATCAAACCTTTAGGCAATATACCACATTAAATCCTGAGGTTGAAGAAAATAAGAGAATGGTCAATATGAACTTCATTGCTCACTCTGCAGATGACATTAGGGCAAAAATTACAGAAGACAAAAAGGGGGGGCCATGAAAGGCATCTCTGAACTTGTGGAATGAGCATACAAAGCATATATTAATTGGGCTCAAAATCTCAGAGAAGAAGGAACTTCAAAGGGCAAGAAGAAATGTATTTTTTCTCACCGAGGCCCTTAGACAGGAAGAGCGGGAGGCCAGGGGAACTGCCAGAAGAATTGTACGAGGAGGGGTCAGTAGTTAGAATCCCATGCCCACTAAGAGAAAGAGCCCTCCAGTTAGCAAAAGGGAAGATGGTTAACGTCTACACAGACAGAAAATATGCATTTAGAGTTTTACATGTTTATGGGGCTATTTGGAAAGAAAATACTCACTGATTTTGTCCCTTGATACATGCTGGCAAAAGGCATATATGCCATTGTTAATCAGGTTGCTCCAGCCTGTCTCTGTTATGCACAAAACAGGCATTTGAGATTTTAAAGTAAGCATTGTCTCAAGCTCATGTTAAGGGACTTCCCAACCTTGAGAAATCTTTCTTGATTCAAGAAAAGGGAAGTGGCGACAGCCCATAGCTTATCTGTCGAAACAACTTGATCCAGTAGCAAAAGGGTGGCTACTATTGCCTTAAAATCCTTGCTGCAACTGCTCTTCTGATCGAGGAAGATAATAAATTGACTTTTGGGCAGCAACTACTATATTTACTAGTCATGCAGTTCGTGGAATATTAGAAACAAATAGCACTAGTGCTCAAGTAGCAGAGTTGTGGGCTTTAATACAAGCTCTAGAAAGGGCACAGAATGAAAGTATAAATATTTGGATTGATTCTAAATATGCATTCCTCACATTACATGTCCATGCTGCAGTTTATAGAGAGAAAGGACTGTTAACAGCAGAGAAAAGGAAGAGCAACTAGTGTGCTTGCCCGGGGGAATTAAAGATCCCATATGGGGAATCTGCACAAGCTCCAAGCTGGATGCTCGGATCCAGCAGAAAAGGCAAAAGCAGCTGACAGAGAAGCAAAGCTGTCAGCAACCCGAGATGATCAGAGCTACATGACAGCTACATAAGCTAACATGATAATTTATGTAGCATTGGAAATGCCAAGGGGACTGAGCCCCAGATATTCTAAAGCAGAGGAACTCCAGGCAACTGTAGATTTGAAGGGACATAAGCAAGGAGAATGGTATATACTCCCAGATGGAAGAATTTCTGTACCAGAAAATTTAGCCTGTCCAGTAATAAAAGACTCTCACTCAACAACTCACATGGTCAAGAGTGCATTAGCAGAAGCCTTTCAGCATATCATGTACATCAATCACCTTCATTCACTATGTGCCCATGCAACTGAGAGATGTAACACATGTGCTCAAGTTAATCCAAGACAAGTACCTAGTCTTTCACCAGGAAGTCAGCCCAAGGGATATTACCCTATGGATTCATTAGTTATTGATTTCACAGACATGCCCAAGTGTGGGCTATATAAGGCAATGCTAGTCATAGTGTGCAATTATACTGGGTGGTCTGAATGTTTTCCCACCAAGACAAAACAGGCACGCAAAGTGACTAGAATCCTGCTCAAAGACAAAGGTGTGTCTTGATACTCACCTTAAATGGGTGAATGCAAACAACCTTTATTATGAGAAGGGAAGAGTGTATTGGGTAGACAAAAAATAGTTCAGAGAATGAAAGTCCGACCATACATAGCCATAAGTCCAGTGGGTCTGGCTTTAGTGAGTCTGGTCAACCTAGTTGTGATTTGCTGTATTGGATATTTATTCTTCTGGAATCACCCCCATCCCAGAGAGACAGGTGCTGTGAAAGAATTTATTGACTGTGACAGTGGACAGTGTGAATCTTCTGGGGACACTTATGTTTGAGGAAACCTGGGAGTGGGCTCTTTGTAGCGCAATACTAATCTTGGGACTGTGGACATTGTATTTAACAAAGAAGGGTTGATTCTGTGGGTCACCTAAGACTGATATTGCCCTTTCCCAGATCATATACAACCCAAATCTTCTTCCTGACATGGTGATTTTGAAGATTAAGGGAATTGTTATTGGATAGGTCAGTGATGGCAAACCGATGGCACGCGTGCCACAGGTGGCACGCGGAGCCATTTGTCAGGGCACATGAGGCGCTGCCCTGTCAGCTGGCCAGTGCGCATGTGCACGCTGGCAGCTGAGTTCACCCTTTTTTAAAGCGTTTTTCGCCCTCCCATGCTCCAGAGCCTTTATAGGAGCCTGGGGAGGGCGAAAAGAACCTTCCCCCCGGGAGGCCCTCCGGAGGCTTCATGAGCTTCCCTGAAGCCTCTGGAGTGCAAAAAACTGGCCCTATGGGCAAACCGGAAATTCGGGAACAGACTTCCGGTTTGCTTGGAGGTTCGTTTTGACAGCTCCGGAGGCTTCAGGGAAGCGTCCTGAAGGTCCCTCAAGCCTTCGGAGCGCTCAAAACGACCCTCCGAGCAAACCAGAAGTCACTTCCAGTTTGCTCGGAGGGTCGTTTTGATTGCTCTGGGGGCTTCAGGGAAGTGTCCTAAGGGTCCCTCAAGCCTCTGGAGGGCTTCCGGGGGGCGGGGAAGACTGTTTTCGCCCTTCCCAGGCTCCTATAAAGCCTCTGGAGCCTGGGGAGGGCAAAAAAAGCATGCAAAAAATGGGGAGGAACACTTGTAGTGTGCGCATGCACACTGGGGAGTTGCGCATTGCATTATGGGTGCAGCACGCCCGCACATGCCCCCCCCTGCACTCCCCCCACTTATGGCACGCAAGCCAAAAAAGGGTCGCCATTTCTGCTTTTGAGACTTGTACTAGAGCAGAAAATGTTAAAAGCCAAAACCGTATGTTCAGCTACAGTTCACAAGCTAGCCACAAGAACTTACTGGAACAAGTTAAGCAAGATATGTAGTTACAGGAACAACGAACCCATCAGCGTTAGCATGTTATATTCTCGTGTCCTGCTGCTTTTGAAAAATATATAAAGGCTGTCTTTTCTATAAGTTGCTGTTTTGATGTTCAAATGGCTGTCTTGCCTTAATTTGCTCTGAACCTGGTACCAATAAAGCCACTTCTTTTAATTCCGATATCTGAGTCCCTTAACTTTCTGCAACAGTTCCACAAGCCCACCACATCTATAGTTTAATATTTTCTCCCTTAAACTATTCAAACCTGCAGCTTTTAACTTTCATAAATATTTTCACATTCATTATTTTCTCATCACCTACTTTTACTTCAATTCCATTCTTCCAACATATTTCTATAACTTCAATATAAACGTCCACAATACTCATGTTAGCATTTTCTCACTTCAATTTCATCCTGCCTCTTTTGATCCCTTTTATTTTTCATTCCGTTCACTCCGCTGAAGGCTCATTACTTAACTCTCTTTAAAAATACTTTAAAAAGTATTCACCTTTATCAAAATCTTTCAGCATTTTCCCTCCCTTTTAATCTTAACTGTCCCTTGTTATCTATGACTATTATTATTGTCACTCTTTTCCTCAATTCACATATATAATAGTATTTTCCTCTCGTCTTCCGTTTTTGAAGTGATCATTCTCCTATATTTTTTATTCTCATCCAGTTTATGTTCCACCAAGCAGTCTTTTTCATACTTCTTATTATTGTAACTCCACACAAGAGATCACATTCTCTTTCTTTATGTCCACTCTCTATTCATTCTTTTGATAGAGTAATCTATCTGCTAATATTATTTCTTCCATGGCCCATATTTTCTACTTCTTTCCTTTTTTTGTTTCATGCCTGCTTTTCTCCCAATATCCATCCTGACATAATCAGAAAAATGGTTTGACCCACATCTGACAATCTCACCATCTTTGTGTCGTACACTAATTCTGGCAATTGTTCATCAAAAGCAATCCAGTCAATTGTTCCTTTATACTTATATTTTATTCCTTTGTCACATAAACCTATGAGTAGACTAAGCCAACATTTTCAAAGCATATGTTCACTGAACTACCACTATTCTAATTTATTCTTGAGTCTCCAAATAGTGAAATCATTTTTTCTATACTTTTTTTATCTTGTTCCTATTCATGTCACTTTATTGATTTTTCTCCCTTCTAGATAATGTTCATTTCCCCAAAACTACTATTTCGTTCTTCTGTTATCAACATTCCTTTGAGAGGATCTTGATATCAGGACTTCTATTTGCATATCCACCTGTCACAAAATAGTTGACCCATGCTTTTTAATATACATTTTATTCCCTTTACTTATTTATAATTCAACCTATACCTTCATTGCCTTGCACGATTTAATGAATACATTGCACAAAATCAGATTACTTTCATTCTCCTTTCTCTTAGTTTCACAAATACACTTTCTTTCTTTTTCTTTTCTTTTCTTTCTTTATTTATTTTTCTCTTATCATTTACTTGTCTTACATTCCAAATCATAATCTTCTGTGTTTATTATGTGTTTATTATCAGATGGACTGAAAGCTATTAACACTATAACTTTGGACAATTGAGGCTTCGACATAAAACTTTCTAGTAAGGTGAAGGTATAGACTACTCAGGACGCTGGATCATGCACATGCCACATACAGTATTGTCCATTAAGATAGATCTGTAATCTACACACTTCTTTGGAAGTGTGTATTGTTGCCCACATTCCACCAACTAAGAGTTTACATATGGTAAGCTGAGTTGCTCAGGATGGCTTTGATCCTTTTAATAAAAACAAACAAACAAACAAACAAACAAACATACATACATACATACATACATACATATACATATACATATACATATACATATACATATACATATACATATACATATACATATACATATACATATACATATACATATACATATATATATATATACATAAATGTGAATTAGGCATGCTACAAATAAAGTAGAAGTCTCCAGCCTGAACTAACATGGGAGTTACAACATGCTTAAAAAATGAAATAATGGATAAGACGGTTGGTTTGGAAGAATGACATTCTTGGAACTTAAAAGGGTTGGCACAGAATAACTTCTGACTTTTAAATGGCAGAAAGTTAATGAACAATAACAATAGCACTTAGACTTATATACTATTTCATAGTACTTCACAGCAGTGGTCCCCAACCCTTGCGGCTTGGAAGCATGTCTGGAGGGGGGGAGAGGGGATCCTGGCCATATAAGCAGTGGGCAGCACGCACATATTCGTGCAGTGTCAATATACTTACTACCAAAATTTTCTGTGCTCCAGTTACAGTTTTTCACAAACTTCTCATATGGGAGACAGTTGTAATTAACATCTCTTAAGGCTGTGCAACAGGGGCAAGAATATTTTCCAAATTTCACATAACTGAAGGTAAGCAAGTCTTAATAGAAATATTACTTTTAAGAGTACTGAAGGGAGGGGAGGACATAATGATTCCTGATTTTCTTAAATATGTTTTTCCTCCCGCAGTGAGAGAGGAAAATGAGTGCTCCCAAGATTTCCTCTTGCCAGTAGAAAAAATGTTTTCCTTCCCAATCAATTAAGTGCATATACCCTCTCTTATAGTCATTCACAAAAAAACACAATTTGATATATCAAAATAAAACATTTACCTGTTGTGAATAGGTCCGTTGAACTTTGGATCAAATTTTCTGGGTTCACCTGCATTTAAAATAAAAGATGATAAAATATGTCATAGCAAACATAACCAAAAAAAGTCAGGACTCATCTGCTTCCACTTGCTATAAATGAATTATTTTGAGAAAACTCCCTAATAGCTGAGAACAGAACTAAAATCCAGAAATAGGAATCTAGAAATAGGACCAAATCAAAAGACTGACATCAGGGACCCCTTGAAACCTAGCCGAACAAACGACAACAAAATCACCATTAATTTCTACATAAGGTGCTATGTCATTTAGATCCTGCAGCTCCAGACATGTTCAGTGATGGGTTAGTATATTCCAACTGCAAGTGATATTGATACTGCTTAGCAGCACAACTGCCTTCATTCCCCCAAAGTCCTGGAAAAGTTGCCATTCAAATTAATTGCTGTGAATTAAGTTATTAAATGCATGAGGAGTAATCTTATTAGTTATATGCAATGCACTAAATTTAAATCACCTTACATTTTTATTTAAAGTAAATCAAATGTGGCTATTATCCTGATCCCATCTACTTTTTTACCTTGGTTGTTTGAATAGATGTTCTTCAAAAATCTGAGCTTAGGTGTAGAAAAATGCACGTTCTATTCAAGTGGTCTAATTTGATGTAGAATTAACACAACCTAATTATTTCACTCAATTGTATTTAAAAAAACCTAATAATTGGTGTGTGGATGCTTTATTTTAACTGACCAGCAAGTAAGGTATGATTTTTTTCTACACAAAGAGATTTTAGGCTACCATTCATTTAATCTAGTAGTAAATAAAAAATGAAATACTGTTATGCTTTAAGTCAAATCAACTAGTATATATTTTCGTCTCTTTTAAAAGGTCAGTGTCAAACCAATAAATACAGTATTAACAAAGCCTATGTTATTTTTATTGAAACATCACGTAAAATTGTTGTATGGCATGAGCATGCAAGAGTGTGAACACTTTCTACAGTTTCAAATCTGTAGCTAAGATCTTCAATGTATAGTTTAAGAGAAAAGTATTTGCACGTCTGTTTCTGAGTTCACATGGAAATTCTACCGGTCAAAAATACATTAAGAGAAATAGAAGAAAGATATATTGTTTTTGCTAAAGCAATCACTTTATTCTTTGAATGATTCTCCATCAGTATCTTATAGTGTATATTTCTATTCATAAATAAGTCATGTGGAGTTCAGATTACTGCCTACAGAATTCTTTCAAACCTACTTTTACTTCAAGATCCTTACCTATGAATTAATTACAGTTGCAATTGGCATACCACTATGCAGATAAACATCCCCTTTTGAAATCATGAAAAGAGATTCACAAAAATGTTGAGCCTGAAATGTCCTTCTGCCTTTTAAACTTCTCCAACCCTTCATTCGCATTTCCAACCTTAAAAACAAATGTGCACAGACATTCCTTGATTTACAACAATTCATTTAGGGACTCTTTGAAGTTACAATGGAACTTTAAAAAAGTGACTTATGATCATTTTTCACACGAACGACCATTGCACATTCCCATGGTTGCATGATCCAAACTCAGACATTTGGCAACTGATTCATATTTATGATGGAAGCAGTGTCCTGAAATCACATGATCAACTTTTGTGACCTTCTGACAAGCAAAGTCAAAGGGGAAGCCAGATTCATGTAACAACTGTTTAATTAATTTAACAACTGCAGCAAAAAAGATTGTAAAACGGGGCAAAACTCACTTAACAAAGGTCTCACTTAGCAACAAAAATTTGGGGCTCGGTTGTGGTCATAAGTCAAGGACTTATGTACTTTTCTTACTGCACAAGGTATTTAAGGTTTTTTTGTGATTGTTTTAGATTTTTATCCTCCTCTTTTCTTTCCCCAAATGCAACTCAAGATGCCAAACATAGTAGTGCTCTATCAACCAACCAATTCATACAGTTCTGGGGTGAAGGTTGGTTTTGACAAACAAAAAAATGTAATGCAGCTTAATAGCTACATACCACCAACTGACCTCTTCTCTGTGACAGTCTATATAGCAAAATCTTTTTTTTAGCTCTGCTATCTTCAATCTTCACTGAAGTAATGGGGGATGTAGTAAGCACATCAGGAATGCAGCATATAGAATTCACAGTGTTAATCCTTTCATTAGTTAGTCAGTAGCTCTTATCAGTTTTCATACACTCCAGCACTGCATAAAAATAAGCTTCTTAAATCCATATATTATATGGCTTAGTGCTAGAATTACAAAAGAATCCAAGTGAAACCATTTTGATAAAAAAAAAAAAGCCAGGATGAAAATGATTAAAAAAAATTACTTCTAGACAAACTACAACCTTAATCTATAAGTGTCTTATCCGGTGGAAACAACCATATGCCAAGGTGAGATATGAGTAATGCTGCCTGGAATCCCAAAAATTAAGACTGTAAAAAAAAAAAACCACTTTTCAAAGGGTATATTCAAAGGAACATCCCAAAATAATCCATTATGGATTCAACATACTCTGTGATGACAGGGAGCAGGTAGTATTCCATTATGATAATGGCTGATTTACTTGAACAGATATGCGTTTTCCTTCAGCACAGCAAAGAGATCAATTTTTAAAATTGTCTTGACCATTTATGGTATTATATAGACCCAAATTTTTGTAGCCTTGTGTCATGTGGTTGTTCTAATTCAGCTCACCAAACACAACAAACCCTCTGTATTTAAATCAATGATTCCTTTATTAGGAGCGGCAGCAGCCCCAGCAAAATGTTTCTCTCTCAATGCAGGCCAACAAGTCTGTCCAGCAGGGAGACGAATAGTTGTCTGCCACATCTATTAAGCTCTGCCACCTGCCTTTTATCCCCAAAGCTAAGATAGGGCTTCGCTAGCAGCGGTGGCTTTTCTGTCCCAAGGATCGGCCACCGATTTCCAATGCTCTCCTCTCCTCTGCCTTCTGTGCATCCACGTGTCAGGCACTGGACCCAGCTGTTCCTCCTCTTCCTCATCAGCGACCTCCAGACCTGGGGGCTGACGGCTCTGCCTCTGTCTCTTTTTCTGCCAGCTCCATTATGTCTTCTCCCTGAGAGCTCTCAGGTTGCCTCGATGCTGACTCCGACTCCCACATGACTCTGACTCCTCCTCAACTGATTTGGCTGCTGGAGGGGCTGGCAGCCAATAGGCCACTATAGTAATATTAATATTAAGACATAACTGATTTGAGAAGGTGAAAGGTGAAAGGAAATAAAAGGACAACTAGCAGCAAATAAAACAAACTAGATTTTAGGGGCAATGTGGCTACCACTAGAAAGTCTGAAGGGCCAGATTGCGCATAGATCATCCTGGGTCTAGTTATGTAATTCTAAATGTTTACACCAACTTGAAAGTACATAATTAGTTGAATTATTATATGGATCAACTGTAAAATGCTAGTCAATCTCAACAATGATTTGTTTAAATAAAGCAGCTTCATTACTTATTGAAAACTAACCATGAATCACCACAATAGGAACATAAGTTGTAAGAAAGTGATTGAAATTTAGATAGGTGGTGGTTAAGAGAAGAGATGAAAAAAAAAATCAAGAATATACAACAGTATTGGAACTTCTTTAAAGGGAAATGAGAAAACCTGGATGATTGATGTTCTTTTTCTTGTATCCTTTTGTGCATTCTTGATGAACTGACTGGTATCTAAAGAACATAATAAAGTAAAAGCCTCAATATTCCCTTCACTATTCTTAAAATGAGTGCTTGAACCATCACATTCTTCAATGGAAAGTATGAATGGCTCTAACTAGCAGAAAAACAACCAGCATTGCAAAAAGAGCAGAAGAGCAAAACCCTAATTAGAAGAAAAGATTGCTGCATAAATTAAGTGATATGAAATGAAGCTTTTCAGGGGGGTCAATTATAAGGCAATACAAGTTGTAAGAACAACTTCTCAAACTTTGTTTTGATAAGAAAGGTCCTTACGATGCTGGTCCTTTTGAATTGTTGCCATCTCTTTTCCATTTATCTAGAATTATTTTGAAGATCAAAAGAGCTGGGAAAGGTTTTTAAATGCTATAGGGTTGTGAAAAAAATAGCCATGTATAAGACTATTTATAACCATGAACTATTATATATAATTATACTCAGATTTATTCAAGGAGGCTGTAGCTAGAAAAATGACCTGCTATTTTTAAAAACACAATATATCATTTTCTCAAATAATGTTATATCTATCTCATCCTCAGAGAATATTCTCGTGGTGTGACACCATTATGGGACTCTGTAAAACAGACATAGGACAGTGAAATGGAAAACTGTGGCACTGAAAAAAAAATAGTGATGAAGATGGTTAGTAGAAGTAGAAGTTAAACACACAAAAAAGCCTGAGGCCCAAACAACAAAAATATCAGTAAATGAATCAAGGGATTTATAACAGATACCTAAAATGTAATATAAATTATATCATTTACCATTTCCAAGACTAATGAATATATATTCACTTGCATAGCACTTTGGTACCCTTCTGGATGAACAATGCCATATAAAATGCAGTAGATCAAGGGTTAGTGATCTGTCTTCTTGAACTACTACCACTCAGCTGTGGCATATGGCCAACAATGATGTTAAACCATTAATGTTTATTATTCTCTCGATACTCGTGCCTGAATCACAGTGTAGTGCAACATGGAAAGGTAGCAAAAGCACTGATCTTGAAACGCTGCTGGAATCTCAGTTTATAGCCTACAGCTTTCCTGACAAGGGTTTTTGCTAAAACTGCTGGTGCTGCCATCAGTTTCATAGAGTAAACATGAGGTTAATCCTGTTTGGCCAACTAATAACAAAACTTCGTTGTTCCTACTGTCTATTTGGGAGAACATTGTGAAGAAAGATTAAATTTTCTGGAAGGACACAAATGTTGGACTCGGGAACAGCATCATTTGGTTCACGTAGAAACCAAGTGCTCTTCAGACATCAATAGGAAGGAAATATCTTGATTTTCTGAAAGATGGCCTGAAGAACAAAAGTCTTCAAAAAGAACTTTTATAAATCTCATTCAAACTTGAATCCCGGGCCTAAGGGGGACCCAAAAGAAATTGGTTGGATGGAGATATAGAAGATAGCAAGAACATTTTGTAACAGCTAGCACCAATATTATGAAGATCACAGAGGAAAAGAAAACCTGCCTTTAAAAATGTTTGCTTTGATCAGGAGAACCTTTTTAAAGCTGTGGACATGTGCCAAGTTATCAATCCAGTTTGATGGAAGTGTGGCAAAATATTGGGAAATGAGGAATTTGAAGAAGAGGCCAAAGAGAAATTATGTGATGTGGTAGAAGCTGAAGAGAAGACAGAGGAGCTACTGTATTATAATTTCAGAGTCGGGTGTTTCCAGAGCCTGCATTCAAAGAGTAGTTCACCAAAGGTTGAATTATTGTGATTCTTTTGTAAATACTTGGCAGGAGTTACAAGAGTTTATTGTGTGATTTTACCCAAGGCAAAAATATCAGGGGAGGGAGTGGGGAACTGTTGAATCAGTGTAGGTTTAGAGATTGAATATGTTATCATTGTGGTCTTCAGAAATGAAGCTCAACACTTCATTTCTGTGATACATGGTATAAATAGAGGTCAGGAATCACATTAAGAATGATGAAGCCCTAATAAATTTTAACCAGGAGCATAACTCATGTGTTCTATACCAAAGACCATGATATAGAATCAGGGACTGTTTAACTAATGAGCCTTTTAAAGTATGTAATCCATATCTGTAGTGGAAGTAGAATAATAGGATAAGTAAATTAAACAGTCTAAAATAATACCGCAGTGGAAGTAGAATATATTTTAAAATAATAGGATACATAAAATAAACAGTCTAAAATAATACTGGGTCTGATAGTTTAATTTGAGCATTAGAAGTGCTTTTTTCTATTTTGTAACACAATGTTGACTGTGAAACTTCCTGTAGCTTTTGACAGCAAATAAATGTGTCTTTCATGTTACAAAGAGTAATGGTGCTTGGCAACTTCCAAATATGTTCAGCTACAATTCTCATCAGTACTCCTTAGTTGAGGAAATATCTAGATAGAGTAGATAGATGCTTTGTTATAGAAATATATGGATTGTTCCTGGTTTTAATTGAAGAAATCATTAGAAATGTTCTTTTGGGTGGCAATGTGAATTGATTACAAAAATGATTAAGTTGGCTTTTAGCACTGAGCAGTATTAATCAGAGAGCAGATTTAAGTGAAATTTCGAATGGTGCAGGGTGACTTCTCCTACACTGTAAATTAGTGGTGCTAAGAAATGTGTGGTTTAACAATTCTGTTTTTAAACAAAGAAATAAATAGTAGATAATGGCCTTGGAAGGTCATGATATTGCAAAAATATAAATGCCTTTCTTGATAATGTCAGAGAAGCATCTGTAGCAATATTTGTTTCTGTTTATACTTTTTACAATTCCTCCCACATCAACCACACTAGAAAAAAACTTCAAAAATAATATCAATGTGAGTTTAATCTTTTAAAGATATTAATTTTAATCAATTTTATCTGTAATAAAGTAGAAAAAAGAAAAGGTCTCTGCTAAAGAGACATTGCCTTTTGTCTTAAAACTTGAATTTCTCTATGCCACTTGTTGAATGTGAAGTAGACAATTATGTCCTGACAAGCTTATAAAATGCTCTCTGAAATTGTTTCATTCAATGAGGAGAAACTTCCTGACAGTTAGAACAATTAATCAGTGGAACAGCTTGCCTCCAGAAGTTGTGAATGCCCCAACACTGGAAGTCTTTAAGAAGATGTTGGATAGCCATTTGTCTGAAACGGTATACGGTTTCCTGCCTAGGCAGGGGGTTGGACTAGAAGACCTCCAAGGTCCCTTCCAACTCTGCTATTGTATTGTATTGTAATGATGGCAATCCTGAAACTGTATCCCATGGAGAACTTGTCCTTATATTACTGGTTCCTATATATTGAAATATTTATATATTTCAATATATTCTATACTGACAGCCAGTTTGATGTAGTGGTGAGGAACCAGGCTAGAAACTGGCAGACCATGAGTTCAAATCCTGCCTTAGCCGTGAAAGCCAGCTGAGTGATCTTGGGCCAGTCATTCAGTTAGCCTCACAAGGTTGTTTTTCCAGGGAAAATAGGACAAGGAAGGAGTATTAGGTCTGTTTGTTGCCTTCAGTAATTTGTAAAAATAACAAAGGAAGAATACAAACAATTTAGCAAAAATATTGTAATATCTGATTTCAGATCTGCTTTAATATGTCAACTAATTGACTGTGATTATACTGAGCAATGACAACATAATTCACATTTAAAATTAATACTGTGGGTCAAAAAAAAAGTAATTTGCAACATGGAAATATGGAGTTAGCATCTGAAATTTGGTTTGTGTGCCTGTATCAAGAGGGGGATGTAAAAAAAATGCAAATGGTGGTACACAATTGAAACCCACTCCTTTTAAATGCAAAATGCATGTAAAATGGAACAAGGCTTTGGTTGTATAGCATGACTGCCATCTTGACATACATACATACATACATACATACATACATACATACATACATACATACATACATACATACATACATATCCTTTCCTACCTGGGCATCCCTCTTTGTAATAGCATGGCTGCTAGCTCTCTGTCTGTAGGAAAAGGAAAATAATCTTTATCTAGGAAGAACTGAAAATTATTTGTCCAACATTTGAGCAGTCTCTGAGCTATGAATTAGGGGAGATAATACGGATTAGTTCTCTTCCTATTGTATTCTTCCCTGTGTTGTCTATATACCTGCTGGTTGTTATTGTTTTTCTCTCTCGTTTTGTTACGTGGTCATTTTAGTGTGAGAAATGTCTGACATGCCAATATGGCAGACTCAAAGGATTGAACAATAAACAATTACATCACGTGAGGTTATGATGGATAGAAACCAGGCACCATGTAAAAGTAATCAGTGGTCAGTACATTTTTGGAGCGAAGTAGTGTTTTTGGTTATATTTTCTAGGTTTGCAGGTGTTTTCAGAAAATAAATCTGTTGCAGGCTATTCTAAGGTCAGTTTAATGCTGGTCTGAAACTTACATACTATATTGTCTCATTAAATACTTGCAAGAATGTACCTAATGTTAAGAAGAGTGTTTTGTTCATAAGCTAATGTATTTTTGCAGTAATTTCCATTGCTGGAAATATTTTAAAGCAAAATATTTAAACAGCATAGATGTTGCCATCATCATAATTAATTTTTATAACCGTGGAGATATTTCGCAGCTTAAATAGGACTAGTTTTTGTCACAACCATAACTGAATGAGTTCGCATAGTATGTTTCTACTGGAATGTCTATCTAGACCAGTGTTTCTCAAACTTGGCGACTTTAAGTCCTGTGGACTTCAACTCCCAGAATTCCCCAGCCAGCTATGCTGGCTGGGGAATTCTGGGAGTTGAAGTCCACAGGACTTAAAGTCACCAAGTTTGAGAAACACTGATCTAGACAAATTCCCATCAGAAAATTCACAAATAGAAACAAATTTCTCCTTAAATCAGCATTCAGGAATGATAAAACTCAACCTTTTAAAAGTTGTTTATTATTAGTAATCTATTTCCAGGACAGAGTGAACCTTTTAAAAAAACACCATTGGCCACACAAACTATTTTAAGCATCTCCACGCATAGTAAGTCACTGTGTACAGGACCATGTTGGCAGTAATACTGGAAAACTCCAAAGGGGGAAATGTGCAGATTAATAGGTACTTTGTTAAGATGTGGTGTTTACTTCACTATATTGAGAATATATATACTTAGCAGTAGGTTTTTTTTTATACTTCTACCCATACTCAAAAGTCTAAAAGAGGAAAAATGTTTAGGCTGAGTCAGTTGATCCACAACTGGCTCATAATTTCAGCACAGTGTGATAGAATCTTTTCAGCAATTTTTAAATCTTCTACAGCACATTAAAGAAATATAAATTAAAATACTTATCACTTCTGCTTCCCATTATTATTAAGTGTAAAATTTAAAACCTCTCAAAAATATAGCAAGTTTTGCTAATTTATTATATATTCTATGTCCAGTAGAATATATAATAAATTAGCATTTCCAAATTGCTGGGAATGTCACAATGATACAATCATTATGAAAACAGCAGAAAGTTTCATAATGGAAGAACAGCTTTCTGTACTTGAGATGAAGTACAGAAGCCAAAACAAATCTGAAGTCATTCCTTGAGCCATCAGTTTAACTTACTTTCTCTCCATATTAACTAAATGATTTAATTTTGCATCATTGTCAGATAAAAGCTCAGTACCATCTTGTCAATATAACTGTTCTTGACTTTATTATGTAATTGTAGTATACTAATTATACTGTATCATTTTTCCCATTACTGTCTAACTTAATGTCATTAGTTTTGGAAGACTTTATTATAAAATGAGATAGGCAACTTGTTGTCCTTTAGACATTTTGGTCTTCAGCTAGTATAGCTACCGGCAAGGAATCTTGGGAAATGTAGTTCAAAACATTTGGAGATACCAAGCAACCTATCCCTGCTCTACTCTGAATTAAAATGTAGAATTAAAGATTTTTAAAAGTTGTAAATGCATTGTCTTTTTTCAAACATTCATCATTAGATTTAACAAGGATGTTTCAAACATAAATAACTTACTAGACAAAAATTGTATTTACTTTGTCTAAAGAAAAAAAAACCCAGAGTAAACTATTCTTATTTGATTTGTTTTAGGCAACAAAATACTGTAAGCATCTTCCTGATCATTTAAATGCAATAACTTTCTATAAGATATCCTTAAATTTTTGTGACTTACTGGTATTATGATACTGAGAATTTATAAGCATTTTATTAGGCCTAATTCCCTGATGCAATTCAACTTTATAATATACCTCTCAAATCAATATCTGTACAAATGAACTATGGGTTTTCAACTAGCATTAGCTAACAGACATGCTTTCACTGATTTCTCTTTTCTCAAACTCATACTTGTTTCCATGAAAATATGTTCCACTGGTTAGCTTCTCAATAACTATGTAAAAGTATTGCATGCTTTGTGAACTTTCCTTCCTGAAAGATATTATGAATACTGTTCATTAACTACATTCAGACTTTGTCCAGATCCTTACTATCTGAAAACTTTACAAACACACGCCCTGTTCTGTAAATGCAGAAACCTGATTTGTTTCTGTTTACATTGCAACTAATACATTCTTTTCTACTGCAGTATCCATCAAAATATATATTTCACTTCTAATATAAAACATTAGTTTTGGAAAATATCCATGTGATCAAACTGTAGAACATAAATAATGCTGTAATATAGAAATTATTCAAATCAAATCCAGGCTCAGGAGATAAATTTAAGGTATAGCCAATAAGTAATGGTAGAACTCCCTCAAGTATACTTGAAGTCCATCACATTTTTAATACCGTAATTGAACTGCGACTTGGAAGTTTTTCTAACATTCAGCTGGAATCCTCCCTTCTCTAACTCATTCATTACTTTGTCCTGTATTTTGGAAGGAAAGATAACAGGCTTTGAATCTTCTTTCATACAACACCCTTTCAGTTATTTGAAGACTGCTATCATATTGTCCTTTTCTTCAGGTTAAACATACTCAGATCCTATAATCTTTCTTCAAATGAAAGAAAGTGTTCTGCTTGTCCTCATTGTCCTTCTCTCAACTTCTTCCAATTTCTCTCAATTATTATTAAAGTACAGTGCATAGAACTGGATAGAGAATTCAAGGTGGAGTTTGATCAAAGCAGAACAGAATGGAACGAACACTTTCTGTGGTTTAGAAATTATACCCCTGTGGATGTAAACTAAAATTGCACTTGTGCTTTTTGAAGCCATCCCACACATACTCAGTTTGGTGGCAGATATTACATTACTATTCCACATCCTATACCTGTGCATTTCTTTTTCATGCCCTAAATGAACAATGGAGCATGTATGCCTATTATTCTGTACGTTTTAGCCTTTTCTTTAATCTATCCAGAGTTTTGGAATATTATTTCTGTCTTTCAAGGTATTAGCTATCCCATAGAATTTTAGATCACTTGCAAATCTAATAAACATTCTTTCCATGTTTTCATCCAAACAGTAATTAAAATATTGAAGAGCAGAAGAACTGATCATCATATCATCCAATTATTACCTTTCTCCAGTTGGATGAAAAATCATTATCAACACTCTATAGGTACAATTTTTAAGACAGTTGTAGTATCCTTGTGTTGCAGTCCTACATAAAAATCCCATGAGAAAATACTTCACTAGCAATGTATCCTGCTTCTGAATAAACATTGTAGTTACTAAGCACATGTAAATGTATTGTACATATCAACACTTTTCCATAATGTTGGGAAAAGTACATTATTAAATCTATATGGATATGTAAAAGTGAGACTGGCATCTGTCTTCTAAGGATAATTGTTATTCTTAATTCTGCCCTAACTCTTTGATACAACCATACATCAAAGGCAAATGTAAATTGAGAATCAAAGCAAGCACAAAGGATAACATCATTTTCAAAACAAATTCTAGGTTTCAAAGAGGAATATTTTTTATAAAAGTCCTGTCAAATATTAGAGATTGTCTGCATCCCCAAAAAAGTCATGACTAACCAATCTTCAACGTATAGGAAAAAGGCTTGGAGAGATAAATGCAGATCTTTCTTTACATTAGCCCATCCATGTAAAGTCTAGGTAAATTGGTACATTTGTACATATATTTTTTTCACTTAAGCAAAATCTATTTTTAAACCAATGTCAACCCCAAACCTATTTATTTTATATATTAAAATTGTATTTCTCTTTTCTTTCTGCATAATTTGGAATAATAGCAATGTTAGGATGCGTGTATATGTATGTATGTACATAAGCTGAATGGCTCATAACACAAACACACTCTTTTTAATATTTCTTTTTGCAAGTATTCAATTTTATTAATAATATGTATGTTAGAAGAACTGTCTTTAACTTTATTCTATTGTTAGGGTTAGGGTTATGTTCATACTTATCATAACTTTTATGATTGTTAATTGTTTCAAAAACATATTGGTTTAACTCCTGTATATGTTTAGCTGGTAGTAAGTATGAATCAGTATTTAACACTCAATAATAAGCATGATTACAACCAAAAAGACGGTTTCTCTTTTAATCTAACTGAAAATTAAAACATTGTCCCAAAACATAATTATATGAAGAAAGATAAATATAAATTCAAATGAATCATAACAGCACTGTTAATTCAAGCAACAAAAATTTGTAATTTGGAAATAATTACATACGGTGCTGGTGTTTTTTTTTTAGTACATCTTAAAACACTGTGAGAGACCAGAGAAAGTGATCGTCAAAGAATTTAATGTCAGCCTTTACCACAAAATATTTCTCAAGTTACTTATTAAGGGCAAAGAAAGAAAGAAAGAAAGAAAAAGATTACCATTTTTTCCGTAGTAGAATTCTTTTTTCTTAGCCATTTTCTGATTCCTCACTCTAACCACTACAAGAACCTTGCCAGGAAGAACAGTTTGTACAGTGAGTTTATGTCCACAAAATACTATTTGACGAGGTTTAAAAATAAAGCTAACTGAGTGACACACCAAGTCTTCCAATCAGGACACAAATAAAAATAGGGGCAGGACTTCTGCTTTCTGAACAGTTATTTCATCTCATGCCAAAATAAGGCTGTGCTATAAAAATAGGAATTCTATGCTATTTTCATTAAAGTTCTTTTTCCCCCCAAAACCATATAAATAGAGACTCAACTTGAAACCACCACAGCCAGTTTAGTACTCAATATAGTGTCTCTATCATTACATATCATTTTGAAATTCATCAACTGAACTGTCAACTATTTGGTGTAGTAGAGATGGAAAGCATTCCATGCATTTGTTGCATTCACATATAAAAACATTCCAGACGTTTTGCTTAGAGTATTTTAAAATAAGTTATTTGAATATATTAGCAGTTGCAATAGAATTTCATTTTCTATTTGCTAAGAAGCTTTTTTTTGTATGCAAAACACATGCTGGTTATGATCCATTGGTAATGCGGAAATGACAATTTACATCAACATATATTTTCTGAGTTTCATCCATTTCAGGGATATCATAGGATGCCAAAACTAAACTACCCGTAGCACAGCAGGTACAATATAATACATTATATTAAAACCTTTAAATTAATTTTAAAATGATGGAAAATTGAAATACGGGTTTCTCAATCCACATGGCTAAACTCTTTGCAGATAATTTTCCTCTCTGCAGGCGCCTTCATCTTTACATCAATAGTAATGCCAATGTTTTGACAAGCAGGTTATAAATCAAAACCAATTCAAGTACATTCCATAAAAAAGCTGATCTTTAGTCAGGGCCCAAGAAAAGGAGATGGTTGACTATGAAGACGAAGGAGAGGGCAGATAAGACTACAATACCAGAAATACCATTGCAGCTGGCATCATTCTTAACAATATTTATAGGGATTTAATTTCTTGCAGATTATGCATCTGCTATGCAGATTTGTGACTTTTGCTGGAGCAAATAAAAGACCCATATTTGAAGACAAGACATTCTGAATGATTACCTGCTTCCCCTAGAATATGTGTTTTTTTAACTATGCTGAATCAAAAACTAAAAATTTATTAAGTAGAGAAGATGGCAAATACTAAACACTTCAGATATTATTTATATACACACATGCATATAAAACTGTTCTTATAAATGTTTCTATTTCTCTTCACAATAACATGAAATTACAAGCCTGATTTTAGAATTTGTAATCTCAGTTTTCAATTACTGTATACAAGTGAAGCTTAACCGCCCTGGATATCAATGCTGCTATAAAAAATCTTAGAATAAAGATATAGGTAAGCACATTGGTTCAAGTATAACCTACTTTGCTACTGTAAAAAGAAGACAATAAAGAAAGAATTCAACGTATCAGATATTTTCCCCTAAATGTTATGTCATCATGTAACTATATTGTAATCACTCTCTGGCATAACCTACTTCAAAATAAATAATGCCTGGAGGGATATTATCCAAGTTTAATAAATTCCATTTGAGAATAAAATTCTCTTGGTGAGATTCCAAATGATGCCATCTGTTGCCCTCGAGGACAGACTGTCTAAGATCCCATATAATTATTTTGTTATTCTGGAAGCAGCTAAATAGATTTATGTGGCCACATACTGATAGAGAAAATGGAGTGTAAGGATCTCCTGAGCTTTCAAGAAAATGCAGCAACTAGATTTTCACACACACACCCAAATGCTTTTAAAATAATTTTAATTATAGGTTTGCTACCAATTTATTGATATTGTAAAAACCACACTTGATATGAAATGTGATGCAGAGTGTTCTCATTCATTCTTCCAGTTAAATCAGCCTTGCTTCCCTACAGGATATTCTATCTACCTTCCCTGACAACTTTCTCAACTTTCAGTCACCATTCGGAGGGCAAATCATTTCTTTTGTTTGGGACATTGCTTCTCCTTTCATCCCTCCACCCAACCTTCAATCCTGTTCTGTTCTGTTTCCTTAGTGTATGAATAAAGCATTATCTATCTAGAGCCGCAGTGGTGCAGTGGTTAAAGTTAGTGCGGGCTACTTCTGCAGATCACCAGCTGCAGCAGTTTTACAGATCGAATCTCACCAGGCTCAAGGTTGACTCAGCCTTCCATCATTTGGTAAAATGAGGATCCAGATTATTGGGGACAATAGGCTGACACTGTAAACAGCTTAGAGAGGGCTGTGAAGCACTGTGAGGTGGTATATATCTAAGTGCTATTGCTATTGCTGAACAGCAACAGTGAACAAACAGAAAGAGAAAGAATTTAAGTATAACACCTTATGCTTGATTGTGCTACTTTTTTCAGTATTTTTTACCATTTTGTTTCATTGTACAGTTTATACAATAAAAGCAATTCTGGATAAAGGCTAATAATTTCATCAATACAGAGAAACCAAACTTTTATTGGAGAATGCTTAGATTTAGCTTAGTTTTACGAGTTTCCATTAAGAAGAAGAAAATCAAAGATAATATTTGGTGTCTTTTATTATTTTGGTCAGTTACAGAATTGGTATATTTCAGGGCTTCAGATAGTGAACTCTTCCCAACATTTATCTCTCATCTGACTTTTCCAGATGTATGTTGGTCTCACATCTGAAATAATGGTAACAGCTCTTTTCTGCAGCTCAAGGTAAAAGTCTCCCTATATTTTTACTCATGATAACAGGATTGTTAACAATTTATATATCCCACCCAGTTCCTATGGGGATTTGGGAAGCTCACTTTCAAACTCTTATGTGAAACTCAGTCAGAGGAACCTGGTCTTACACCAGTTTCAGAATCTGAAGTAAAAAGGCTTAACAACAACTTCAACGCAAATCTGGCTCCTAGTTGTGACCAGAGCTTCTCTAAAATGTAAAATCTCATTAACTGCCAGGTCCCTCCTGACCTCAATTTTCTCACACACGGATCAATTTGAAAACAGATTGAATGGTGGCCATTATTCCCCTTATTATGAAGCAAGGGGATGGGATGATCCTACCGTCCTATTGACCTATGAGCTTGACAAGTATTATAAGCAAGTTTTGTGAAAGCCATTTGAACTGAAAGTTCCAAGAAAGGCTGAAAAAACAAAGTCATTAAGGTCTGTAAACAAGTGGACTTGAGATCCAATTTACCATAATTTAATCTGCATGGGGTTTGTTTTGTATACTCTATCAGAGAAATGTATCCAGTGTATTATTTACATCATTCATAAATTAACATACGTACATGGTGACAGTTAATGCAAACAGCAGATCTTGTGATAGCTAAAATTACAAGTGATACTGTAAATGGTAAAGTGTGTTGCTAGAGAAATATATTTGTAGTTGTTGTATGAACTTGTGCCAGACGTATCTAAAATTCAATATTAGTTAAAGTTGGGGAAATAGCTCTGTGCTACAGAGTGAGGCAAAGACTCAAACACTTAAATTATCAACACAACCACTATCTGTAATAAACTCTTGACCATTTATGAATCTGATAAAAGGATTTTCCACTTATACTTAAAAATAGTAAAGTAAAACTCATTTGATTGTTTAGTAGATATATGTCAAAAAGCTAAAGGTCTATTTTCAGAGCAAAATACACTAACTCTAGATATCTAATGCATGCCAGGGGAAACTAAGGAGTTGGAAGGTCTTTAGTTTGTTTTATTGTGAGATAAATTATACAATATATTGCAAACAAAAGGTGGACACTATATTGCAAACAAAAGGTGGGGAGAAGGAAAAATCATAATAAGATTGTGTTATTATGTTAACCATGTTTTGTTGAATAGACTAAAATTAACTGGGTTCACAAAACACAATAAATTATTTACAGTATAACTGAGGTGTAAATCCATTCACTAAACTATGATTAAAAGAGGACGAACCCTGGGGGTCTTCTTTTTCGTGTGTGTATGTGAGAGAGAGAGATAGAAAGAGAGAGGGAGGGAGAGAGGGAGATATGTTGGCTGTCATTTAGTTAAAATGATAAATTTGTGGTACATCATTTATCAGAACCAGGCAATGTTAACAAATAACACTGTTGTCTAAGCCTACAGCAGTAAATTGTTCAAAATAAACGCATCAGAATGGCATAGAAACTTGGAAGCAATGCATTGTTTGATATTCATTCGCTTCATTTCATTTACAAAGGCACCCAATTCAAAATTACTGTTTTGAGAAATAGCCATTGATGTTGTTTGGCCCTGTGCCATGAAGGGCCTCAAAAGTGATAACCAGTCTACTAGTAACCAGTGCAACTTCCAAAATAGAAATATTAAACAGACATCATAAGGCATGATCCAAACTGCCCTGGCCACTGCATTCTGCATCAGCTATAATGCCCAATATAGGCAGTCCTCAACTTCCAACGATTCATTTAGTAACTATTTGAAGTTACAACAGTACTGAAAAAAGAGACATGATTATTTTTTCACATTTACAACCATTACAGTATCCCCATGGTGACATGATCAAAATTTGGCAACTGGCATGTATTTATAATGGTTGCATTGTCCCAGGATTCTGTGACCACCTTTTGTGAACTTCTGACAAGCAACGTCAATGGGGAAGCCAGATTCACATAACAACTCCATTACTAATGTAACACTTCAGTGATTCAGTTAACAACTCTGGTAAAAGGTTGTAAAGTGGGGCAAACCCACTTAACAACTGCCTTGTTTAGTAATGGAAATTTTGGGCTCAATTGTGGTCGTAAGTCGAGGACTACCTGTAGTCTTGAAGGGTAGCCCCATCTGGAGCACATTATAGAAGTCCACACATAAGGTGACCAAAGGGGGAGTAACTGCTCCAAGTGCCTCCTGATCTAGTCCATAAGGGCCTCCATGTTCTAATCCATAGGTCTATGTGTAGAAGACCTGTGTGGCCACAGCTGCCAACTCAAATAGGAGCTGTGAGTCCATGAAGATCCCCAAACTATTCATTACCCAAAGGGGTAAATATAGATATCTTCCTAATCGGGAGCGGAGGTATAAAATCTTACAACTACTAAATCTTACCAGGATTAAGCCTGATCCTGTTCCTTTCCATCCCAGGCCTTGTAACCTCCAGCCTATTAAGCAGATATACTGTCTAAATATCTTTAAAAAGTTTTTTTCTCACTGCAAAATAAGACCATAAAAGCCTCATTTCTCTTACTTTTTAGTCAGCTTTTGTTAGAATTAAATAAAAATTTTCATACGCACATCTTTTAGCGACCTCTCAAACTTAACATCATGAAAGGGAGCATAAAATACAGCCTATATTTTAGAAGAGGTAGTAGATAGTTTTTCATGTTTTGTTAATCTAATGAAGCTTTTTAAAAAAATCATATGTAATTTTCTATAACTCTTTAAATATTACTATTTTTCTTGACACGTTCATTCAACTAAAAGTAGCATTGCCTTCAAAAATAATCGTAGCTAAAATAGAAGCTCAACTGATTAAAAAAATCAATTGCACTCAGCATGCTTTGTTCCTAATTTATTCCCCAAAAACTGATATACAAAAGGGAAACACTGTAATGTTAATGAATGATACAAACCTTTAATGTAATTCAGTCTAATTTATGGTTCTAAAATATGCTTTTAATGAATATAGTTTGGCCTTTAGTATGAGTTTATAACTTGCTGTATCTCAGCAATATTTTCAGTAGAAGAATTTGTAACTATGTTATGAAGAAAATACTATATATCTATTTCATGCCCTATTCTACTTTTGAAAATGATTTGCAATATGCTGTAAATACAATAAAAGTAGCTGAAATAGTTAGGAAAGTAATAGCCCAAATATAAATTAGAAGATCTACACTTGCCAGAATAGAAGAAAATACCATTTCCTTTAATATAATAAGGATTTATGCTACAGAGAGTAATTTGTTTATGTTGGATTTACTTACACTCATTTTTAAAAGATAAAACAAATAAATATAAAGTGCAAAATGGCTCACTCCAGGAGACCATCCAGGCAGAAAACCATCTTTTATGTTGCCTTTGTTACATTTGTGTTGCATTTGTGCTAATAAATAAAGGGAGACTAGTATAGATCTACATATTTCAAGCTATTTCAAGCTGGCTTAGTGGTTAATACATCAGCCTAATATGTAATACAGCCCAGGTTCGATTCCCAGTAAGGGTATGGCTAGCTGATGAGAGCTAAATAGCTTGAAATATAACTATACAAGTCTCCCTTTATTTATTTATCAGCACAAATGCAACACAAATGTAACAAAAGCAACATAAAATATGGTTTTCTGCCTGGAAGGTCTGCTGAAGTGAGCCAAAAGACAGAAAAAGGGAAACAGTGTGCTCCCTCCCATATTTGGGCATACCAGGGGTTGTGACACAATACATACCTATTTCCCTCGCTTAGCTGATAAAGGAGGAGAGCCTAATATGTAATACAACCCAGGTTTGATTCCCAGTACGGGTATGGCTTGCTGATGAGAGCTAAGTAGCTTGAAATAGATCTATACTAGTCTCCCTTTATTTATTTATCAGCACAAATGCATGATATGTATGTGTGTGTGTTTGTGTTTGTGTTACAACTCCTGGTATGCCCAAATATGGGAGGGAACTCACTACTCCCCTTTCTGTCTATCGGCTCACTGCAGGAGACCATCCAAGCAGAAAACCATATTTTTAATGTTGCCTTTTTATATTTGTGTTGTATTTGTGCTGATTGTGTTGTATTTGTGCTGATATTTGTGTTGTATTTGTGCTGATTAGCTTAGTATCTAATACATCTGCCTAATATGTAATACAACCCAGGTTTGATTCACAGTAAGGGTATGGCTAGCTAAATAGCTTGAAATAGATCTATACTAGTCTCCCTTTATTTATTTATCAAAATGGAAATTGGTCCTAATCCCAGTACTTTGTTACCCACCTGTGGTCATACTGTTTCTCTTTATATAAGGAAATATCTCTAAAACAGTGATCCAATGGTCAAGTGTTATCTAGTGTTTAAATGTTTACAGGATATATTTAATACATGCCACGTATACATTGCCATGCTATTCTCAGGGACAAAACAGTGTGACAATAATTAACAAAAACTCCTATGCAAGATTTTTGCTTGACAAATAAGCAAATGACCTTCCCCCTGACATTAGAATGACTACGGACCTCCGCTCCTTCCGTCAGAAACTCAAAACCCACCTGTTTCAGCTAGCCGGCCTGGCCTAATTCCAGCTTTCCCACCTCAGTTTTATTTTTAAATTTTTATGATTGGTTTTATGGTCTAAGTTTTTAATTTTTATAAATTCGTACAGGGGCTATTTAATCTAATTTTAGCTATGTATACTATTGTTTGTATGGTTTTTTAAATTTATACCTGTACACCGCCCCGAGTCCCTTCGGGGAGAGGGGGCGGTCTAGAAATCTAATTAAAATAAAAAAATAAAAAATAAATAAAAATAAGTAAATTAGGATTGGCGAACAGAAGAAAATGAACTACAGTATTTTCCCTACTGATTTATCTAGGACCTAGATTCTAAGTGATGTCCCATTAAAATTAATACAAAGAATTTCTCCCTTGCAAACATGTCTCTAGTGATCCAAATCTTGCTTAGAAAAAGTACTGAAGTCCCTATTACCTAGGTTAGACTCCTTAGGTTAAGAAGGTTTGCATTATCTTTACAACTGTCTCTGAAGTTGAAACTGTACTGTGTATTTGATTAATAGCATGTTTTGCATGGTCTTATGCAATGTTTCTATACACAATTATAATAGTTTTTAAAGTAATAGTGAATGCATTATTATATTTAAAATTGTGCTTTCTCCATAAAATCCTCTGAATTCAATAAATACAGAACAAAACAAAATTTAACTACTTCCTTAAAAGTTCATTAAAGAGAGCATTAAGCTTTGTATGAAAAGAAAACTGCCTAATTAAGCAATTCAGTGCTTGCATTATAATCCCATATGCCCTGTGGTTCACATACTGAATTTTTAAACAGGTCTTTTTAAAGCAATGATCTAATTTAAAATAATGAAGATTTTTGCTTGTTGGGATACACATTATTCACTGATATTGGTAAAATATTAAATGTTTTTAGACACATGCAGAGCAAGAGCAAGATTTGAAATATCAATATAATTAATTGAACATGAAGGGATTTGCTGAGATCTTGAAAAAGAAAATAGAACATAATGAATATACTGCCACTAAAATAGTAAAGTTCTTCTATTGCTTTTTTCTTCAGATCTATCCAACGTCAGCATTTCAGTCTTGTCCTTATTAATCCAATTTCCCGATACTGCATTAAATTGCTGCATATATTCCATTATCAATAATGGATAATGTTTGTATGAGAAACAGTTGTCAGCATATAATTTCAATTTATGTTCTTGGCTTGCTAACTTAATTCCTAAAATTTTATTTTCTTGACATATCTTTGTACTTGTACTACCATTGAAAATAAAAGGGAGAGAGGGAACATTATTGTTTTATTAGCTCCATTATTGTATATTTTTGTTACAGAAGACTGTTTATTATTGTCTTGGGTTCTTCTTTATAACTACTCTGTATCAATATAAGTGAGTTTTCATCATTTTCTTCAATAGCATATGCATGAAGGCTATTTCAAAGTGTCAAAAGCTTTCTTTATACAGTGAAAAAGATCTTATTTTTCTGATTTTTATTGTCAATAGCATTCAAAACGTGTCTTTCATTTATTCTTCTTATTAAGAATTATTATTGTTATTATTATTGTACCTTAAATTCACATATTTCTTTTCCTTTTGGAGCTCAACACAGTATACATGCACTCCATCATATTTATTATACAGCAACAATCCTGCGATTGCTGGACCGAGAAATAATGACTAATCCCAAAACATCCTTTCAGTTCCATAGTCAAGTGGGTTTCTTCATCAGTTTCTTTCATCCCAGTCTAATACTTTAACCATGATATTATAAAAAGGAAATCTCAGCTAAAAGGAGGAATTCTTTCTTGCATTTCATTCTTTCAACAGAGAATTTTTATACTTATTAGAACATATCTTTATCAATTCAAAATCCTAATTAAAAGACACAGAATACGAGTACCCTATTCTTGCTTTTATGCATATGTTGCATTTGCATGGTCTTATACAATTGAAAACAATTATAAAGTAATAAAATATTTATATTCAAATGTACATCTTGAACAGCATCAAATGGAACTACTCATTCATTGAGCTTATTAATCTGATGCAGCCTTTTCTGCTACTTTAGCATGCTTATTATTAATATGTTATACAATGTACATGAATATAAGGCACATTTTATAAATGTTACTTGAGTTTGATCAATCAGAAAGAAAACTTGTATTATTATCACATTTGCAACAAATAAAAAATAAAGGTAATTATACTGGCTGTATGCAAAATTGCCACATTAAGCTTTCCGTAAATCTTATTCCGGATAAAGACTTTATAAATAATCAAAATTAAATCTTCAGCTGAAGAAAATACGCAGACAAAGTCAGTTATACCCTTCAGATTTGGTTCATTTGTAAATTTCATCTAAAGTTAAAATATGACAAATCTTAAATATATAAAATAGTAATTTAAAAAGCATCTTCAGCTTCCAAGTATCTGACATTTTCATTTGACTATGCAAGATAAGCACTGGATACATATGATATAACATTTGATGGCTTAAAATTTACAAAGAATCTGCATGCTAAACTACTTCCCACAGCCCTGCATAGTTTTACAACAATTGCCCTAACTTGTTTGGCTTTCTTTAAAGCATGCTTTGGCTTTCTGTCATAGTCACTCATTTGTATTTATGCAGAAAACACATTTAAAACAACCCACAAACCTAACAAGCTATATATTATTCTATTGTGCTATCTAACTGCAGCCTGTACAGTATTTCCCCAGTCAAATCCTTATCTTAACTGTTCATAAAAATAGTATATAAAAGATAAGGTTATTTTTCATTTAGTCTTCAAAAGGACAATATAGCACATACCAAATTACCATATGTGTGTCGTTCCTCCCCCTCCCCGCCCCAATATACTGCAATTTCCACAATATCCCATTCCAAATTTTGAGAGGAGCAAGGATTTTCAGAGGATGATTTCATAATAAACTTTATGAAAATTTCATTAATGACAACTTATACAGACAGCCATATACAGTGCAATCACAATATAGCCCTATGCATATTATTATTAAGTATTATGATTAATTAGATTTATACCACATCTTCGTACAGGATATCAAGGTGACATGCTGTCAATCCGACTAGGTATAACGTACCTTGAAATTAACTCATCCAAATGTTTCTCAACTACTTTTATTGAGATTGGCTATAATAACAGAATCTTTCAAGTTTTTTCTCATTATTTCTAAATACTATAATTTAACAGAAATTTTTGGATATTATCAAAGTAAAATCAATACTGGACTAGATTGCCAATGGCACCATATCAATAAGTCAATGGTGGGATTTAATTTTTTTTACTACCGGTTCGGTGGATGTGGCTTGGTGGGCATGATGTGGCTTGGTGGGTGTGGCAGGGGAAGGCTACTATAAAATCCCCATTCCCTCCCCACTCCAGGGGAAGGTTACTGCAAAATCCCCATTCCCTCCTGATAAACTGAGAGTTGGGACGCGGAGAATAGATGGGGGCAGGGACAGTCACAGGTGGTATTTACCAGTTCTCTGAACTACTCAAAATTTCTGCTAGCAGTTCTCCAGAACTGGCCAGAACCTGTTGAATACAACCTCTGCAATGAGTGTTTTATATGATGAGGGTAACATGTCTTTCTTCCAATACTTAAGCATAACAAAACTAATTATGAAGTTGGAAAAAAACACCTAAAGCTCTTAAAACCATGAATCATTGTTGACATGTTTTAATATCACATTAACTCACTGTGTAAGAGTATACTTCCATATACATATTGCAGGCTTAGCAAACTACAATCCAGGCATTTTAGTGAGTTTCACATTGAAAACTAAATTCATTAGAAAAATTACAGTTATTTATTACTTGTGCCCACTTGTTCAATTTCTTTTAACTGCTCTGAAATATCAAAATGGGAGAAAGGTCAAAAATTTTCCAAGATTCACACATACACTATTACAGGTAGTCCTTCACTTACAACAGTTCACTTAGTAACTGTTCAAAGCTATGATGTTGCAGCATCCCTATAGATCAAAATCTGGATGCTTGGCAACGGACTCATATTTGTGACAGTTGTAGTGTCCTGGGGTCATCTTTTCATCTTCTGGCAAGCAAAGTCAATTGCTTTGTGAAGCCAGATTCACTTAACAACCATGTTACTAACTTAACAACTGCAGTGATTCCCTTAACAAAGAAAAGTTTTTAAATGGGGCTAAAGTCACTTAACTGTTTCACTTAGCAACAGAAATGTTGGCCTCAACTGTGGTCATAAGTCGAGGACTACCTGCATTCTGTCCCTGCTTCTGATAGAACAAAAATGAACTTCTAAATACTAGAACTTAGACTGGAAGAGATAAAAGAAACAGGCAAATGCAGTAATGGTGGAGATGGTATAGATCACAGCTCTTAAAAGAAAACACAGGTTTTTCTAACTGCAGCTTAAAACGGCAGTTTCTTTCTTTTGTGTGTTATCTATACTTTCAGTATAGTTAAAAACCTGCAGATTCCGTCAACAGAAAGTATAACTGCTGTATGTCCCCAATTGGTAAGAAAATCATTAACAGATATTTTGACATATGGGAGATAAACAACCCCTAGTAATCTTTATATCCAAGGGAACAGTCATGATGTTGTTTCCAAGCAGCTAAGTGCTACCAATTGCTAGGGATCACGAGGTCAAGATACAATAATCATTACATCAAAGCCTTCGCAATTTGGCCTTCTTAACCTGGAATGAAAAAAAACTCATTTCTCTTAAAGATCATTATCCATATTCTGTATGTACTGGCATGCTTAGTAATCTGCCATCATAACCCCTCTCCTAGGAACGAAAAGCTAGTAAATCAGCACATCCTGTTTGCCTAAATTACTTGGTAAGCATTAAATTAATCCACCTTTCTCAAAAAGCATAAAAGTAGCATTGCCTAACACTGAAAATTCATTTTGAACAGAAAATAAATATTTCAAGGGACTGATTTAAAACTTTTCAAATATTTAAAGAAATCACTATTAACCCTCTATTTACATTGATCATGTTTAACTTTAGGAACTAGACCATGGCTGTCAAACACCCAGCCCGCCGGCTGGATGTGTCACCCGCTGGCCACGCCCACACCCAGTATAGTGAAAAGGGAAAGTCTCAATAAGTCATGTGACAACGGCGTGAGTTTGACACCCCTGAACTAGACTCTGCAATGTACTTTCATTCTTTATCTACCTTTAACAAACTGGATTTTTAGTGTTCATGTAACAACTCAAGGATGTCAAGCATCCTTCATGCTGATGTAAGTACACATGAAAGTTTTGCTTGGAAAGAAACAGGTTAAAACAGATTTTCACTGATTCTTCATTTAAAATATTAAAATATGTGAGGTTTTATCAATTATATCACCATAATCGAGGTCTCCTTAAAATTATACAAACTATTTTTTTATTTCTATGCTATGCATTCTGTAGTCCGCATCATATTCATCAATTACATATCCTGAAACATTTCTTTTCCAAGTTCAAATTTGAACTCTCTTCCTTCTATTATAATGTCCCTATGTAAGATGTCAGCAGGATGCTCCAGTATGACGGGTTTTCATTCTGCTAAACATTAAAGGTGACTGGTAATAAAAATGTTTTATGTATCCTGTATTCATCATCCTCGTGTTATTACACAGGCTGTAATTTAATGTCTCAGTTGTGGAGCTATGCATAAACCATTCAAATTGTGCCTTTCTACTTTAGAATGTCATCGACAACATTTGACTGGGTTTTGCCCATAGTTAACATCTATTTGCACCAAAATCGCACATAAACATCAAAGCAAATTCAAAATTTCCCAGAATTTCCTATAGGAATAGTTGTTTCTAGAATTTAGACCTTTTGCTAAAAGAACAATATGTAGGATGTAATAGCTTTAAAAAAATACCTTTAAAAATATTCAAATAAATTACAGTAATGGAACAATTAAAATATATGCATATAGGATTGAAAAATGATTTATGATTTAAAGAATTATGTTTTTAAAATGATTTAAAATATATGATTTAAAAATCAGGTTAATAATTATAGTAAGAGTACTATTTACTTTTCCATTTATTCTTCCTAGTAATATTGTTTAAAATAAAAATAAAAATTACATATAAACATCACCAGTTAATGATTTGCTGATGTTCTTCAGTTGTCTTTTCTAGATTATCCTTCAATGCCTTCTTCAACAAATGATCACTAGACATACATGGAATAGCAAGGCAATTTTTTTCCATGTATGGAGAAGAAAAATTAATTTCATTATATCTCACAAACTGTAATGTACATATTAGTGGAAACATAAAAATATATTACAGGAAAAACTATTAGAAAAATACATATTTTAGAGTCATACGTAAAATTACGTATGTAGGAAAATATAATTGCAAATGTATCTGCAAAGAATGCAAAACACATTTAAAATTGGGAATATTAAAAGGGAACAAAATCAAACTTGACATATATCTTACACTCTACACTTCTGAACAAGAGAATTCTAACTTTAAAATCTCAGTTACACTTTAATATTCTGGCAGTCCCATACTACAAAGGATTTCAAAACTCCTTTAACAATTTTATTAGAATTGTTTAAACAAAGCCTGCCTTTGAAACTTTTTGACATCATCTATCTTTTTATAGAAGTTTTGTTGCTCTTGGAACCTGTGCCTATTATTACAACAAAGATATTATTCACTCTGACACTAATTTGTTTAATTTGCTCATAACATACCCACTACAGTGAACTTGTCTTGTGCAATGAATTTACTTAAATCCTATTACACCAGATAAACATTGTGCTACAATCAAGCTACTTGTCCAGAATTTGCTTTTAGTCATCAATATATGAAACAAAGTTAGTCACAGTTGTGCTTCTAGATGATTGTCAATTATTTATTGATCACTAGTTAGAATTCTGAAGACATCGGCCCAACTGAATTAAACAACTGCATTTTCTGACATCATCTTTGTTATCAGTTTTTAGTTCATTTTCCCAGGTGGGATACTAAGGGGGCACTACGAAATGCATGTTGCAGCATACATATTGAACTTGTACATGATGTCAGCTATCCTGATTCAGTTTGCTGAAGAACACAGGAAACTTTCACAGATATAAAATCCCTGTTTAGATGTTAGTGGCAAGAAGTGAAACCATATACTGAAGACCACATGTTAATTCCATCCCTACTACAATGTATGGTAGTTAACACCACTCTGCGATGTCTATGACTCAAGCAGGGACAATCGCACATGAAGAGCTAGTATTTGTAGAATAATCACCATGCCTATATATATCATTTCACCATTATTGGTTATTTTAGGGATACAACCAGTGGTGGGATTCAAAAATGTTTACTACTGGTTCTGTGAACATGGTTTGGCTTTGTGGGCATGGTTTTGTGGGCGTGACTTTGTGGGCATGGCAGGGGAAGGATACTGCAAAATCCCCATTCTCTCGCCACTCCTGGAGGAAGGTTACTGCAAAATCCCCATTCCTTCTCCAGTCCAGTAACCTCCTTTCCAGCTCTGTTCTCCTGTTTAGGGCAACGAAAGAAGATCAGCTGGAATGCTGGGAGGCGGGGAAGCCTATTTACTGGTTCTCTGAACTACTCAAAATTTCCGCTACCGGTTCTCCAGAACCTGTTAGAACTGGCTGAATACTACCTCTGGATACAACCAAAATCACATGGAAGCCTTGGTTTTTGTTTTTGTTATAAAAAATGAATTGAGATCCACAGTCAAAGAAGTTGATTATTATCTTTTCTTTTATCAATGGAAAACAATCTGGTTGAAATCAAAAAGAAAATAATAATCTGAAGATAAAAGCAACTGATTGCTCAGTGTTTAGATCCATCTACCAAATACATCTAGATCAGGGATCCCCAACTCCTGGCCTATGGACCAGTACCAGGCCGTGGCTCCTTAGAAACTGGGCCACACAAGCAAGTGAAGCTTCATCTGTGCATGTGCAGGATCAAGGTAGCATGTGAAACCATGCTTTCCCTGGCTGTTTCCAAACTGTTGGTACCCTGATGCCCAAAAGGTGCAGGACAGCTGATCTAGATAATTAGAATTGAAATAAGAGCATTATTGTAAAATACTGGACAATACGGGAGGTCCTTGTTCAGCAACTACAATTGGGACTGACAGATCTGTCCTTAAGTGAAGTGGCCATTAAGTGAAAATCATGTGGACACTGCTGTGCTTATTTATTTTACTTTAGCTTTCCTCCATTTTGCAGCATCAGAAGCAGTGGTGGGTTCCTATAGGTTCGGACTGGTTTGTCCAAACCATTAGTGATTTGGCAGCCTGGGTCATTGGAACCCAGGCCTGCCATGCCCCCAAACCAGTTCTCCTTAAGTGGCACCATCTTGATTTTCGGTTCTGTGCATGAACAGAACAAATTTCATTGGAGAAATTTATTTATTTTTCATTTCTCAATGTTTTGCACATGCCCAGACCTATTTATGAGCAAATGCACACATATGTGGAGCTGAACTGGCAGTAATGCCGGGAGCAACCCATCCCTGATCAGAAGGATATGATGCAAACAGCAGGAAAGGTTTACGGAACTTGACTCATGAGGAAGCCCAGTAAAAGGGCAAATCTTATAGCTCTTCTTCCCCACCTTTGGGAATGCCTACCCAAGCACTGAGATAATTAGTAAGAATATTTATGCATTTATATTAATTGTAAAAGAAATGATTATGTGAGAGTAAGCAGGGAATGCTTACTCTTGCCAGTGCCGGCTCTTTGCTTAGTGCTCTCCCAGCCCCAAGCCAGTAAGAAGCAAATAAAAGCTTTTAGTGTGAAACTTATTAGAGTCTTGTCAATTTTAGGCAACAGCTGCCAGCAAACTTCAGTTTATTAACATCACAGAACCAAGCTTGTTAACTTGCTTTTAGTACTTTTTAAGGATGTGCTGTGCTTGGGAGAAAAGCAGTTCAGGAAAAGATAGCTTGTTTAAGCAATCTTTCCACTCTGCAGTGGGGAAAAAGAAAAATGGGTTAAGCACAGGACAATACCAACTAACTAACTAACTAATAGTAATGGTGAACACATGATTGAGACAGAGATGCTGTGAAGATTGTAAATGAAGACATTGGAGAAGTTATTTTTAAATCGCCATCATAACTGCAAACACTAGCTGTTCAAGGCAGCACTTAAATAAGGACTACTTGCCTACTAATACAATTTACAGTAGAGGTAGTCCTTGACCTAAGATGACAATTGAAGCCAGAATTTCTGTTTTCATAAATACATACTGGTTACCAAGTGTCTGAATTTTGATCATGTGACCGTAGGTATGTTGCAATGGTCATATGTGCAAGGATAGATCATAATTCATCTTTTTTAAAATACCAGTGTAACTTCAAATGGTTGCTAAATGAATAGTTGTACGTTTAAGACTACCTACCATATTTTTCAGAGTATAAGACACATCAAGGTTTTGAAGAGGAAAATTTTTTTAAAAATGTTTTTGCACTTTGCAAACCTCCCCAAAATGGAAAAAATGGGCCCGTTTTCCCCCCCAAAAAAGGGGCATGAATAGCCCTTAGGAGGCTTTATAGCAGTGATGGCGAACCTATGGCACGCGTGCCACAGGTGGCACATGGAGCCATTTGTCAGGGCACGCGAAGCGTTGCCTTGCCAGATGGCCAGCGCTGGCCACCTGAGTTCACCCTTTTTAAAAGCCATTTTTCGTCCTCCCCAGGCTCCAGAGGCTTTATAGGAGCCTGGGGAGGGCGAAAAGAGCCTCCCCCACCCCCACAGGCTTCATGAGCTTCCCTGAAGCCTCCGGAGTGCAAAAAACCAGCCCTACGGGCAAACCGGAAGTTCGGGAACGGACTTCCGGTTTGCTCAGAGGTTCGTTTTGACTGCTCCGGAGGCTTCAGGGAAGCGTCTTGAAGGTCGCTGAAGCCTCCGGAGGGCTTCTGGGGGGGCGGGGGAGGCAGGGGAGGCTGTTTCACCCTTCCCAGGCTCCTATAAAGCCTCTGGAGCCTGGGGAGGGCGAAAAAAGCATGCAAAAAATGGGGGGTCGCGCCTGTAGTGTGTGCATGTGCACTGGGGGGGTCGCGCATTGCATTATGGGTGTGGCACGCCCGCACACGACTCCCCTGCGCTCCCCCCACTTATGGCACGCGAGCCAAAAAAGGTTCGCCATCGCTGCTTTATAGAGTGCTCCTGGGGATGGGGGGGCCAAAAATGAGCAAAAAATGGCCCGTGTTTCACAAAAATGGGCCCATTTTTGTCAAAAAAAGGGCATGGATAGCCTTTACTTGGCTTATAGAGTGCTGCTGGGGGCCAAAAACTGGCTGTTTTTCGTTCATTTCTGCCCTCTCCAGCCCCCAGGAGCTCTCTGAAAGCCTTCTAAAAGCTATGAACGGCCATTTTGGTAAAGGGGCGGCGTTTCAGGAGGCAAAAATTGCTGTATTCAGTGTATCAGACGCACCCAGATTTTCAGCCTCTTTTTTGAGGGAAAAAGGTGTGTCTTATACGCTGAAAAATACGGTATATAGTTTTCATTTAATGGTTAAAATCTGTACTTCCTTTTTCACTTTTATATAGAAATAATTGCACAAATTTTTAAAATCATGGCCAATGTAAATAGCAAAAATAACTTCCCAAGCTTGTTTACCCAAATGCTGAATGCAGTTCTAACTTGCTTTATTTGGCTTTTTTTGCAAGTCCCTTTGGTTTAATTAGGTTTGTATAATATCACTACACAAGCTGCAAATGATTATTGCTGGGCCAAGAATCCCCCCCCTTCCATCGGGGGGGCTACATCCACCATGGAACAGATGAATGGAACTATCATCTATCCTTTACCACCATTTACCATTTACCATCTTCGCCTTTCCCCCTACCATCTGGGACATCTAATCATGGCTTGCTCTCCCCCCCCCTTTCTCTCCAAGTTCTGAGTACCACCTGGACATTGAAAAAAATCTTCTGCCCTCCATTGAGACTCTAGCCCACTGGTTTTCAACTATTAACTTTTATATCATCTGCACCCCTACCTTATCGGGATGGTCAACAACCTACCAATTTACTCGAGGACAGACCTGTTTCGCCTGCGGGAGGCCCCTCTCTCGCAGGTATGGCCCTTGGCTCTCTCAAGGGCCAGCCTTGATGACGGGTTCGTGAACCCCGAGAGGTGGAAGAAGAGGAAGCTGAGGGGCTTTTTAGTAAAATGTTTTATACTGTTTTTAGGGGGTCCCAGGGTGGGGGGGAGGGTTAATCAGACCGGGAGGACGGCCAGAGCCGGACAGACGGGTGAGTCCAGGAAGGACGGGGATGCGGTGGAGGGGGGGAATATAAAGGTCACGATAGCAGAGGGTTGTCCTATTACAACGGTCGCGGGGAGGAGGGGATGCGAGGACAGGATAAGATCCCAAGGTCGGTTGGGAGACCGTGGCTGCTGGTTACGCCCGGTCGCTTGTACCAACCCCTGCAGCCTAGGTGGACAGGTGCTACAGAGCCAGGGCCTGCGGCTGATGCTTTGCAACGCAAGGTCTGTCATCAACAAGGCCCCCCTCATTAATGAGTTGATCTCAGAGGGGGAGCTAGACCTTGCAGGGATAACGGAGACCTGGTTGGGCCACGAAGGTGGTTTACCCCTCGTGGAAATGTGCCCACCGGGTTTTCGAGCATTCCATCAGCCTCGGGCCCTGGGTAAGGGTGGTGGGGTGGCGGTGGTTATGCGGGAATGTTTAGAGCCGAGGGAGTTCACTGTTCCTCAGATACCCGGGTGTGAGTCCCTTGGTGTGAGTTGGGGCCCAGGGAGGCAGTGGGGCTTGCTGATTGTATACTTGGCTCCTCGCTATGCATCAGCAGCCCTGCCCGAGCTCCTCGAGCTAATCTCAGCGACGGCAGTTGAGACTCCCAGACTTCTGGTCATGGGGGACTTCAACTTGCCGTCAACGGGAGCGGCTTCCGAGGTGGCTCGGGAGTTCATGGCTTCCATGACGGCCATGGACCTGACCCAATTAGTGCAGGGCCCCACTCACGAAGGGGGCCACACACTGGACCTCATTTTTGTATCTGAACAGTGGACGAGTGATCTGGGAATAGGGGATTTAGTTATCACGCCCCTGTCATGGTCAGACCACTCATCCCTCCGGCTGGACTTCCCTGGCGCTATCCCCCACCGCGAGGAGGCAGAACCAGACTCTATAAACTGGTACCGCCCCAGGCACCTGATGGAATCTGATAGATTCCTGACGGAGCTTGGGCCAATACCTGTAGCCTTGTCCCGCTCCCGTTCCGAGGACCTAGTGACTGCCTGGAATAGGGCGACGACTGGGGCCTTGGACCGGGTTGCGCCGTTGCGACCTCTCCTGCGGCATCGACCCACCCGGGCTCCTTGGTTCACTGAGGAGCTCAGGGTGATGAAGCGCCACAGGAGACGTCTAGAGAGCAGGTGGAGATCCTCGCGCTCCGAATCTGACCGAACACAGGTAAGAGCCTATTTGCGGACTTACCTTGTGGCAATAAGAGCGGCCAAACGTAGACATTGTGCTGCTCTTATTGCGTCCGCGGATAACCGCCCTGCCGCCCTGTTTAGGGTGACTCGCTCCCTCTTATCGCAGGGGGCGCGGGAGACACCCTTACAGGGTAGAGCAGAGGAGTTTGGGGAATATCTTCAGGACAAAATCGATCAGATCCGGAGCGGGTGGACCTCCGTCAGTGGACCAGACGAGCCGCCAACAGCGAGTCTTGAGGGACCATTCTGGGAGGAGTTTGACTCTGTTGCCCCCGAGGATTTGGACAGGCTGCGTGGACGGCTGCGACCCACCACTTGTTTAACGGACCCGTGCCCCTCCTGGCTGGTACTGGCAGCCTGGGAGGTGACACGAGGCTGGCTCCTGGGCCTGGTGAGCGCCTCACTGAGTGAGGGATACTTACCAACCGCCTTGAAAGAGGCGGTGGTGAGACCCTTGCTCAAGAGGCCTGCGCTCGACCCAATGGAGCTAGCTAACTATCGTCCAGTCTCCAACCTCCCCTTTCTGGCGAAGGTTGTCGAGAATGTGGTGGCGCAGCAGCTCCCGCGACACCTAGACGAATCCGACTATCTAGACCCACGCCAGTCCGGCTTCCGACCTGGGCACAGCACTGAGACAGCCTTGGTCGCGTTGGTCGATGATCTCTGGAGGGCCAGAGATAGGGGTTGCTCCTCTATCCTGGTCCTATTAGACCTCTCGGCGGCTTTTGATACCATCGACCATGGTATCCTATTGCGCCGGTTGGAGGGGATGGGAGTCGGAGGCACCGTTTTGCGGTGGTTCGGCTCCTACCTCTCCGACCGGAAGCAATGTGTGTTGACAGGGGGGCAGAGATCGTCCCTGAGGCCACTCACTTGTGGGGTGCCACAGGGGTCGGTCCTCTCGCCTCTCCTGTTCAACGCATATGTGAAGCCGCTGGGTGAGATCATCCGTGGTTTTGGGGTTGAGTACCATCTTTACGCTGATGATACTCAGCTGTATATTTCAACCCCAAACCACCCCAACGAGGCTGTCGAAGTGATGTCCCGGTGTTTGGAAGCCGTCGGGGTCTGGATGGGGGACAACAGACTTAAACTCAACCCCTCCAAGACCGAGTGGCTGTGGTTACCGGCGCCTCGGTTCAGCCAGCTGACTCCATCGCTGGCCATAGGGGGCGAACAATTGTCCCCTGTGGAGCGGGCGCGCAATTTGGGCGTCCTCCTTGATGCCCGGCTGTCAATGGAGGACCATGTGGCAGCCGTGGCAAGGGGGGCGTTCCACCAGGTTCGCCTGGTGCGCCAATTGCGCCCCCTACTGGACCGGAGTGCCCTGCGCACGGTCACTCATGCGCTGGTGACGTCTCGCCTGGACTACTGCAATGCTCTCTACATGGGGCTTCCCTTGGGACGCGTCCGGAGACTGCAGCTAGTTCAGAACGCAGCCGCGCGGGTTATTATGGGAAGTACACGTTACTCCCACGTAACACCTCTCCTGCGCGAGCTGCACTGGCTACCTGTGGCCTTTCGGGTGCGTTTCAAGGTATTGATCACCATCTTTAAAGCGCTCCATGGCAGTGGACCTAGTTACCTGCAGGATCGCATCCTACCACACACGTCCCTGCGACCTATCCGCTCACACAGAGAGGGGCTCCTCCTGGTGCCGTCTGCTAGTCAATGCCAGCGGGCGACACCTAGGAGTAGATCCTTCTCTGTGATGGGCCCAACCCTCTGGAATGACCTCCCCCCTGACATTCGAACTACCACCGACCTCCGTTCCTTCCGGCAAAAGTTAAAGACTCACCTATTTCAATCAGCTGGCCTGGCACTTTCTTAGTTCTACCTCCCGGGGATTTATTCATTTTAATTGGGTTTGGGGTTTTAAAAAGTTTTTAATACACTATATACTATATTTAATATTTATTATTCTATGTACAGTCTTGCAACCTCCTCCACCTACGTATTTAATTATTTAATTGTTTTGTATGTATTTTATAACGTATTTTAGTGACTGTACACCGCCCCGAGTCCCTTTCGGGAGAGGGGGCGGTCTATAAATATGAATAATAAATAAAATAAATAAATAAATAAAGAAGAAAATAACAATGGGCTTTTTTTTGTAGAAACTTAAAAAGAAATATTAAGCTTTATGTCATTTAGACCCAAATTACATATTTGTTTACTGCCTCATCAGAAGTTTCCCAGCAAAATTTCCAAATTAACACACACTAATATAAAACATACAAACACCCATATACACAATACATGTAAAAGTTTTGCATATACAATAGCATGTACTATTGTATTAACTGCAAGAATAGATAAATGTTTTTTTCCCTTTAATAAACACACATGAGGTCATCACAACTAAAGCAAGATTTTAAATGAAAAAGTAAATAACCAAGCAAGTAACTAGAGAGTAACTTGCGGAAATCAGTGAAAAGGAAACAATAGTAAGATACAAATCAGTGAATATACTTTCAGGGTTTATATCAGGGATTACATCCAGAGTCAATAAACTGAAGAGTTACAGGAATTGACCCAAGGTTAAAATAGTACTGAAAGGTGAGTTGAAGATAGAAGACTGTAGAAAACTTCACTAGAATGACACAGAAAAATGAACAATAGGCTGATGTTCTGGTAGACCATCATACTGAGTAATATTTGAGAAATTACCCCAGTATTATTTGTAGGTTTGTACCAAGGCAGCATTCACTCTCTAAAGACCTGAAACTTCCCTGATCCTTTTGCTTATACAGTCGTACCTTGGGAGTCTTCGTTAATTGGTTCCAGGAGGCGCGTTGAGTATGAAAAACGATGAGTACCAAACAATTTTTCCCATAAGGAATAATGTAGTAAGTCACAAGGCAGCCAACACCAACAAGTTCTAGCTTGTGTATTGAAACCAAACAAACACATTTCCTGACAGTTAGAACAATTAATCAAAGGAACACCTTGCCTCCAGAAGTTGTGAATGCTCCAACATTGGAAGTTTTAAAGAAGATGTTGGATAACCATTTCTCTGAAGTGGTGTGGGTTTCCTGCTTAAGCAGAGGGTTGGACTAGAAGACCTCCAAGATCCCTTCCAACTCTGTTATTCTATTCTAAACAATGAATACCGGGATAAACACTTTGTCTCAAAATGTGTTGAATTCCAAATTCAATGATTTTCAAAGCAGTTGAGTACCAAGGTACCAAGGTATAGTACCAAGGTACTATATCTAAAAACACATATGTTGCAGTTACTTTTAAATATCTTTCAACTATGGAAATCACAACTATAAATGTACAATACAGAGACCATTGAGAATCTGTTGGCCTTGTGAGGTAAACCAGGTCAAGTAACACATTACAGGGATTCTAGGAATATTATTTTATTGTGCAACCAAACCTTGAATACCAGTCCAAAGACTTCAACCTTTTTAAGTCAATGAAGGGTTGTTGAGTCTCCTTCCCAAGGCTCAGCAACCATTCCCCCTCCTATCTCAAAGTCAGAAATAACTCCTATACAGAATCATTATTATTTTTGTTTTATTCCAATAGACCTCAGAGCTAGAAAAAAAAACTCCCTATAATGTCATATTTGGCATGTAATGGAGTGTAGCATACATTTTTTTGTGTACTATAAGATGGAGGGGGGGCTCTAATATTCCAGAATTTCTTTGGGGATTGTTGAGAATAAAAAGGCTCAACATCTACAAAAAACCCCCCAAAAGCTATTGATTTATTAATATGAAAACAATAGATGAAATATAATATAATATACAATATGCAGAACTCGTCAAGATTTTTCTTTTCAGACTCTGTGTACAGGTAAAAATTTCATGTGGCTCATTTGTTATCTTCCGCCAATCAAAAGTATTTCTGGTTTATTTCAGTCTTATTCCCTGCAGCTAAGGCAAAATTGCAATTGTGGGGTAGTAAAGCTATACCTTAAAGCAACTTAATGCAAACATATAAATACATTCTGTGTCCACCCAGTCAAAATAAAACATGAAGCATTCATTAAGGCTGAAAACCTACAGAAAGTAGTTTGAGTTATGGAAAAAAATGTATTTCTGAGCACAATTCTCTTTTTTCACCAAATGACCTATTAAGTATCAAATCTCCTGGAAAGTCAGCAACCCTATTTGTATGCATTTCATGGGGAATCTTGTGAAAAATTGTTCTCCACCGTACATTTCTGAAACAACTGTGTATGTTGGCCTATGAGTAGTAGTTATTATGATTCTAATAATACAGGACAGTATTTGGTGATAAGGGGAAAAACAAAGAACACGCACGGAATTTTAAAGCTACATTAAAGGTTGCCTGGCAAACCAAAAATTTCAAGGCTTCTGTTCAGGCTGATAGGGAAATAAATGAATTCTCTATTGACAGAAAAATGCACAGTAGCAATCTCCAGAGTTGAGATTTAATATAACCCCCAGAGCCATATACTCTCTCTCTCTCTCTCTCTTTCTCTCTCTTTCTCTTTCTCTCATATATCTATGAAATCATTTGTAACTTCATTAATCCATTTTACTTTTTTTAATAGTAATACTTCATAGCACACACAGACACAGACACAGACACAGACACAAAATTGTGAGCAATGACCAGGAACAGAAAATACTGCTAAAAACAATGTAATTCTTTTCTTTTTACAAAAAAAATATTGAATAAAATCAATGTGTGCCTCCTATTCACTGCCACTGGACAATATTGTGCCTAGCTCAAAAAAAGGGGGAAAGGACTTTTCTTAACTAAGAAAGGGGAATAGATTTGCTTCTCAAAAACAACAGCCTTGTTTCCCTGTTTACTTTCATGTGGAACTCAACACGATTTAATTGTGTCAAAAGTATATCTTTGGCATGATTATACTCCAAGGATCATACAAACCTTGCCAAATAACACAAAGTAATTATGTTTTTGTTCTATAATATTATTGCATCTTGTTGGATCATCATCAGCCATTAGTAGTGAAAGTAAGCCTAAGGGAAAAACTGGAGCATGAACCATTGGATTAATAACAGCCTCCATACTCTAACTACGTTTTTAGGCAAACCTATTTCTAGTATGTCACTGGAGAAGAGCCTAATGCTTGGAAAGATTGAGGGCAAATGACAGAGAATGGGGTGGCTGAATGGAATCACCGAAGCAATAGACGTGAGCTTAAATGGATTCCAGAGGATGGTAGAGGACAGGAGGGCCTGGAGGAAAATTGTGCATGGCGTCGTGATGGGTCGAACACGACTTCGCAACTAACTAACAACAACATTTCTAATATGAAAAGGCCACTAGTCCTTGGTACAGCAAATATGTATTTCAGAAATTTGATTTGAACCACCTCAAAAATATTTCTCCCAACATAAAGATTCACCTGGGCTCCATATTCTAAACTGGATCAAAGTTTTCTCTTAAGGCAGTTGGCGTCAGTTCACTTTCTTTATTGAAAAAGAATATCTCAATGGCTATTGCAGATCCTGGGAGATGTATTACAAGTAACTCTCACTTTACAACAACAATTGAGCCCAAATTTCTGTTTCTAAGCACGATGGTTGTTAAGTGAATTTTGCTCCATTTTTCCATCTTTTTGCCATAGTTGTTAATCACTGCAGTTGTTACGTTAGTAATACAGTTGTTAAGTAAATCTAGAGAATATCATGCCTAGCTCCCAAAAAGAGGGAGGGGGATTTTCTTAACTAAGAAAAGATAATGGATCTGTTTCCCAAAAACAACAGCCTGGTTTCCCTGTTTACTTTCAATTTGGAACTCAACATGATTTAATCTTCTCAAAAGTATACCTTTGGCATCATTATACCCCAAGGATCACACAAACCCTTGTAACCATGGGGATGCTGTGATAGTTGTAAGTGTGAGAAATGGTCGTAAGTCACTTTTTAATGCCCTGTTGTAACCCCAAACTGTCACTCAATAAATGGTTGTAAGTCGAGGACTAAATGTATAATGGACTAGATTTACCTCAACTTTCAAATATTTCAAAATATGAACCTATCCTACTGGGTTTCCCTCTATGTGCCATCTTTTTATCTTGGCCCTTTTTATGGAGACCATAATTTAAAATTTTTGGAAGTTATTTTGATTGCAGTATTTGATCTCATCCTGATCTTTCATTTAGCAACCATTTAAAGTTACAACAGCATTGAAAAAAACTTACTTATGACCAGGGGTGAAATTCAGAAGGTTCTGACAGGTTCTGGAGAACCAGTAGCGGAAATTTTGAGTAGCTTGGAGAACCGGCAAATACCACATCTGGCTGGTCCCAGAGTGGGGAGGGAATGGGGATTTTGCAGTATCCTTCCCCTGGAGTGGGGAGGGAATGGAGATTTAACAGTATCCTTCCCCTGCCATGCCCACCAAGCCACGCCTACAGAAATGATAGTAAAAAAATTGAATTTCACCACTGCTTATGACTGGTCCTCAAACATGACAGCATATCCATGATCATGTGGTCAGATTCAGGCACATGTTTTTGCTACAGTTGTGTCTTTCTAGGAGTCGATGATTGCCATTTGCAACTTTCCAGCAGGCATCCCTCAAACAAAATCAATGGAAGAAGCTGAATGTGTTTCAACCATGTTATTCAGTTAACCACTGCAGTCACTTACTAAACAACCCTTGCAAAAAAGTTGGAAAACTTTATCATCCCCCCTATTTAACAATGGAAATTCGGGTACCAATTGTGATTGTAAGTTGATCACTACCTGTATAGAACATATTGCTTTTTAAGCCCTATAGGAAAGTAAAAGACAAAAACTGCACAGATAGCCATTGATTTACAACTGATATCTAACAATAGTTGGTGGTCACAATGGAATTAGTCATTACACTATGAAATAATGGTGAAAGCCAACTCAAAAATCTTTGAATCAGAATAGATAACCTCAAGTAGCCTACACACAAATCACCGGCTTTTACAACTGCATGACCATGACATTCTGATCAAATCTATATCCATACATTAATGTTGCTATTGTTTGTGGATGCACTTGTTACACTTAGTGTTATCAGTTCTGAGATCCACCTTCTTTGACTGCAACATAGCAGGCGGTGTACTTCCAGTTTCATTGTTTCTATTCTGCCTTCATGTCCCTGAAGTTTTCTTGACAAGTTTCTTTCAAAAGTAGTTACCGTATTTTTCAGAGTATAAGACGCAACAAAATTTTGAAGAGGCAAATTTAAAAAAAAGTTTTTGCACTCTGCAGACCTCCCAAAAATAGCCCGTTTTTCACAAAAGTGGGCCCGTTTTTTGTCAAACAAAGCATATGCATAGCCTTTAAGAGGCTTATAGAGTGCTCCTGAGGGTTGGGGGGGCAAAAACGAGCAAAAAACAGCCCATTTTCACTCATGTTTGCTCTCCACAGCCCCCAGGAGCACTCTAGAAGCCTTCTAAAGGCTATGCACAGCCATTTTTAAAAAGGGGGCGAAGTTTCGGGAGGCCAAAAAATGCTGTGTTCAGTGTATGATATGCACCCAAATTTTCACCCTCTTTTTTGCATCTTATACTCTGAAAAATATGCTACCTATTGTATGTTTCCAAGGGCTGAAAGAGAAGAACTGCCCAAGGTCACTCAATTAGCTTTTTAAGGTAGGGACTAGAACTCACAATCTTCTGATTTCTATAGCCATTCCCTTAACCACCACACAAAGTGGCTCTCTGATTCATTATAAACCTAGATTATTAGAAAGATATATATTCTGCTTTTAAAACCACATTGGCTGGTTTTATTGCCTAACAATATTGTCATTTAAGTAGGCATTGCTGACTATATTTGGAAATCTCACTACCGATTACTCAATTATGCATTTGGAAAGTATGGTCCACCTGGTCAAAGATTTTCAGATGTGATCCCATCTTTAAGAAAATCCCATTTTTAACACACACTTTGCATCCTAAAAGCAAAATAGAAACAAAAATCAAAACCCCAGAATTATATGCTGTTAACATTTCTGGAATAATGGGCCAGGAACCGGAACAGAATTTTGTTTTAGAAAGGATTTCTCTCAAGCTTGAATAGGAGAGTTCATATGGAAGAAATTTTCCCAAATAAACATTTCATAGAACTGCTATTTTTCTAAATTACTTGTTAAACTTAAACACAATCTGAATAGGATTGTTTCAATTTAAGGCTGATATAAAATTCAATTAATATAGTAATGTAATTATTTTGCCCACCCATTTTTGCTGTTCTACTTTCATTGGCTGTCTAAATAAAAAGAGTTCTAGGGTTAGGTTTTAATTTTTATACTAATTTAAAAGGGAAACTGTTATGTTGTAAAACAGCACCTTTACTTATAAGGTGCCTCTAAACTTCAGAGACCCCACTTTTGATGATGTTAGAGAATCTGATAGATCAAGGACCCTGACAAACAGAAGATGTCCATAAATATATGGATCCTCAAAGACACCATCCTGCCTACCCATTCACTAAGGGAAATATTTATTCAACTATTTCATAGTATCCTCAAGCTGAACAATTATCTACCTTGAACTATTCTTCACCTCCGCTATATGTGCAAATTATTCTGTCTTTTGAAAAAGTTTGCATTCAAACATCCCAATATGCTTCTTCATGTCTGAAATCTTGAAACTGATATTTATTTTCTTTTGTGGCTAGTCAACAAATTGAACACCTAAATATGATTTCTTTGCTGGGTGTTGTGGTTTTTGTTTTTTTGTGTGGGAAGAGGTGCCTTTGAGTAAGCATTGACTCCCAGTGAATGCGTGGAAAGCCGTTTTCATGGCCAGATTTCAGAAGTAGTTTGCTGTTGCCTTCTTCTTAGGACCGAGAGAGTGAATTATCTAAGCCTATGCAGCTGGCTTTACGATTATTTAAGAATAAGTTGTGTGACCATTTTTGAGAAATTAGGCTAAATGCTCTTAACCCTGAAACTGTTAATGAATATACAATACAATACAATAGTAGAGTTGGAAAGGACCTTGGAGGTCTTCTAGTCCAACCCCCTGCCTAGGCAGGAAACCCTATACTGTTCCAGACAAATGGCTATCCAACATCTTCTTAAAGACTTCCAGTGTTGGGGCATTCACAACTTCTGGAGGCAAGCTGTTCCACTGATTAATTGCTCTAATTGTCAGGAAGTTTCTCCTCAGTTCTAAGTTGCTTCTCTCCTTGATTAGTTTCCACGCATTGCTTCTTGTTCTGTCCGCAGGTGCCTTGGAGAATAGCTTGACTCCCTCTTCTTTGTGGCAACCCCTGAGATATTGGAACACTGCTATCATGTCTCCCCTACTCCTTCTTTCTCTTAAGCTAGACATACCTAGTTCCTGCAACCGTTCTTCATATGTTTTAGTCTCCAGTCTCTAATCATCTTTGTTGCTCTTCTCTGCACTCTTTCTAGAGTCTCTTGTATTTCTTTTGTCATATTCATTTACCACAACTGATTCTCCCATAACTTAGATCACATGTGTTAATAATATTCCTATTCTGATTGTATTCTAAAAACTGTGTTAAGTCTCTGTATTCTTTCATTTCACAAATCTCTTCAACTAAACCTCTTAATCTCTCAACTGGATTCATTCTCCTACACTTTCTTCTGCCTAGCTGCTTGATTCTACTAAATACAGCTCTTCTTCTCAAGGGAGCACAAATGTTAAAAATCCCATCTTTTTAGTTTCCCCACCAGTATGCTTAAGTAATACACAGAATTCATGTTAACAGTTTTTAAGACACTAATGCAGGAATTTCCAAACCTTGATTTATGGACTTCAATTCCCAGAATTCCCCAGTCAATCATGAATCCCCATGCTGACTAGGGAATTCTGGAAGTTGAAGTCCACAAGTTTTATAGTTGTCAAGATGGGACACTTCTTTGCAGTTGCAGTTATCACAGTTCCAAATATGTGACACAAATAATTGACACAAGTGGATCATATATATACATGAATCTCAGACCATAATACGTTTTAAAACAATATAATTTATGCATATAGCCAAATGTGGGTTTTTAACAATTGCACATGCTGTGTAAAAGAAATCAGAAGATTGGTTTTTTTACGGCTTTAGTAAACTGATATGTCCCAGATCATAGTGTGCCCTCATGGTTTGTAGAAACTGCTTACCTGTTATGAAATTGGCACTATAACACATCTTTTCTACGATGTTCTTATTTCTTTTAAAGGACAATCTACTGTGGTTGCAGCATGCTAATTATAACTGCATTCTAAGAGTGTCTCCATGGAAACGGAACAGTCACCAAGATGTTCTATTTTATGTAAGAAATAAAAGGTTACACAAGTCAATGGATGTGTGATCATCAGAAATCCTGGGTGAAAAAATAATGCATGGGCCTTTGAAAGTAAAGCATAATTTTGATAACAAAATCATGTTGAGTAATTGCTCAAAACGTAAGCAGAATATCAACTACTACTAATGCTGTTAATTTCCTTAAAAGTAGCTTAGTTATTACAATTAAACAATATTAGAACAAAAGAATTCTCTTTAAAGCAGGTGTGTCAAACTCCCAGTCTGCGGGCGAGATGTGTCACGTATTGGCCACACCCACATTGGTTTAGTGAAGGGGGGGAAAGTTCTGATACGTCACATGATATGGCTGTGATGATGTGAGTTTGACACCCCTGATCCAGTGATGTGCAGTCAGGTGAGGCAAGTGAGGCACAGTCTCACCACTCTCATCATGAAAAAAAAAAAAGTAAAAGGAAAAAGCTGAGCTAGTTGCTGCCTCACCGTGGATGACTCTGCTTAACCTCACTGGTGCTCTCCCTCCCCAAGTGTAGTGACTTCCTCCCCAGGCCCCCATTCATTTCTCTCTCACACACACACAGCTGCATAAAACTATATAGAAATCTAGCCCACCTTCACTGATTACAAGTTTGAAAAGGCAAGTGGCTCCACCTGCAATCAAACTACACTTGGGGAGGGAGAGCACAAGCGAGCACTGAGGAGACCACAGGAGGAGGCAGGAAGCCAGGCAAAGAGCCATGCTGTAGTACACACACTTCCCCCCAGCCTCTTTCTTTTGGAAGGCTCGGCTCGGCTCCCCTCCGGCTTCTCTGCCTCTCCTCTCACCCCAGCCTGCCAGCAGGAGGTGGTGGGTGGTCTTTATTGTGTTCCAGGCATTTCCCACCCAGACAGCAGGCTGCATTTGCAATGGTGGAGGTGTTTGGGAAAGGCAGCAGGGGAATGGGGGGGGGGATGGCAGAGGAGCTGCTTTCAAGCCACTGGAAAAGATATCCAATCCAACTTTTGTGTGTGGGGGGGTTTGTTTGAGAGTGAGTGAGAGAGGGAAGGGGTAGGAGAGATAGTCCAATCCAACTTCTCTCTCTGTGTGTGTGTGTGTGTGTGTGCGTGTGTGTGTGTGTTTGAGAGAGGGGGAGGAAGGGAGAGAGGGAGGAAGGAGGGGAAGGAGAAGAAAAAAAAAGAAGGAGCAAAGGAGAAAAACAAATGCTGTCGCTTTAAATTGGAACTGAGCATGCCTGGCTGTGGAATTCTGGGAGTTGAAGTCCAGAAGTCTAAAAATATTTGAAACCCAGCACTGTGTCAGTGCCTCACCAGTCATAAACCTCACCACACGTCACTGCCCTGATCTAGGCAATAGTGAAGAATTTCATCTACAGTAACAGTTATCCTTCAGTTAAAAAAATGGGAGGAAAAGATAGAAGGGAAAAACATTTGATAAAAGTTACATTTTATTAGAGAGAATAAAAGGACAGTGTTAGCTCTGTTGTTGATAGGGTTCATTATATTTTAAGCATAGTCAAACAATTTAGAAACCTAAAAATTAATTACTTTTAAATCCTGTAACTGATCAATCAATTACATATAGGCCCAGAAGACATCTCTTATAATACCTAAATAACAATAGCTATTGCTATTTATGTTTTACAAATAGCCATTGTAGTTTATTTGTAGAACAAATAGTCTCTAATTAAATGCATATTCTAAAATGAAATATTATTGAATAGTTTCTAAAATATATAAACATTATGAGAAGCATAACATCAGAGTGGTATTCAGCAGGTTCTGACCAGTTCTGGAGAACTGGTAGCGGAAATTTTGAGTAGTTAGGAGAACCGGTGAATACCACCTCTGACTGGCCCCACCCCCATCTATTCTCTACCTCCTGAGTCCCAGGTGAGTGGGAGGAAATGGGGATTTTGCAGTAACCTTCCCCTGGAGTGGGGAGAGAATAGAGATTTTACAGTATCCTTCCCCTGTCACGCCCACCAAGCCACACCCACCAAGCAACGCCACAGAACCGGTAGTAAAAAAATTTGAATCCCACCACTGCATCACACAGTACAGTAATGTTAGCCCTCTGAAGTAGAAGCTTAGTAAATGTAAGCTGTGAGCAATCTTAGAACTCTGCTTTATTAATATAAGCTATAATTACAGAATCTTAAAAGCCTGACATGGTTTTTCTTTCCCTTTTTATACCAAGGAGAGCCAATTTAGGGTAATTTGAGTTCAGTGACGTGCAGTCAGGTGAGACAAGTGAGTCACAGCCTCACCGCTCTCATCATGAAAAGAAAAAAAATGTAAAAGGAAAAAGCTGAGCTAGTTGCTGCCTCACCGTGGATGACTCTGTTTAACTGTTAAAAACAGCCTCTAAAAAAGCGCCCTCTACTATGAGGCAGGAGAATTGCATGCCTCATCTAGTCTGACTTTAGGTGTTTTATGATCACTCGAGCAGAGTTAAGCAAGGGTTAAAAGCCTAAAGATTCCTGATGTAGGTGAGGCACACAGTTCTGCTTCATAGTAGAGGGTGCTTTTTTAGAGGCTTTTTTTAACAGTTAAGCAGAGTTATCCATGGAAGCCAGGCAAAGAGTCATGCTGTAGCACACACTTTCCCCCAGCCTCTTTCTTTTGGAAGGCTCGGATTGGCTCCCCTCTGGCTTTTCTGCCTCTCCTCTCACCCCAGCCTGCCAGCAGGAGGTGAGTGGGTGGGCTTTATTGCGTTCCAGGCATTTCCCACCCAGACAGCAGGCTGCATTTGCAATGGTGAAGGTGTTTGGGGAAGGCAGCAGGGGAATGGGGGGGATGGCAGAGGAGCTGCTTTCAAGCCACTGGAAAAGATATCCAATCCAACTTTTGTGTGTGTGTGTGTTTGTTTGTTTGTTTGAGAGTGAGTGAGAGAGGGAAGGGGGTAGGAGAGATAGTCCAATCCAACTTCTGTGTGTGTGTGTGTGTTTGAGAGAGGGGGGAAGGGAGAGGGAGGAAGGAGGGGAAGAGAGAAGAAAAAGAAAATGAAAAAAGAAAACTTATTTCGCAAAGGAGAAAAACAAATGCTGTCGTTTTAAATCGGAACTGAGCATGCCTGGCTGTGTAATTCTGGGAATTGAAGTCCACAAGTCTAATAATATTTGAAACCCACCACTGTGTCAGTGCCTCACCAGCCATAAATCTCACCCCACGTCACTGTTTGAGTTTCTTTCTCATGCTCTTCTGCCTTTCCAAGTTAAGCTGATATTTTTTTGCAAATACTGCTGAATGCTTTCTTCAAGGCCGTCACCAAAACTCTCTACTAAATTGTGAATGTGTTTGTAACACATGGAAATTACATTTGCAAATATCCTTGCTGTGAGTTATAAACTCCTCCAGTAAGTGACAAACTTCAGAAGTTGACAGCCAATACATTACCTCTCCTATTATAAATCCACTTTAGCTAAATAGAATAATCAAGTACCTTATTTTCGAGTTACTTCCTTAGAGAATAAAATCAAAATCAAATCACTACATCACTTAATGTATGTGCATATCTTATCTGAATAAATTATTTTAATTAGCAAAACCCATAGCTTTCCAAGGTGTTTTCAGAAGGTGAACATAAGGTATCTGAAGCTGTCCAGATGAACTGAAAGTCCCATGATCATTAGTGCCATGGGTTATAATGCAAAATGGCAGAGTGCAAAGAGGTAAAAATATTTTGGGAAGTACAAAAATTAAAGGCTTATTTTTATCAAAGAAATTATCACTTTTCATAAACAGTAGCCTTTCCATAGTACTTTAATATGTCTATTCCTATTCTACTTCTTAGTCCTATTCTATTCCTTATACCTGTGATATAGCTATATTTTATTTTTATCTATTTTATATAATTTTTATTGCTATATCTGAGTCCTGATTTTATGTCTCTTAGCTTTGAGCCCTTGTTTCTACATTTACTCTAACTTCTACAGCTATATCTCTAAAACTTTAACTACACACTATTGCAGGGGTGTCAAACTTGTGGCCTGCCAGCTGACCACCCTCACCCCCATTTTACCAAAGGGGGAAAAAGTTGTGACAATGTGTCATAGTGAGTTTGACACCCTGCTCTATTGTTATTGTGATATTACTCCCCTTCCACCTATCTCTTCCTGATATCATAAAAGGTAAAAATTACAAATCATTGCTTGTCATCCAGGCTACATATTTGAGTTTGTAGATAAAACTGGTTTTCCTCAATGGATTCTTACTGATGTCATTCTTTTTCCCTGAACAGCATGAGAGAGTATTGGGATCTTTTGCTTCCCTTCCAGCTTCACTTTCTCTATATTCTCTACTCCCCCCCCCCCCAATTGACATCCTTCAGTCTCAAAAGACTATGGTATCATGCTCTGGAAAGAGGTCCTAAAGCAGCATCTGGCATGGCTAAAAAGCCATTTCGAGAGTGGCAATCTCTTCCACACTGAGGGCAGATACATTCTGTTCCCTGCCCAGCCCCCAGATTTCGCTGGTTCTGGGACTGCCTCTTTGCCTCAGTCGGCCGAACAAGTGTCTCTTTGAATTGAATGATCAGTGGTCAAGTTTTCCCAGATGTTAATGTCCATTCCCAAGGCCTTTAGATCCCTCTTGCAGATATCCTTCTATCACAGCTGTGGTCTCCCTCTGGGGCCCTTTCCTTACGCTAATTCTCCATCCAGGAAATCTTTTGGAATCTTCATCTGGCCAGATCTTTTGCTGCCCTCCTAGTTTTACTTTCTCTATCTTCTCTATCCCCCCCCCCAATTCATTCACATACTGTATGTGTGCACACAGACATTCCACGATACATTCCTCCCCCCGCTCCTGATAGCCATATTATGCTTTTTTTTATAGTTCGCAAGAGGAAGGAGTCTTCAGTCTTTGGCTGAACTGAGAGTGAGACAGTGAAGATGACCAGGAGGGACTAGCATATCCTAGCTGCAGCAAGATTTTGCTTTCACAATCTCATTGGCTGGAAATTGTATTTGTACTCAAAGGCATCTGGAGGGCACAAGACTAAAATCGGATGATGCTGCCATCCATATTTCCTAGACTACAAAACCTCTGAAGCAAATTGTCACATCATTCACAAGGTTAATGGAGTCACTTTTTACTAGTTACATAGATGCTGCTTTCATAGAACTGCCACTGACTGCCCTCTGCAAAAATATCTAAAAGGTAAATTAATCTAGCATGGCACACCAAGTCAAGGCAATAAACATATCCATTCTTTTCTAGACTCTGGATATAAATGGGAAGAACTGTTCCGGATAATCACAATTTTGAATGCTTATTGCTATCACCTATTCTACAGTAAATATTGGAAAAACATTCAAAGGTGAAAATAAATCCAGTATTCTAATAAGTGAAAGATACAGAGTGAACAGGTCTTTCACAGAATCAAAGTATCGCATCTATAAGTAGTTCAAAAGGTCAAATGAAATGAAGTTTGACTCATTATGCATTTTTAATGAACACACAAGTGCATGCATAAGGAAGGATAAGCAACATAATACACTCCAGATTACTATTACTATAACTATAACTAGCCATATTAACTGGGGACTATTAAGAGTTGTAGTCCTAAATATTTGGAGGGCAACCCTTCCCCAGCTCACACTAAAACATTCGCTCTATACTCATTAGCTGTCAATGTCTCACACAGCACATTTAAGGATGTACTCAAGTGTGTACTCATCATCATCAAGCAAGGATTTAATGACTCTCAAAGCACATTCCTAAAGTTAATCATGTATTTAACTGCCTTAGCAAACTGAAATCTGAATTTAGGCTGTGTATTTTGTTCACTGTGGATCCCTAGCATTTTATGCAAGCTTATTCTTGTTTTTTCTGACCCTTTGTTCAACTTTTATTTGTTTAATCCAGAATATTAATACTACCTGAAAAATAATAAAGTACACCATTCAGGCTGTTTAGCTTATTGAAATCAAGAGCTGCATTACTTAATGCTTTTGATTGAGCTATATCCCAAATAGCTTCCCTTCACTTTCAATTTGCATGTGTATAATACCTAAAATTAGCCAAGTGAATTTTGCTCAAGTCAGAAAGTTCCCTCAAGCACATCTTTCTTCTCTGTCAGAAAAAATTCAGCAGTACCAAATTTAATAGCTATTTATTGTGTCCTCATGATATCAAAATTTTCTGCCCGAGGCAGGTGCATAATACAATAATTTTGCATTATGTAAATGTCTGGTGTTCACATACAGTGTAGACAGCCCCCCCCAAACTTCTCATAGTAGTTAATTTCTGAATACCTATTCACAACATGATGAATGTGAAAAAAAGATATAATTTCTCTTTCTTGGAAAGCATAATCAAGACTATAAAAATGCTTTATGTAGTATGGCTCCATGGAGGTCACAGGGACATACCAGATATTGCCTGTCTCATAAATAGAACAGAACTCATCCAACAGCATGCAATTTTGTAACCATGCATGTGTTTTGGCTTATAAATACAAGATGAAATCTGTTCTCCTATTTCAAGAACAAATGTGTTACAATTTATGCATTTCTCCATACGAAATTGTGTGCCCTTAAATTGGATTTCCTTAGTTTGTGTAAGGTTGCAAACTTAATCCACCTTTTCTCCACAAAGTAGTAACTATGTTATTCCGCAATTGCCTTGTCTTGTCACATTTTTCCCAGTGTTTTGATTTTTATAGTATCTGATTACTTTTCTCCTTCATGAATGGAATTATTCAACTAATATAAAACTCCACAATAAGATGACCTTTGGATATTTTTGACTATAATTTCCATCATCCCTGGTTGCTGTCATTCTCAAAATATTCCAAGCTACCCTGATCATGACACATTTCCTACAAAATAAAGAGAAGGTAAATAAATTATTGCATTCTTTTGGGCATTCCTCCTCACTTTCATAAACACTGTATTGAACTGCCGGTATAGATAATCTTTGTTGCATCTTTGTCACCATTATAGGGAAGAACAGATGGCCTGGGTCAAGGTCAAACTCCTGCAAGCAAAGGGAGATTTATCCCTTTTTGCTGCCTTCAATTTAAAATATCACTATGTATATATAGTGGGAAATAATTATGACCTATTTTAATTGGTATTTCAGGATCTACTTCTGAAATTTGGAGTATATTCATAAATCAGCATTGAGACTCCCCAAATCAGGAGATTAACACAAAAGATAACTGAAGTTAACAAAAAAAAATTTCTCACTGTGTATGTGTCTCATCTATTAAAGGTTCAACTCTAAACTTCAGCCAAGAATTAACAAGTGATCACTAACTGAATAGCTGATCTATTTGCTCTAAGGCAGCAAAAGCTGCCACTGAATATAAGAAATGAAGAGTCACAGTTATACTCATTACCAGCTAAGAATAAAATCTGTGAAGCTATACTCCTAAAGACTAGCAAAAGAATTAATTTCCCCTGAAAACAGAATATGTAGAAGGTGAACAAATTAAAATTAGAGCCTTCTCCATTTAGCATTACATATTGGTTTGGCCAGGATATATGGAGTCTCAGTACCGACAATTGATTCATCACTGGCTGTGTGTAATTTGAATAGAAACATTAGTGCAGGAATTATTGGAAGCTGAAGTGTTAAACCTCTGGCAGGAAAATGTAAGCATTCAAAAAGGGTCCACATATTTTTAGCACATTTACAGAATTATCCAAAATATGTGTTAACTACAAAAGTTGTCATCAATGCAGAGTTGCCAAAATATGCTTACATCGCTCATGCCTACATTTCTACTGGAAGTAGCCCTCCAGTGATGTTTATTATCACTACCTCAAACATATAATAGTTCCAAAATGATTTTGTTTCAAAGTACCCTTGATTCTTTTCCAGAAACAAAAGGAATATACAAAGGTGTACCAGTTATGGAGTCCAAAGAAACTAATGCCATATACTAATGGCAATATAATATTAACTTTGTGAAGATAATGAATTGCTAATTAAAAATATATTTTAACAGCATCAGTTCATCACAGTAAAGAATAGGCAGAAAAGCACTACTTGTCCAAAGAAAGACTAATTTACACAAATCCTCTCCCTGCACACGCTTCCATTTTTTTAAAGAATGGAAAAGTACATTAAAATATACATAGAGCTATTCAAGCACAAACTTTTCATCTATGTGGTTCTGGTCTTAAAAATCACCAGCTGGTACATACCACTAAAAAAAGAGAGCTTTAGTTCCCATCACAACCCATTCTGATTAAATTTTCTGAAATCTCAACACAGCTCTGGCATTTTTACAACACTTTGAGACCATATACAATCTAGGTATCTGATATTTCTCCAAGGAGCTTCTTTGCAATGCAGTTCGATTTTAGATGAAACCATACCCATATATTTTATTAGGCTTTCCATTGACATCATTACCATAATTATGTTCAAAATTAAACAGTCAACTTCGGTGAATCTTATATTATAAAGATATAGCAATATACGTAGTTGACACTAAGGATATATCCACACCTAAAGTTTAATCTGATTCTGTCCTTTGCTGATGGTAAATTAAATGTAAACTATTTTTTTAAAAAAAAAAACATATCTGGACCGGGAGACTATAGAAACAGTTTGCAAGCCATCACTTCAGTCCAGATTGCAATCTATCATGTCCTCCTACTGGACAATTCCCTAACCATTGGATCCTCCTATCTTTCTGCTCCAGGAAATCAGTTGCTTTCCTTCCTATGGGCTGATCTTGATGCACATATTTATTTTTATACATTTGTCATATATACAAATATGTAACAACATGCATATACAAGTTTTTCCACTCCAATAAACAAACTTTTGCACTTCTTTTATCATAGTTCTAAAATATCCTAGTTGTTGTTAAGACTTCTGTATGTACATTGCTGGTTCAAAAAAGAAAAGAAAACAGCTGAACTATAGTTTGAAAAAGACGTATGTTTAAGCGTATATAAAGGCAAAGAGCAATCATCGTTTTCTATCTGGCAATAAAAAACTATTATTTATTTTGCTTGGTGAACTGAAATAATTTAGGTATTTATGTTTTGTCTATTATCGAACATTTATATTATCATGTTAGCTAAATTCGTAAATCTCCATTATCTGAGGTTTCTCTTTTCTATACGTATACTAGTATAGAAAAAAAATATTGTTTCTCATGTAGGACTATACTGAATTTCCATTCAAAATTTTGATAGATAACAGAATATATATATATGTGTGTGTATGTATATATAAGTACAACATTTGTATGTAGAATATACATCTATTTAGGAGGGAAAATGCTCACAAAAATGTCTCTTTCTTGTATACTACTTCTTCTTGTATAATACACTTTCAACCAAGGCAATCCCAGTAACTAGGTAATCTTAAATATAAAAAGAGGATATTCTGTTTTTATGCAACCAACAAAATGCACATTATACTATTTTTTTTCTCATCCTGAGTGGGTTTTTTGATAATTTCATGGAACCAAATCAGACAATAAAATGCTTAACATTTCCTTCAAACTTCAAATCCTGTTCCTATTAACATTTTGAAAGTTATCTCTACCGTTATTATAAAATTTATAATTTATCATCATAAATAAAGTCAAATAACATACCTTTTTGCACTTCCTATTCTTGTATGCTTCGGGAGTTGAGAATTGGCAGCACAGTCCTGTACTGGTTCTCTCCCTTTCTCCGAGGCCAGTTAGTGTGGATTGGGAACAAGGTCCCATTTTCAGTCCCTGCCACCAAGTTGAGTACTTTCTCTGCTACTGTTTAACCTCCAAATGAAGCCACTGGGTGATATCATCCATTGCCATGGAATGAGATATCATTAATACCTGATGACACCAAGTTGTATATCTCTGCCTCTGGTGAGTTAAGTGATGTTTTGATGTCTTATCTCAGTGCCTAGAGCCATGATGGTGAACCTATGGCACACATGCCACAGGTGGCACGTGGAGCCAATTCTGAGGCATGTGGAACCATTTCTTGCGTGTGCGAGGCGTTGCCCTGTCCAGCATGCCTGTGCATGCTAGCCAGCTGATTTTCAGCCACCAGAGGCTTCAGGGAAGCCTCCTGAAGCCTCTGGAGGGAGAAAAATGGCCCAACAGGTCCGTTCCTGAACTTCCAGTTTGCGTGTTGGGCTGTTTTTCACCCTCCCCAGGCTCCTAGAAAGCCTCTGGAGCCTGGGAAGGGCAAAAAACAGTCCTACTGGGCCCACCAGAAGTCAGAAAACAGGCCGTTTCCGGCCTCTAGGGTTGGGAGAGGCCGTTTTCGCCCACCCCAGGTTCCAAGAAAGCTGTGCATGTGTGTGCAGGGCAGCAGGGGGGGGTCACATGTTAAATTATGGGGTGGGCACCCGAGGCAAAAAAGGTTCACCATTACTGGGCTAGAGGCTGCGAAGATCTGAATGGAGAACAACAGTCTTCAACTAAGCACTAGAGTGTTGTTGGGTTTTGGAAGATTGCAGAAACCTACAATCTTCAATTTATTACAACTTCCATCCATAAACTTAAGCTACTTGAAATGTCTGAATGATGTCATAGGTACAAATGGCTGAACTACATAACTTTTAGCCACAATTTCCTGTACTTTAATATCCTGACAAGATATACCTAAGATTTTAAAGAGAAATACAAACTTTTTAAATGTCCATATTCAATATTTCTGTCCAGTACTATGTATCTAGAAAAATAATTATTAGAACATTAAGTAAATGGCTTGGGAAGTGATATATAAAACTTGTAAATCATTGTATTTCATGCTGCAACTTATTACATCTATCAGGGAAATGCATCTCTATAGGTGACACTTCTCAGAAATGATGAAATAATATTTTTTATTTTTTATTAAGCTACGTTTACCAACAGACATGCAATGCAATGTCAGAGCATGATTCCCTTTTTCAAATGAGAATTTTTTACATTAAAACCATGCATTATATATACCATTAATGAAAATTATTAATTCGGGTTCATCTAATTTTTAATAGTTTACATCTAACTTATTCAAGATTCAAAGTATATTATTGCAAAATGAGAAGAGAAAAAGTTCAAGATAAAGTTGAATTTGTTTAATTCATGCTATAGGGAATGCCCTATAAAAACACAAAAGCAGAACAAAAGTTTAATATCCTGTTAAATGCTTATAGATTTTCTCTACAATGAAAAATCTGCTATATTCCTTCAATAAGCACAAGTCCCAATTGTCACGTAAAAACCTATCCACAAATTTTCAATTTGTTGCTCACGCTTTGCAGTCAAAGTTTATCAACTGCCTAGGGGCACAAGAGTTCAAACATTAAAAGGTAGGAAATCATGAAGGTGCAGAGCATTTCTCGTGGCAAATAAAACCCTTTTTTGCAGAGTCTCAATATATCACAGTCTTAGCAGAATTTTTCTTATGCAAATCCCAGAGCTTGAGCAAAGCACACTTCTCAAAATCATTTCTAAAGATAGGCACGTGCATAAGGAAAAAAATATTCATAGATGAAACTGTAGCTTCATTCACAGTTTATTCCAGTTCCCCAGCATGCATGGGCACGGTGGAAAGCTGAGCTTCGAGTTTCTGGCATGCGCATGTGTGGCTGTCATCTGATCTTCCAGTTTCTTGCACGCATGTGTGCACTAAGACCAGTTGGCCATTGCACATGTGCACACTTCAACCTGGAATAGCAATGGGCAACGGCTGGCGTGCCTGGAGAGATAGCTCTGCATGCCACTTCGGGCACACATACTATAGGTTTGCCATCACTGGTATAGTTTTTAGGCTTCACAAAGGATATTTTGTTAGGCTCATGAACTGAACACATACTGAAAACTCTCCATTAAACTCTGGAAGATTTACGATCACAACAGATAATTTTTCAGACAATTAAATGTTTTCAGGACATAAATTAATCTTATGACTAAGCAGCATTTACAAACTGCATCCTGCAGGTTCTTTTAGAGAGGGAGGCTATTGATCACAAGTGATAGGAGCCCCAATGGATCAGATTGTGTCCAGTGCTAATGGCCCCTGGCCTTAGTCTATGGATAGGCAGAGAGAAAACCGGTGCACTTTCAGTTTTTCTCCAGAGCATAATACAATGCTTCTATTTCTGGAAAGTGTTGGATATAGCACAATCACAAAGATTTATAAATAATTGTAAGAGAGGTGGTTTCCATGCTACCTTTGATGCAGTCAGTTGTGCCTGGGTCTTTTGCTCTCACCTTTATAACAATACCCTAAATCAGTCAAAACAACCTGGATAAATTTTGGCCACAGGGTGTGATCATATCACTTCCACCAGGCCAAGTGCAGCATATTTTTTAGTTGCGTGTCAGGGATTATACACCAAAAGCAAACAGGTTGTATATAAATGTTTGAAAAAAACATCTGAACTTTTACAGAGAGAAAGAAAAAAGCACACATACTTCCGAGTACACATTTCCTTAACAGAATAACAGAGTTGGAAGGAGCCTTGGAGGTCTTCTAGACCAAACCCCAGCTCAAGCAGGAAACCCTATATACCATTTCAGACAAACAGCCTCTGCCATCTCTTTTTAAAAGCCTCTAGTGATGAAGCATTCACAACTTCTGCAGGCAAGTCATTCCACTGATTGGTTGTTCTAACTAGCAGAAAATTTCTGCTTGGTTCTAAGTTGGTTATCTTCTTGATTAGTTTCTATCCACATTGTTTCTTGTTCTGCCTTCAGGTGCTTTGGTGTAGATTGACCTCCTCTTCTTTGTGGCAGCCCCTCAAATATTGGAACTCTGCTATCATGTCAATAGCAGTGCAATCATGTTATGTTTCATAATTCATCTCTAGGTGTTGATGCTATGGGGAAGGGAAATGAAAGAGTCAAGTCCAGAGTGGGTGGTTTGGGAATGCATTTTTCAATAAATATCTTCCCAGTTTGACCCTCAGCTTTGGGCTGTTGTCTGCATTAGGGCTAGGCTTTCTCTTGCAGTTAATCAGCTCAAGTGGAAAGCATACATACAGGGAGACTCACCTGCACACATAATACTCACATATATGTATACATGCAAACTCAAAGACAGGATAGGGATAATTAAAAGAAACAGAAAGAGGCAAAGGTGGGAAATATACCAGAAAATGAAAAGGAGAAACAGAATATGTAGAAAAGGATCTATCAACAATGAGCAAGAAGAGAGGATTTTTGGCAAAGGAGTAAGGGAAAGAAAGGAAGAGTGAGGATGTTTGAGTTGAAGGAGATAACCTACTATATTTGGTATAAAGGAAACCCATATTTCATTCTACTTGTCCATACAAAGTCTATATCTATAGGCAATCTGCTCATAAGTGGCAAGGGCAATCAGGTTTTCAATCTATTCAGTGAAAGGAGCCATACATTTATTTTCCAATGCTGCAATATCATAGTAAGGGTGCAGAGAATCCATTTACATTATACAGTTGTCAAATTCAGTTTATTAGGTATGTAGTTCAAAAAAATACTATCCTCTGAAAATTTTCACCTTTGTTGCACAATCGTATTTATATAATCCACTTCCTTCCCCAAAAAACCTAGTAAGCATGTCTTTTCAAGAAGCATTTTGTAACAAAAAGTCGTATTTAATATATTAGAAACATACATGCTTGAATATACATATACATATACATATATACATATATATATGTGTGTGTGTGTCTTGTATTTGTGCTGATAAATAAATAAAGGGAGACTAGTATAGATCTATTTCAAGCTATTTAGCTCTCATCAGCTAGCCATACCCTTACTGGGATTTGAACCTGGGCTGTATTACATATTAGGCAGGAGTCTTAGGCAGGAGTTCAAATCCCAGTAAGGGTATGGCTAGCTGATGAGAGCTAAATAGCTTGAAATAGATCTATACTAGTCTCCCTTCATTTATTTATCAGCACAAATACAACAAAAATATAAAAAGGCAACATTAAAAATAAAAATATGGTTTTCTGCCTGGATGATTTTCTGTAATGAGCCGAAGGACAGAAAGGGGGAGTAGTGAGCTCCCTCCCATATTTGGGCATACCAGGGGTTGTAACACAAATACATATATATATATTTATCAGTACAAATACAACACACACACACACACACACAGACAGACACACACACAAACACACACACACACACACACACACACACACACACACACACACACACACACACATATATATATATATATATATATATATATATATATATATATATATATATATATATATATATATATATATAATTTGTTTTCGTAGATTTTCACGGGTGTAGGTATGCTGGTTTTGTTGTATTCGGGTCTTTTCCCGTGTAAAGTTGAGATTGTCTTTGCAACGTTTCGGCAGGATCGCACCTGCCATCTTCAAGCGTAGGCTCAAAATGTTTTGAATACAACAAAACCAGCATATATATATATATATATATATATATATATATATATATATATATATATATATATATATATATATATATATATATATATATATATATATATATATATTTGTGTTACAACCCCTGGTATGCCTAAATATGGGAGGAAGGTCACTACTCCCTCTTTCTATGGCTAGCTGATGAGAGCTAATTAGCTCGAAATAGATCTATACTAGTCTCCCTTTATTTATTTATCAGTACAAATACAACATATATATATATATATATATATATATATATATATATATATATATATATATATATATATATATATATATATATATATATATATATATATATATATATATATATATATATATATATATATATATATATATATATATATATATATATATATATATATATATATATACTATTAATAGTATATATATATACTGTTATTATCTTAATTACCTTTGTCAGGGAGGGGGTTTCCTTTTTTCTGATCATTATTTGAAAAGCAATAAAAATAGGCATCACCAGATACCCAAATGGGCTGCAAATTGGTCAGAGACTAATTTTGAAGCATAATAGAGTAGATTTGGGAAGCTGAAAGAAAAGTGAAGGACAAAAGGAAGGAAAGGTATGGGTGACAGATATGGCAAAAAGGATGAATTAGAAAGAGAGATTTTATAGAGACTACAGGTAGTTCTCGACTCGTAACAGTTCATTAAGTGACCGTTCAAGGTCACAACGGCTCTGAAAAAACTGGCTTATGATTGTTTTCCACATCTATACTGTTGCAGCATCCCCATCATCACGTGATCAAAATGCTTGGCAACTGGTTCATATTTATGACAGTTGCAGTGTCCTGGAATCATGTGATCACCTTTTGCGACCTTCTGACAAGCAAAGTCTATGGGGAAGCCAGATTCACTTAACAATCGTATTACTAACTTAACAATTGCAGTGATATAACTTAACAACAATGGCAAGAAAAGTCATAAAATGGGGCAAAACTCACAACTTTTTGTTTCACTTAGCAACATATATTTTGGGCTCAATTGTGGTCATAAGTTGAGAGCTACCTGCATATTGAAAAATTGAGCTTAGTAACTGAGATGAATATAAGATGGAAGACTAAACTAAAAGTTTAGAGGTATTACTCTAAAGGAGAAAAAAGTTTCCTAGAAGTATATACCTTTTATTTTTATTTATTTCCTTTTATTAAATGTCCTGCTGTTTTTTAGAGGAATTAGAATTTTTTTCAGTAAGTACAATATATAAATTTTACTTGATCCTAGAATAATTGTCTCTCCTACATGAGCAATTTTTTCCCCAGTCATTAGATTGTTTCATGTACTTAGTTTGTTTCCTTAAATATTTTTAAATTCTTTTATGCCATTCTTGTGAACTTATATCAAAATGGATTTTCTAAGTCAATGGCTGTATTAGCTGTTATGTCAATACATTACTGTTGTCATCCATTAAGAGATCCATCCGGTGACCTATTATGACTTATATACTTGTAATATTAGAGATGTCATCTCGGCAAGCAGCTTTAGTGGTATTTTTCCACATTTCTACTAAATTGTTCTGCACTTTGAAGAATGTATTACGTATTATTCATGCAAGCCTATTGAAGTCCCTGTTTTTTATCCTTGATAAGAATTTAAAACCTGAAATTAAAAACATACCGGTAGTAAGAATAAATAAATTACAAAGCAACTAAATGATGTCTACAAGGGGAGAGTAAAAACAAATGAAAATTCAAATACTATGACACCAGGACACACTACTGTTCAAATCTTTATTATCAGTGCCCAGATATACTCCCAAGATACAAGAAACTGAGGAAGAAAGCTCATAGATAAGGTCAAAAGATATCCCTTTTAAATTACATTTTAGTATAGAAAATGTGAGGGTGCCATGTAGGGACTTTTCAGCTTAATGGAGAAACTTGGCTTTCACACATCTTTAGGCAGCTGCAGCACAATAAAAGGTGCTTTGTGAAAGTAGCATTTTCTCCTTTGATATAGTTTCCTCCTGATGGAAGGTGAGCATACTTTCACTGTTAATAAGTCTTAGATCAAATCCATAGGCATTGGTACTGCTCCAGAATCAATATGTATTATCATAGATAATGAAGTGTCCATGAGGACTGGGAGCCACCTCTATGTCCACAGATAAACTGCACAACAGAGTGACTTATTCAGACACTCTGAAGTTCTACCATATACCTGCTATTGGGGCAGCAGACCTGACGTTATGCACAGTAATGGTGCAATCACAAATATTGGAATATCCAATATGTCTCCAATATCACAAATAATTTTTCTTTCCCATAAAAATGCATTTACTTTTTAAAATTATTTTCAAGGTCTTAATGTTCAAAATCAAATATTCCATGATTTTCTGAGTCTTTCGTCTGTTTAAAACTTTCCATAACTGAAACTGTGTCTTACTTTTGGCTGCTCATTCTGAATTGTTAAAGCTTATACAAATACAGTCTCATTTAGTATATACAGTATATGACTGAAGACATTCCCTTGGAGTTTTCAACTTCATCTTTTTAAAGGTGTCTAAGTTCTTTAAAGTAATTAATAGGTAATTTCCAAATGCGATTAACAAAGGAAGTACAAATGTAATGTCCTCTAACTAGGACTAGAGCAAGAGTGAAAAATTCCTTCATCTCCTGGTTCTCCTACCCTCCAGAGATGATGGCCTTGCAGTCTGCTCATGAAAAGCACATATACGGAGCATAATGTGGGCAATCTCATGTCCTCTCTTTCTCCAAAGAAGGTTGAAGGAGCCAATCTACTCATTGGCTTCTTTTTCATAGCTACAATTATCAGTACTGCTTTTTGCAGAGCTGTCTTCAGTCTACCATTTCTTCACCAAAAGTCTGTATCCTTTTTTTTAAGGTTAAATGTATAGATTTATACATTCTAATTCTAATTATATTACCTGAGTCCTCATAACCTTGTTTATATTTAATTAATGGGAGAATGAAATAAAATAAGTAAACATGCAAGCTAATTAGAATAATGTTTTATGGAATGAATGAGATTTTTAAAAAGCTTAATCAACTGGATGCAAGCAAAATTGTATGTATTCAATACAATGACTGTGAATATGAAATATATAAGATTTCTATTCCTCCCCCTATAACCTAGAATGCACCATTATTAACTGCTGTATGTGAAAATTATTTTTTTCAATTGCTTTTAATGCTTTTCAAAATATTTCAAAATATATACATTTTCAAAATATACTGTATATGTGGATAAAAACTACTAAAATAAAATTAACAAAGCCTGCAGCCTACCATATTATTGGTTTTCAATGAAATATTTTAATCACTTCATTCACTGCTATTTATTTCCCTTCATACACTACTTTGTCATTACACTTTGATCTATTCTTTAAAAAGAATATCACATCTTTTAGATATTTGTACTTTGGTAAATATTTATTATAGAAATAATTTGTTATTCAACTAAATCAACTATTATAGTTTATTTATTTCATTAGATTACCGATGCTTCCCAATCCCAAAATGACTGGGTAGTTCACAAAGTACAAAACAAAAATATTCCAAATACAATATAAAATATAGAAGATCAGTATCCATCAGAACAACTGAACAACCCTGTCCTTGAAGGGGAGTGTGCTTATTACCAGTGAGTTGAAAGGTAATTAAAAAACTATCTGTCCATGGCAACAAATTGATGCCAATGTCCTCCAATACAAGATCACATTGCAATTGTCTTGAAACAAAAACAATAACAACAAAAAATTTAATAGGCAGTCACCAGTATTGATGGCTTGAGAAGACTCCATGGTTACCATGAATGTCACTCACTCTTGAATTGTCCTAGACTCAATGAGGTCAGGTGGAAAATTGAAATCCCCTGAGCACTACGTGTCTTAGGGTCCCTATTCCAGCCCAGCAATGAAATCCAGCAACTGAGGCTGTACATCAGGGAAAGTGGTAGACCAGCTTAATTTAAATCAGGGAGCCTCACATCTGGTTATATGTGCAGCAGACACTCTGACACACTTTCAGGATTCAATGGAAGACAATATCCAATTGTTTCAAGTGGCAACCTGGGTACAGTTCCAAGAGAAAGATCCTGAGGTTCATATGGCCCTCGTAAATTCACGCTTCACTGGGTACCCAACCACCTCCAATTATTCCTGCAATAAGCAGGTCTTTGGGGAAGCAGGCTTCCATGGCAGGTAGCATTGAAAGTCCAGCCAAAAACCCCAAAATGCTGCCCATCAACTTCATATAGTAAGACAGATCACAACTCAGAACAGAACAGAACAGAAAGGATACCACAATCTACAAGTGGGAAAGATTTAATCCCAGAAGGATTAAATCTAGAGCACAGCATAGAGGACAGCCACCTTAAATAACAGACACTCCCTAGCATGGTGCTATAAAGCACCACCAAAAATTTCCTGTTCACCTCCAAAGCAGCTCTCCAGAATCCTCCCCACCGAATATAAAGTATTCCAGGGGTCGAGGTTATCCTCCTCAACCCCACAAATTAAGCTTGTGGCTGAGGCAAGGAACCAACAACCTTGGGCAGTCATCAGCTGTATCAAAAAAGACCTTAATTAGCCAGCTGTCTCACTACAGAAGCTTAACTGGCATCTTTAGCCAGCTCAGATGGCTTCCATAGACTCTACTGTCACCTCTACCACCAACCTTGCCAACTACAACATACTGTGGATTGCCTTTGGCCTCAGCTCCAGCTCCTATCACAGGCCCAGTCCTGGATCCAATGCTATCAATTTCTCTTTGATTCCGCAGCTTTGATTTCAGCTATGCCCTGGTGCATCTTTCAGCCTTATCTAAGCACTTTCTTAAGGGGTGTGCATAAGCACATGCCTACCGTCCCTGTCCTACTGTCCCCACTTTTTTGTATCCATTTCCTGTATTCATAATAATGTTTATACTTATATCTGTTACCTTATACGTGCTTGACAAAATAAATAACTAAAATAAAACAAACTTTCTGGTTTTTGTGGCATTTAAGGATTCCAGTAAATGCCATTGTCTTCTCATGTCCCGCTCTTCTGGAAACTAGTGGGGCAACTGTCATCACAGCGGTTGCAGAGTACAAACCCAGCCTCTCTCATGCATATAACCAACCAGAATCTCCACCCTTTGGGAACTGGGTTGATTGTGGGCATGCAATCAGTGGGCATGCACATAAAACCATGCCCTCTCTCACACACACACTCCATCCCTCCAAACATACACACCACTGCTGCCAAGGTTGGAAAAGTTGGGAGACACTGTTTTAATTGATCCCATTAACATTTATTATTTACTTACCTATCAGGATCAAAAGTAAATTAATGAAAATACACTAATCAAGTTAACTCCAGGGAAGTCTGGAGCTAAATTAAGCCCTTCCAATTAGATGTGTTGTGTGAATTGTGTCCCAGACTATTAAGCATTCTCTCCAACTTCTGAGACATAGATGAAATCCTATTGTGCCAATGTAGAAATTATGCTTCTCCATACAATCTACTTTTGTTTCGTTTTAATTGCCTCTTCCTATGGTTGAATGGAAAGTATGCACAAAGTAAAACTTCACATGAATTTTTGTAAGTTCTCAGGATTTGATGGAAAGCACGTACACCTCTATTTTTCCTGGTTTATTAACACTAAGCAAAACAAGAAGCATTCCCAAGCTTAACTTTGTAAGTGTAATCTACAACTTGATAATTGCACTCCATTGTCTCCTCCTTCCTCTGCCCATCTAGTAGAATTGAAGTGGCTTGATATTTAAAATGGAGCTTTTTCTTTATTGAACCCTCTATAGCTTAAATGTTCTGGTGGCATATGTTTGCATTCTGTAATATTAGTTTAACATGGATGTATACTGCTCTATTTCTAAAGACTCGACTTCTATTTTAGAGTTAAGAATAAGACAAAAAAAACCTATCTTTAACCATTCTTAAAGCTCACTTTGGCTCAATCATTAAGTTATAGAACATGATCTGTCACTTCTCTGTCTTCTAGCACCTACTCTCCTGGGTAGATTCACTCCTATTGGTCAGTATAGATTCATTTTTTTCTCTGAATCTTGCCCTACTCTACCGTCCTTCAGAGTCTTCCTGTGATTTCCCTTTGAACAGAATAATACTGCCCAGTTTAAGTCAGGGTGACCAGACATGGTGCTGTTGTCCATTATAGGTTGCAGTTATCACTTTCTATCAGTGTTCCCCTTTGGTTTCCCAGAATTCCCCTGATTTTTAAGATTCTGCTCTTTTTCTTTTTCTTTTTGTGAACTCAACAGCTCCTCTTTCTGTCACCTATTGGGAGATCTTCTTTTTGGCAGCTTACTGGAATAAGGAGTTAGCAATAGCCACATGATAGAATGCTAAGAAGCTATGAACCACAGGATTAAGGCCACCAGCATACCCTTTTTTTCTATGTTGGTACTGGTCCCAATGACATCACATAAATGATGGGACCTGCCTTTTTTTGCAGAGGCTTACATAATTCAGAAGAAGGCCACTTCCCAATTGACAGAGTAGTCCTCTATCACGTATTTCCAGCAGGTGAAGAGAATTCAATAAAATACCTGTAAAGCAAAAGGAACCGCTAATTTTACAATTAATTTTAATAGTAAAAATAATTTATAAGATAATTAAATAAGGAGGCATTTATGGGCTCTGCAGTGAAGGTGCATTCTTGCCCTTTATTAGGTTGCAAAAGAGCTTTTTTTCAGAATTGGCTTTTAATTAAACATCTAAAGATTTCAACTCTTTAATTAAAGCACAAGTCTAGTATCCATTAAATCTTCATAGCCTGTAACTTACAGTACTGGAGAGGTTTCAATATATTGCCTTTCTCTGGTTCTTTGCTCTTCCAGCAAACACAGTATGTTTACTGTCTTGATATACAGTACAGCACAGCACCTTTATGCTCATTAACATGGCATGATTAACAAGGATAAAAGCAAATTGGAAATACGTTTGGATATATCTTTGCTCAATTTGAATAAAACCGCCTTGAAGCAAGTTCATTTTGAAGATTGGCACAGTAAATTATAAAGTTTATTATAAAGTTGACATTATAGCATCTAAAGCATGACTTAAAAACAGATTGGGAGAATGACAGAAATTAGCTAGTGGCTAAAACACTGGTAGATTGCCCCTATGCCCAACTGTTTAAAAAAAAAATCCCAGGACATAAATACAGGTAGTGCTTAACAATTGAGCCCAAAATTTATGTTGCTAAGTGAGAAATTTCTTAAGTGAGTTTTGCCCCACTTTATGACTTTTCTTGCCACATTTGTTAAGTGAATCACTGCAGTTGTTAAATTAGTAACATGGTTGTTAAGTGAATCTGGTTTCTCCACTGACTTTGCTTGTCAGAGGGTGGCAAAAGGGAATCACACAACTCTGGAACACTGCAACCATCATCAGTTGTCAAGCATCCAATTGTAAATCATGTGACGATAGGGATGCGCTAATAAATCTGCAAAATGGTCATGAGTCAATCTTTTCAGTGCTGTTATAACTTTGAATAGTCACTAAATGAACTCTTGTAAATCGAGGACTACCTGTATCTTAGGTAGTTAGTATGTAACAAAAATATAATTTCTATTATTCTATCAATGACTATAGATACATACAAACATATATACGGTGATGTGCGGTGAGGTTTGTGGCTGGTGAGGCTGGTGACGTCATGAGGAAGGTGGGGAATGGGACCACGTGTGCAGGAGGCTGAGGCAGCCTCAGCCTCCTGCACACATGGTCCCATTCTCCCCCTTCCTGAGTCAACATGAAGGGGACCGCGGAGCGCGAGCTGGCGGAGCATGCTCCGCGGTCCCCTTCAGGAAGGCAGGGAATCGGACCACGTGTGCCTTTTCCCTTTTCCCTTTTTTTTTCTTTTCATGATGAGAGCGTTGAGGCTCTGCCTCCCCTGCCTCCCCTGCCCGCACATCCCTGCATACATACATACATACAAACATGCATACATACATACATATACACACACAGACACACATACTTTACTTCATCAGATGTAATATTGTAGATGTGCCACTTATGAGTTTACTTGAACAAGCCACATTTAAATTTTACAGCAATCCAGCTTCAAGCTGTATGTTTAATTTCATTTTCTATCTTCTATCTTCTGGTCATGTAAGTCAAAGTACCCTTTGGAAGCTAAATTTTCACCTTAGAAAGAACAAATTATAATTGCAGAATCAATGGATTGTATTTTGCTTCAAGTGTGATTCTAATTTAGTAGCCAATTTAGATATCAAATCAAGCATAATCAATTTAAGTTAACCATAGTCTGATATATCAGCATGAATGCATGTAATATTTATGCTAATTTCAATGATTCTCAATCTAATTCAAAAATCCTTATGGGAGAAATCAGTTCAGGTCTCTTTTATATGGGATCATGTGTCACTACCGTCTATTGCCAAGGTAAGGGTGGGAGGAAACATATATACATAAGTGACATACATTCAAACATACATTATGTACCTACATATATGCTTATGTACGTACAAGGAATGGTAGGCATTATTTATCTACATTATATATAGAGAAACAATGTCTAACATTCCTTTTACCTACATAAGCATTTTTTTACTTATGTGGATTGTAAAATGAAACACAGCTTTATTTGATAAGTTTGCCTTCAGCCTTCCAATGACACAGATAGTTTCAGAAGTTTTGGGAAGACGGAGGCGGGGTGGGGGCAGAGATGGCATACTTTTTTAATGTAATTTTTCAAGATCATTAGTGCACAGAATTCTGGTGTTCAAGATTAATAATACATGATAGAGTTTATATTATGTATTAAATAAAATAACCAACTAAAATAATCAATAATGCATAATATGCATCTAGATTCTTTTGACAAAATTTAAATAGGATTTGGTAGCTAATTGCAAAGGCTTAGCCTGAAACTAAACACTGTTATTCTTGCACTAAAATATTTATCAAGAGGATTTCTTGATTTTTGGTAACTTAACAAAAGTAATTCTTGCACCATTTCCATGTTCCAAACACCCCCCTTATGTCCCAAATCAGGCCATCCCACTAGATTTCTTCTCAATAAAGTGGGTGGACGGCCAAACATTAGTTCATAGGGTGTTAATTTATGTTGACGTCGAGGGGAACATCTGACAGCATACAAAGCTAATGGAAGGGCATCGGGCCATTTCAAGTGACATTCTGCACAGATTTTGATAATTCGTTCTTTAAGAGTCCTATTCATCCTTTCAGCCATCGCCCCCGATTCCGGGTGATGTGCACTATGGAACCTCCATTTTATCCCTACTGCATTAGCTACTGCCTGATTAATGTGATGGACAAACTCAGGCCCATTATCCGATGAGATATGGGACGGAAGTCCAAACCGAGGGATTATTTCCTTAAGGAGCAGCCTAGCCACCTCTCTAGCTTGTTTCGTCTTAGTGGCGAAAGCCTCTGGCCAACCGGTATACATATCAACCATGACTAACATTGCTTTATAAAGGCCACACCTTGGCATGTCAGTAAAATCAATCATTAGATAATCCATTGGGAAATATGACACCGGAATGGTTCCAGGTGGCAAAAGTGGTCCCTGTCTAGGATTTACTTTAGCACATATAATACATTTGGCTACCACTTTCGCCGCGATTCCGGCCAATCCATTAATGAAATAATCCCTACTCAGTGCGGTTTCTAAGGCAGTTTTCCCCATATGAGTTGTTTCATGTGATAGCTGGACCAATGTCCATGCTACAGATGACAGCACATATATCCTCCCATCTGGCAATACATACCATCCTTCCTTTATACTAGCATGTAAATCATGAGTGGCCTTAATACACTCCTGTTGAGTATATGTTGGCTTTATTTCTGGTGGGATCACCCCTAGATCCATTGCCACATGAATTGCTAGATCAGGGGTTGGGCCTGCTCGTTTGGCTGCTTCTCGGGCTTCTAAATCTGCTAATCGATTTCCTTGAGCTATTCTGTCGTCCCCCCTCTGGTGGCCTTTACAATGCATAACAGAAATCTTCGCAGGCTTATGTACTGCATCGATAAAGCGACTAATCAGATGTCCATGCTGGACATACTTCCCTGCTGAATCTCGAAAACCTCTTTCCTTATAAACTGCTCCATGAACATGTAAAGTCAAAAAGGCATACCTGCTATCAGTCCACACATTCAAAGTCTCTTTCTCTGCTCTTTCTAAAGCCCTTATCAATGCCCATAATTCTGCCACCTGAGCACTCCACTTCCCTCCGATCGGTCCACTTTCTGCAACACCTTCATCATCCACAATCGCATATCCAGCCACACGCTTCCCTTCATGCATGTAACTAGAGCCATCTGTATACCAATGAAGTTTTGCATTCTTCAAAGGGGTATCAGACAGATCAGGGCGAGTTGAATAAACAGTCTCCAACACTTGCAAACACAATCATGCTCCTTCTCAGTTTCTGTAGGCATCAGGGTAGCCGGGTTCAACCTATTTGAGACTACCAACTGTACCTGGGGATTTTCACTCAACATAGCCTGGTATTTAGTTAATCGTTGGTTGCTAATCCATAAATGTCCCTTATTGTCTAACACTGACTGTACTGCATGGGGTGTGTGTACGTTAATAGGACAAGAAAAAGTTAGCTTGTTACAATCCTGTAACAATTCAGCAATTGCAGCCAAGACCTTTAGGCAGTGCGGCCATCCTTTGGCCACTCCATCCAATTGTTTAGATAGGTATGCAACAGGTTGCTGCCATCTTCCAAGTTTTTGAGTAAGCATACCTAGGGCCATATTTTTGTTGGTGTCCACATACAAATTAAAAGGTTTCCTCAAATTGGGCAACGCTAAAGCAGGTGCAGAAGTAAGAGCTATTTTAATATCTCTAAAAGCGTTTTTCTGTTCTTCGTCCCAGTAAAAAGGATCTGCATTTGCTGCCCTAGTAGATGCATAGAGGGGTGCTGCTATGAGCGCAAAGTTAGGAATCCAAATACGGCAAAAACTTGCTAAGCCAAGGAATCCCCTAAGTTGCCTCCTATTCTTGGGTTCTGCTATTGTCAAGATTGCTTCCTTTCGTCCGGTCCTAACGACCTGCGCCCTTGCTCAATATCATATCCCAAATATCTCACTTTCTCTTTTACCAACTGTGCCTTCAGCCTCGATACCCTGTACCCACAATCTAATAACAAATCTAACAATCTTTTAGTATTTTCCCAGCATGTATCTTCGCATTGGCCTGTCACTAACACATCATCCACATATTGCAATACTACATCTCCCTCCTGTCTAGGAACAAAATATAACAGATCTTTGGCCAACACGGTTCCAAACAAGGTAGGTGAATTTTTAAACCCTTGCGGTAACCGAGTCCAAGTGAACTGCATCTTAACTCCTGTTCCTGGGTTCTCCCACTGGAAAGCAAATAATGGCTGACTGACCGGGTGAATAGGGATTGTAAAGAATGCATCTTTTAAATCTATGACTGAAAACCACCTAGCCTCCGGAGGAATCAAACTCAAAAGTGTATAGGGGTTTGGTACCACCGGATGTAGGGTCACGGTCATACTATTCACGAGGCGTAAATCCTGAACTGGCCGATAGGAGCCATCCGGCTTCCTAATGGGAATGATTGGGGTGTTCCAGGGGGACTGACTCGGTACTAATATACCTGCTTTCAAATATTTTAATATATTTTTATATATGGCGAGCACGACTTCCCGGGAATACGGGCGGTATTGAGCGATCTGCACAGGCATTGCAGTAGGTTTTAAATCTACAATTACAGGAGGATGGTGGGCTGCAAAGCCCGGAGGATTATCCTCTGCCCACAATTCCGGGACATCGAACTCCCTCCATTTTTCATCAGATTCTTGTCCCCCCACAACATCCAGAACCATTACTCTCCATGCTGCCTCTGATCGATGTCTCACAGACACACGCTGGCATCCCTCATCAAATGAAATTACGGCCCCCAATTTGCTAAGTAAATCCCTACCTAGCAAGGGAATGGGGCACTCAGGTATGTACAAAAATTCATGCTCAATCTCGGATCCATTCAACACACACTTTACTGGTTTTAAAACGTCACGTCCCACCACTTTTCCTGATATCCCCTGCACCTGTAATTTGTATGGCCCTGGGGACGTGACTGGTTGATTTACTACTGATCTCCCTGCTCCAGTGTCAACCAAAAATGTAGTTTGTCGACCCCCAATCTGCATAGTAACCAAAGGCTCGGGTGGGGCCTCCCCTAAGCCAGGTCCCCGTCAATCTGTCCATCCTGTCTCAGCCAATCCAATCTCTTCCACCCTGCCTTCTCTATTCACATTCCCATACCCTCTTCCTCTCAAGCCTCTGCCTCTTCCTCTGCCAGGGAATCTTCCAGACCCCATACCTCCTCTTCCTCCCTGGCCATATCTCTGCCTCTCAAAGTCCTGTCTATTTCCTGGTCTGTCTCCGAAACCTCTTCCTCTCATCATCATCTTTGGACATTCTCTCTGCCAGTGTCCTTCTCCTTTGCAGAATGCACATTGATTGGGTCCCAACGCAGGGCCCCTCTGCAATGCCACTGCCAACAATTCTGTCTTCTTCTGCATTCTCGCATCTTTTTCCTTCTTTTCAACCTTATCTCTATTCACAAAGACCTTCCTTGCAATCTCCAACAACTCACTAGTATTTTTACCCAACGCTCCTTCCAGCCTTTGCAACTTCCTTCTAATATCCTCATAACTCTGGGCTATAAATCGCTCATTCAACATCCGCACGTTATCTGGGGCTCTAGGGTCAACTTGTGTATATAAGTGATATGCTTCTATCAGCCTTTGGAGAAAACTCTCAGGACTTTCATCTGCCTTCTGCATCACTAAAGATGGTTTAGACATATTAACAGGAGGTTTTCCTGCCATTCGGAGTGCCCTTACTGTCAAATTCTGATAGTCCTTAAGTCTTTCCATATGGGTGTTATCCCGGGTGATCCAATGCGGATCCTCCTCGGGTGCCTTTTCTGCTAATTCCTGCTGTAAATTCGGCGCATTTGGTGATTGATCTTGAACACACTTTCTAACTGCTGTCTTCCACTTTTCCCTCTCTTCTGGGGTCAATAATGTATTTAGCAGCTGCTGGATATCATTCCAGGTTGGATTATGACTTTGCATAATTGTCTGGAATAAATCCGCCATCTCTGTGGGTTTTACACTCAATGGGCCATAGTGTTGTTTCCAATTTAATAGATCAGTTGTTGTGAAAGGGACATACTGGAACATAGGCACAATTTCCATCTGTCCTTGGGCTCCAGTAACTTGTTGGTCCATTTGTCTCAAGGGAGCAAGGAATTCCTTCTTGCAGCTGCAGCCTCCTCCCTAGCTGTAACAGATCGTGTTTTTACTACCACAAATTCCTCCATGTCGTCTAACCCCCCTTCCTCTCCTTCACTCACAGACGCTTCACCAACAGCTTCTGCTTTTGGCCTGACATCTGCAGCTTTCTGCTTCCTACGCACTACTGGTCCCCCCCCCTGCTGCTACAGCGACCTGGGGTTACTGTGCTAACAATGGTGGGGGCGGCGCATATGGTGGGGGTCTTACAACATCATCTTCATCCTCACTCAATATTTTCCTTTCACTGTCTGTCTTTTTCTCAAGTTTATAAACATTTCCTGACCTCTCGTTATTACAAGTGGTCCTCATTGCTTTGTTCTTACTTCCCCTTTGTCTGGCTATACACAGTCTAACCATTTCTGCCTGACATTGCAATAGTTCATCAGCTTTCTCAAGCACTGTGTTACGCCATTGGTCTATATAGGGATATTGGTTTGGATATTTCTCCTCATTCTGGTTAATCAAAACCCACAGATCTTCTATAACTTGTTCTCTAAATGTTCCCTGACAAGACCACCCAACCCCCAGATGAGGCCATTGATTTTCACACAAAAACCTCAGTCTTTCCTTGGTGACCTTAGGATAGGGAATCTTATATTGGACATGATTGAAATAGTCCTCAAAACCTTTTAACATGCATTCCAACGGTGTGTTGGGAATGCTCGATGTACCACCCATCTCTAACAGCACAACCACCGACCCGTAGCCTCGGATACACACGACCACTAGCGGGAACTGCGGTGGCAACCACCCACACAACCTAACACGGAGTACTTTAGGGTCGACACCCCGACTCCAGGAGGGTGATCAGTCCCCCTCTTCTATCTTCAAATGAGATAGGTACTTCACTCAGTTACAGTATATTCGCCTGAGAAGTCTTCACACACGTCCTGGCCAGGAAAATCATTCAGACCTTCTTTCTTGCATTCAAGGGTTCTTGGACTAGCTTTTCCAGCACTGTCGGTCCCACGGGGAGGTCCCTACCGTCTCCCAGAGAAACGTTCGCTGCGGCGCCTGGAGAAGGTTCGGGAGTGGCCTCCCACTGGATCCGAGGGGTGAAAGCTGCCCTCAGCGAAACATCGCCTCGCCTAAGAGTCCCATCTGGGATGCCATGTTGTCGTGGAAAGTAAGGACTCTAAGACCAGCTCTATGTAATGCAAGAAAGTTTATTGTGCAGGTTCAAACAAAGTAAATGGGGTCTGAACCCCGAGCAGTTAACTCCAACAATCTTATATAACCACATTGACGTAAGCATATACGTATACATACATTTGCCAAATATGGTGAAAGGATACATGGAAAAGTACAGAAAAGACAAGAATAAACATACGTTAGTAGGCAGTTTATAATCTACAGACATCTGCAAGAAAAAGGAGGAACTGTCCCCTGTCCCTGACTGATAAACAGGATACACCCCTCATGGTCTGTCTGTGCCTAAAGATAAAAATATAAATGTCATGCATCAGCTATCCCAACCTGCAGTTGTCTGCATTTTTCTCCTTCCTTGACCAAATGTTACACTTATAATGAACCAAAGTTTGAGGCCTAGGTTTTCCTCCTTCGTCATCCCCATTTTCTGTATTTTATCAGCCTGATTTGAGGCATTTTCTGGAACCACTCTACACAAAGGAAAGTCACCAATGTTCTTCCCCTCCTGGTTATTTTGTAGACTTAAAATTGAGCAGACGTCAGCACGGTATCTCCCCATGATTAGCTCTATACATACAGTAGGTAAGTAACAGGCAGTTTTTCATGGTAACCTCCTGGGTTGTAGCTCTGGAATGCCCTCCTTATGGAGACTTGACAGCTGCAGATTTGGTGTCATATTTAACATATGCAAACTCAGTTTAAATTGGTTTTAGATTATTTCCTTGTTTCCTAGCTGAATGAGTGCTATGCCTCTGCTGTCATAATTGCATTTTCATGCCATGCATGGATTATGAAGATTGAATAGTTGTCACTGGTGCCAGAATGAGAGAATACAAAGCTGTTACCAAGGAATAATTTTTATTATATTATTCCTGTATTGTTATTATTCTTGCTTTTTATTCTAGGCCAGTTTAAGCCCTATTGTGCCATAGTATCTAAATTATAATTTTTTAAAAAACAAGTAAATCTGATTGTAATTTTTCATATGGTACCATGTATACCTCTACAGATGAAGAAGTGGATAAGCTAGAAAAAAAATGAAAAGAAGGTCTTTTCTGGGTGGATAAATACAGGGTTTGATTTAAGTCAGAAAAAGAGATTCTGTGCTCCTTCAAATCTTGCTGAATCACAATTCCTGGAGGCCCTAATCAGTATAGTTACTGTGGGATTACTGGGAGTTATATACAGTCATTTCTGGCGATCTACAGTATATAATTCCTTTGCTCAGTACTGAGGCTACGTGTCAGAACTAAAGAGAACTGAAAAATGTCATTTCTACTGAAAATCCACAAGCCTTCCACAAATCTCATCTCATACTGTCACATTACTTATTGGGATAAACATTGCAAGAATTCAAGTGTGTTGGCCAGAGAGACATTGCATTTATTATCATCTTGCTGGCTGTCTAGATACAAGCACAAATATTGCATTGTGTCAAAGTCAACAGAAAGAGGGCTTTCAGAAATATAGTTCATTGCCTTTTGGTCTGCCACCAGCAAAGCGACAGCACAGAGGCTATTTATCGTTGCTAGCCCCAAAATAAGTGCAGCATTATTGCTATATTATTTCCTAGTCAGCTGCTTTTTAATATTCCAAGCACGTCCAAGAAATCCTATCAGGACAAATTATAAGTGATGAAAAACCAATTAGTTTCCTGTACCACCCAGTACAAGTGAAGCCACAGGATAAACCAGAACTATATAATTCATCATTATATAAAAAGATTGTACAAGGAGGACTTTAAATGATTTAAAATATCATTTGGATACTCAAATGCATGGACCAGGACCTCTTAAAATCATCAAGTAAAAGAAATAAAAAGGCCATCAAGCAGTGAAGAATTTACTTATTTTTTATTCTAGTAGAAACTAAGATTTCTACAATTTGATGCTTGCCCACAATATGGCATTCCAATTCTACATAATTGCCAACACCACAACCACAATAGTTTGTGACTTTGGAATTGTAACCTACAGTATATAATTAAACTGCCCAATATGCTACTTAGCATGGGAGGATCTAATGCAGGGGTGAAATGCTACCGGTTTGGATTGGTTCACCCGAACCAATAGTAAAAAATGCTACCAGTTTGCCCAAACTGGTAGTAAAAAAAAAACTACTTCAGAACGTAAAAAAATGCTACTGGTTCGGGCAAATCAGTAGCTCCGATGATCAGCTGTGTGATAATCAGCTGTGCAACAATAATTGGATTATGCGACACATCTGATTGTTTCACAGCTGATCGTCAGAGCTACCAGTTCACCCAAACCAGTAGCATTTTTTACATTCCGAAGATCAGCTGTGCAATAATCAGCTGTGCTGCATGAAATTGTGCAGCACAGCTGATTGTCGCACAGCTGATCGTCGGAGCTATGCGGTAGCGCCTGCAGTGCATCTGCATGCAGAGGGCGCATGCACATGCAAAATGAACCAGTAGCAGACTTCAGAGCATTTCACCCCTGATCTAATGCAAATGCTAATTCCAACCTTTGAAGAGAGCGCCTGTTTTAGAAGACTCATTAGACAGATAAGAAAATTTACAAGCTCAACTGTAACACCAAAAAGAACTTACTCTATTACAGAAACTATTATCTCTTTCACTGAAACTTTTATCCCAATAAATAATTTTAGACAAAGTGATCAAACACTTCCACTACAATAGCATGCATCTTTTGACTTAACTAATAATTCTTTCTTCTTCTTACATCAAAATAGGAAATAAAGTATCAAAACCAAATTTATTTTCAGCAAAGCCAAAAAATGTAATCTTATTTCTGTCATTTCTTAGCACAGAAGTTTTTTAAAAGGACACCGTGTTAAAAGGCTATTCTGCATAAATATTCTTCATAGAGAAGCACTCTAATGTTAAAATGACAAGCTTCAGAGAGAACAGTCATAGAAGACTGAACACAGTTGAAAACCCTCTGAACACAAATATCTCTGTAATAATGTAATGAGTTCTTTTCCCTGGGTAAATCATGCTTCATCAACCTGCAAGAAGAGTATTCAAAGGCATCTAGAATCTATTTTTAATATGATGTACAAAGATGGTAATCCTACATAAGTACATCTCTGAAAACTGTATCCATGCAAAGATTCCAATCTATAAATTAGCAGGATTTTAAATATTGATCGGAATATTTTCAATTATTACTTTTCTATTTTGGCCTTTCTTTCATATGTAAGTCCTGGTAAATTTCTCCATCTAAATTATTTGTCTATCTGTTTAGTTTTTTCTAGCATAATAGAAAAGAAAACAAAAGAAAACAAAAGGAATGGATTTGATTCACAACCTGTTAGATCCTGTTGTGTAAGTACTGTTAGATACTGAAGGAGATGAGCAGTTAAGAAATACTAAATGAATGAATAATGGGGGAAGCAAGTAATCTTAACTTTTGGGATGGACAACTAAGTAACAAGAGAGTAATCATAACAGATGCAGACAGTTAGTTAAGTAGCTTAGCATGGCAGGAAGAAGTGTCTAGCAACCCTAGACAAATGAAGATGAATTACAAAAGAAGAGATTACCAGAATGAGAAGCATAATAAATTTATATTATTTATCATCTATAAGTGCTATAATATAATTAAACACATAGTGATATTTGTATTTTTAACATAGAAAAGTCAACCTATAGAATAGCAAAAATAAAGAGTGGGAGAGTAATATGGCTTTGAAAAGAAATTACAGAAATGGTTGGGTAAGCTAACACTAGGATAGAATATCAAGTATTTCTATTCATAATGAAATAATAACTACAATGTTCATTGATTTAATAAACTGTTTTCTTTATATTTAAAATCAGTATGTCCTAAGAAGTCATAAGAAATACACCAACCAAGAATTGTTTAACATTCACTTTGGCTATATTAGGAAATATTATAATAAAGGAATTAACTGAATTAATCCACATTTGCACATTTCCATTGTAGTTTTGGGGATTTCACTAAACAAAAGGATTGGAAAAATTGAGGTTGCCTCTTAATTAATCATAGCATCAGTGGAGCCTGTTATAGCAAAAAAAAAAAATGTAACGCCTGTGGATTTGATGTTCATGCATCACAAAAAATCCATAGGTCACCAATGAGAATGAAAATACTGTACCTACCTATGAACACACAATTAAGAATGCATTTCTTATAATTTGTAGGACTATAATTGGGATGGGGGTTGAATGTGTAAAAAGTAATACTTTGTTATGGTCAAGGAACAACAAAAAATCTCAATTTAAAAATTTGAAGTATAAAAGCGAAGCAAAACTTAATAGTAAATTATAAAACTTGCTGAAAATAAAGCAACAAAAGTAACATGGGGACATAAATTGGCAGATTTTATAAGCAGTAAAGTTTAACAATGTTTAAGGAGACCATGACATTCTGGCTAGCCAATAAATAGTGAAAATAAAAAGTTCAGTGGCTTGGGAACTTATTAAAATGGAAGTTATAAAGTATAGGAGGACATCCTTACAAAAAAGCATAGTATTAAAAAAAAGTGAATTGTTGAGCTGTAGAGCCAGTTTGATCTAGTGATTAAGTCACCATTGTTTGAAAGTCAGAGACTGCAAGTCTGATTCCCAATCAGGCATGAAAGCTGACTGCGCTACCTTAGGCCAGTAAATTCTCCCCCACCCAACTCTCACAGGATTGTTGTTGTTGTTGTTAAAATAAGAGGAGGAGGTGTGTTGGGTAGGCAGCCTTGGGTTATTTGTAAAATAATAAAGGTGGGATGGACAGTGGATGGACAGATGGATGGATGGACAGATATATAAATGTTACCCTAAAAAGGTATCTCTTGGAAAGTAGAAGGGATCTAACTGTCAGCTGTCTCAATGCTAATATAGCCTGATCAAAGCTAAACACTAATGAAATTGTAATAATACAGCTTTTTTTGAAATATTTTCTTGATTGAATTACGTATTTATTAAAATTATATATGATAAAGCATTTGTCAGCTAATGTCATTGAAAGTAATACTAAGGGGAGAAATGCATTTAACTGTAAGTCAAAGATGCTTAACCACATTCCCATCTGCCACCATAGTAATACTAGCTTCCTAATGAACACTATACACTGAGAGCCACTGAGCAGCTAGGAAGAAATGTTGATGAAATTTCAGATTACAGATTGTAGAGATGCAGAACTGACATAACAATTCAAGCTGTGCACCATAAATTAGTTGTGCTTTTGATTTCCAAAGGAATAACTTTATTGCTGTAAAATAAATAACATCACCACAATGACAGAAATACTGAATGGCTCATGCCAATTATGTAATACATTATCCAGATAGGTTTATTGTGTATTGGAGGCTTGAAAGCATTTAGCATTGGGTATATTAAAGACATAAAATAAAATATGTCACAATAAACAGATCTTAAAGTATTAAGTGAAATTAAAGGGGATGTCAAGTACAATAAACAAAACATTATCTTTCAACTATAAAACAAATTTTCATACTTGCCAATTACCATATATGAAGTATCAAAAAGAGCTTCCCCGATTTGCAAAACCTTGCTTTTTATGAGAAGTGAAGCACATCACATAAAAGTGTATTAGATCTGAAAAATGTACTATATTGGGGTGGGGGATAGGTCACAAATGTCAGTATGAAGATTAAAGATAAACTTAAAGTTCAAAAAGTTCTCTCTGTGTGCGACTTTGAGTCAGTCTTGGCTTCTGCTGCCTGGAGAAGTCCCTTCAATTTTCAGGCAAGATTTCAGAAATGGTTTCCGATTGTCTGCTTTATAGGGCTAAGAGAAAGTGACAGGCTCAAAGTCACCATGTAGCTTTAGGCATAGGCTATAGAGTGGGACAAGAACTATATTTTCCGCTTTCTAGTGTGGAAAGTTATCACCCAGCCCTCTCCCAGAAAAATGAAATATCCTAGGAAATATTGAAAAGGCAGAATATTATATTTCCCTGGATGTGAAAAGGAAGAAACATGTTTTAAATTGAGAATAGCTCCCTGTAGCTTCCTGCCTCCACCCACTTTGTCAATGGGCCATTAAGGTGGCCAAGCCAGTCCCTTGACATAATAAAGAGTTCTCCCCTTCAGCTCCAGGGGGATGGGATTAAGGCATGATAATATTAGCCCTTTACCCAACTCACCACATGACATCTGAGAACTCAACCAAACCTGGATTCAAAACGCAGCCTAGAGAGTTGCCCCTGCATGGCCCCATGGGAGTCTGACAACCAATCAGAATACAAGATCAAGATCAAAGGCCAGAGAGGGCATAAAACCAGGGACCCAGCAACTCAGCCTTCCTTCTCTTTTTCTCCACCAACATTGAAGCATGTGATCACCTTTTCTGTTCAGGACTCAAGCCATGTGGTCCTGTCCACCATTAAAACCATCTTTCCAAGCAGCCTCCATGTCTCCAGTGTCTTTTTCCCCACTTGGAGCCGAACCCAGAAGGACATTTCTTTCAACAATAGTCTTATGTCTTACCCTCTACAATCAGACTGGCTCTATACTATATATTGGAAACCATAATTGTAAATATTGAAATCTTAAAAGTTTTTCTCTCCATCCATCCTGTTCTCCCACCACCACTTCTTTCATCTCCAGAATCCTCTTCTATCAATAGTAATTAATTTCCTCCTTTTCCCTAAAGATTCAGTGCTCCTGGATATTATTCCCTCTTGACTGATAAGTACAGGAAAATCTGTTTTTAGCATTTCAAAGCTGTTAATCCCATATCCTCTTTGGAATAAGATGAAGGAAAGTGGCATAACTGTTTTCTCTTAAAACTAACATTCAACTACAGTATTTTTCGGAGTATAAGGTGCACCTTTTTCCCTCAAAAAAGAGGCTGAAAATCTGGGTGCGTCTTATACACTGAATACAGCATTTTGTGCCTCCTGAAACTGCGCCCCTTTCACCAGAATGGCTGTGCATACACTGTAGGAGGCTTCCAGAGAGGTCCTGGGGGCTGAGGAGGGCAGAAATGAGCGAAAAACGGGCTGTTTTTGCTCATTCCTCCCCCAGGAGCATTCTATAAGCCTCCTAAAGGCTATGCTTGTAATTGTTTTGACAAAAAACTGAGAGTTTTTGTGAAAAATGGGTCTTTTTTGCTCGTTTTTGACCCCCCCCGGAGCACTCTACAAGCCTCCTAAAAGCTATTTTATGGGGTCCATGAAGTCCATTAGGTCTGCAGAGTGCCAAAACTTTTTTTTAATTTGCCTCTTCAAAACCTTGGTGCATCTTATACTCCAGTGCGTCTTATACTCTGAAAAATATGGTATATACAATACCTTGAGATTTCTCCCACCCTCCTGGTTCCCATTTTGGACCTTTTTATAGGCTCTGAATCTATTCACAAACTCCTCAGTGCTTTAACAATAGATATACTTCTTTATCCAAACTTGAATGGGAGAAATGAAACCAAGAAAGACAGTCACTAATATGTACTGTGTTTCCCCAAAAACACGACATGCTATGATAATAAGGCCATGTCACATTTTTTGGGTGGACAAAAATGTAAGCCCTCCCCCGAAAATAAGCCCCCTGGACACACATCCCTCTGGCTAGGCAGAGCGCCGTTCATGACCTAGTGGTATCCCGAAGCCACCAATCTGCGGGAACGAGATGGGGGACAAAGGCTCGTGTTGCTTGGTGCCTTCGGGATACCGCTAGGTCGGTGAGCGGCGCTGTGCCCAGCTGGAGAGGGGGGTTGCCAGGCAGCTGCTCTCTTGCGAGCTGGCTCCAGAAGAGCAAGGCACAGCCTCAAGGTTGAATGGCTGTGTTGCTCTGTTGCAGCAGCACTACACAACAGCCATGAGGTGACCACACTCACGAGCAGCCGCCCATCAACCCCCCTTTCCAGCCAGGCACAGAGCCACTCACTGACCTAGGGGTATTGCCAAGCTGCGTGAGCACCCATTCGCAGCCCTCCAGCTCCTGCAGCTTGGCGACTTTGGAATTCCCCTAGGTCAGTGAATGGGGCTCTGCATGGCTGGAGAGAGGGTTTGCGTGGGAGTACGCTCTATGGTTGTGGGTTTGCTGCTGGCAGAGGGCACTACCAGAGCATACATCCATAGAGAGTACTACCAGAGCGGCAACTGCCGGAAGAATCAGCATCCTACCTCTGTGCTTTGAAAGCCGCAGAAAAAGCCATGTAGCGCTGGCGGCAATAGCAACAACAGAAATGCCCTGATTCTGCAGGGAGACTTAGGCAAAGGCATTGTGAGCCCGAGAGGCACACGAGCGGGGAGAGGAAAAGCCGCTCGTGCAACCCTCCTCTCCAACCATGCAGAGCCCCATTCACTGACCTAGGGACATTCTGAAGGTGCCAAGCTGCGGGAGCTGGAGGGCTGCAAACGGGCGCTCACACAGCTTGGTGATACCCCTAGGTCAGTGAAGGGTGTTGTGCCCACCTGGAAGGGGGGGTTGTTGGGCGGCTGCTGGTAAGCATGGTCACCTCATGGCTGCTACTGTATGTAGTGCTGTTGCGACAGCGCGACACAGCCGTTCAACCCTGAGGCTGTGCCTGGCTCTTTGGGAGCCCACTCGCAAGAGAGCAGCCTCCCGGCAACCCCAAAACAATAAGCCCTCCCCTGATAATAAGGCCCAAGCCATATTTTGTGGGTCAAAAGAAAATAAGACCCTGTCTTATTTTGGGGGAAACATGGTAGAAGGAAAAACCAAACCGGTCAGATAAAATTACAGATTGCAGGAGAAATTGAAAGACAGAAGAAGAAGAAATGGAAGAGGATTATTAGGTAGGTCTGGTGCAACATTTCAGATTCAACCTCCTAAAGCTGTGTGGAAAATTGTTGCTCCTATCTACAACACGTAACAACACATCAAGCACTTGCAACTTTTCCTAGGAAAGGGTACGATTGCGTTAAATATCACAAACAGATATTACATTCACATTTATACACTAGCCAAAGCACTTTTTAGACATTAAAATGGCAATTATTAATGGGAAGAACAAGACAATTATATGAACCCAATATTAGTGTTGTTCAAATCTATATAAGCCTCAACATCACCATGTAGAAGCAGCTATTCTGTTCATCATGTATTCCTTGATATTCAAATCCTCCAAACAGATCCCTTTTAATATATATTTTTAGTTTGAAAAGGTACTGCCAGATTCCTTCTAATTTTTTTTGCTACCACAAACTAACAGTCTACTAAGTCCTTCTTTGTATTAACTGTCTTGTAATATAATAGCTTGACATGTATTTCGTTATTTATTAAGCTGCTAGAAATAAAATATATTACTCTATTTCTAAATATACTTTTTAACTCTGAAACAATAATACATAACTTTCCAAATTGATCAGAAAGTACAGAACTAGTCATACAAATGCTTTATCTAAAGTGGTAAATATGGTAAGTGAATGTTTTGGAAGGGACAAGTCAGAGGAGCTCTGAAGAAGCCCCAGTGATAATGAATGCCACAGCACAGCTTGTAAGAACTTCATAGTAGTGGTGGGTTGCCAATTTTATTATCACTGGTTCGTGCGCGCTCGTGCCGCATGTGCAACGCTTCTGTGCATGCGCAGAAGCATCCGTATGGGTGGGCAGAGCCTCCCATCGACATACTACTGGTTCTGCTGATCTGCGCCAAACTGGCAGCAACCCACCTCTGCTTCATAGCTATTATTCTAAAACTATCTTTGTACATTAGGAGCAGTTCTATTAATAATAATGCAATGCAATGCAATGCCTTTGTAATAAGCTTACACAATTGACTTCATAGACAAACAACATGTTAAAATCAATGGTTTCTTGGATTTAGAGAAATACTATTAACTTACAGTAAATCTCCAGTGGACAAAAATTACCGATATTGAATTGTGAGGCCGGGGGGCGGGGTGTCTATTTTATTCATACTTCTCTAGTACTGAATCCATGTTTATGATATAGCAGAAAACATTCCTACACTGCCCAGTTTAACTTCCAAGATTTTCACCAGCTTCAGAAAATGAATTTACATTAATCTAAAAAGGTATAGGTATGTATGCATGTGATAATGTAGTCTGTATTCCCAGGAAAGATGGACTAGATTCCAGAGGAGCAAGAGACTGCAAAGTTTAGATAGTTTGCTTGGGATCAAGTTAGCTCCTCCCTAGAAGTTCCAAGAGTATTTGTTTATTGATACTAGCAGTTTGTTTTGGTTTAGCAAGATTTCTGTCTATAGGTGAGGAAGTATAAAGAAAACTACTTTGAAATAACTTAGCCTGTCTTCCTTGTTTGGGAGCTTGACAGTGTATAATGTGGATGTTTAATGCTACTCCTCTCTCTCCCTCTCCCTCTCTCTCTCTGTCTGTCTCTGTCTCTCGTGCCTGTATGTGTGTGTGTGCGCGTGCGTGCGTGCCTTTAAGTCACTGTTCATGCTTAGATTGGTCCTTGCAATTTTCTTGGCAAGGATTTTCCAAAGTAATTTGCCAATGCCTCCTTCTTAGATCTGAGAGAAAGTGACTGACCCAAGGTCAAATTGATGGCTAAGGCCTAGTGTTAATGGTTTCCCAGTTTGTAGCCTCAAGTCCAATTGGCTCTCATATAATATAGTATAGTATAAACATACTGTTTCCATACACTCATGCTCTCTCTTGACTTCCTTTTCACCTAATCCTGACATGAAAAAATAATGCCAAATAATTTTGACAATTCTTAGACTCCAGAAAACCTTTCATGAAAAACCAAAATGGAAAAACATTTGTTTAGCCACAATATTGTATGTTGAGTAACACAGAAGAAGCTTATAGACCTATCTTAAATCCTTAGTTTTGCTAGCAGAGGGCTTAAAATGGGACACGTGCATTAGGTCTGCAGAAGGATGTAACTGAATCTGCAGATGAAAATCTACCATTGGAACAATTTTTGCTGGTATTCCAAACGTGCAAGCCTGAGACAGGAGATTTTAGAGACAGGTGGCATCTGTGCACAAATGTGTCTGCAAGCAGTGAATTCAAAACCACACCAATCATTTAAAAATAGCCAGGACTGAGCCAATCTGACATACCAAATTGAAACTGTCAGAATAAAATCTCACTATTTCTTTTCACCATTTTGAAAAGAGAGAGAGAGAAGCATCTAAAACATTTGAAAAACCAAAGACACTCTATATTCCTATCCCAAAAAGTATGGTTAAAAATTGACTACTGTACAAATTCTCTCACACATCAATTTATTTTAATGTCGTGTCACTGTTCTTGCAAAGGAGCACAGAATGATGCACATAAAAGTCCACTTACTATTTTAGCTAAAACTCAGGAGCCTGTTCAGAAAATGTGCAGAATTGGGCCATTGCTACTAAAAGACCTTGTCTCCGATTCCCACAGAAAAAACTGTGCTGACTAGTGATATCACCACCCTGAACCTCTTTATTACTCAGTCCTGCAGAGGAAGGATGGCTTGTTAAATTCTTGGATCGTAAGTCAATCAATTGAACAAATACAAACTTAAATTGGTCTGAAACTCAAGGCCAGATAGCACAAGAAATTTACAGGCCTATCACACGGCCATCTTAGCTACCCCATTTAAAACTGGAAGCTGGATAGCAGCTACCACATTGTTAAGAGGATTATGAAATGGCAAAATGCACTATATGACCCTTTCCTGATACAGAAACAAAGTAATGAGGCAAAGTTTATTTAAATTTCTAGTCTGAGGAAGGTATTTTTTATGTTCTAGACCCCAAAAAGATGACAAAAAGATGTCTCTCTGTGTATTTGCAAGTCCCAGATCTATTTCATATGCTGCTCCTTCCCACTTCAGCGGGACTTTTGACCAGTCTCTCTCCCACTCGAATTTCTAGGAGGAAAAAGGTCATGTATTAATCACTCTATTGTACCAGTGATGGTTCTAGTTGTTAGAGAAAGCTTACATTATTCTTCCTTCCTGAACTTTAACCAACTGAAGAAGGCAAAATAAGGACTTTGGACAAACCAAAAGGGGAAAAGAATCTTCAAACTCAATAATTCCTTGATTGTTCCGTGCCAGGGAAAGGAAGATCTGTAAATTAAATTTTAGATGGAGGGATCTAAGTAACTTTTAAAAAGTTTTCCAGAATCTAGAAACAGGGCTTGGCAAACTATAGCCTCCAGGTCAGAGATTGTATTCAGCAGGTTCTGACCAGTTCTGGAGAACTGGAGTGGAAATTTTGAGTAGTTCAGAGAACCAATAAATACCACCTCTGACTGCCTCTACCCCCATCTGCTTCCCAAGTCCCAGCTAATCGGGAAGGAATGAGGATTTTGCAGTAACCTTCCCCTGGAATGGGGATTTTATAGTATCCTTTCCCTGGAGTGAAGAGGGAATGGGGATTTTGCAGTAACCTTCCCCTGGAGTGGAGAGGGAATGGAGATTTTACAGTATCCTTTCCCTGGAGTGGGGTAGGAATGGAGATTTTACAGTATCCTTCCCCTGCCATGCCCATCGATTCATGCCCACCAACCCACACCCACCAAACCATTCCCACAGAACTGGTAGTAAAAAATTTTGCATCCCACCACTGTTCCAGGTCAAATCCAGTCTGCCTGCTTTTGTATGATTCACAACCTAAGAATGGATGGATAGGAAGCAATCACCAGGTTTGAACCTCAGCCAAGCTCTTGAGGCAAGGGTGGGACATCCTGGGTGATGGTGGCAGCCTATCACCATGCTCCTTGCAGATGGGTTGAAACTATCCAATGGCTACTATGCTTCTTGACCTCTGCCCCTGTTTAGTCAGAACAGAGTGGAACCTGTTTATAGAAAACATTTGCCAACCCCTGATCTAGTGCAGTGGTTCTCAAACATTTTGGACACAAGACTCTTTTACAATCTTAAAAATGATTGTGGTCCCAAAGAGCTTTGGTTTTTGTGGGTTATATCTATCAATTTTTAGTGTATTAGAAATTAAAATTAAGGCATTTTAAAGTGTTTCTTATTTGACTTCATGGACCCCTAAAAGTTTTTAAGTGATTCCCAGCAGCCCCCAAACCACACTTTGAGAATTACTGGTCTAGAGCATTTGCTGTATTAGACAGTTGCCAGAACAGAGTCATATACTTGGTGACACTCCAGATATTGCTGAATTACAAATGCTAGTATCCTTAGGAACTATGGGCAACAATGAAGGGTGGTGGGACTTCAGGTTTTGAAATTCCTGCAGAAATACAGCTTGCCTCTTCTTTTTTTAAATCTTATTTCCCAAAATCTGATACTACCGTAGGTAATCTAAGAAAAAAGGAATCTAGCATTGCTGTCTTTCTGACTTTTTAAAATGACTTTTTAAATGTATCATTGCATTTTTCAAGATACATTTTTTAGAATTCTTAGAGTCAGTAACAAATCAGCAATATCGCATGTATTTAGAAAAGGATTACATTTCACTAGAAGAAAATTGATAAACAGTGAATTTACTAATGATTATCTACCTCTTTTTTCATTCATCCACATCCATTTCCTTAAAATCAGCATAAGTTGGTAACTCTAGCTCTTGATTAAAGATTAATGGATGGATAATGGAAATGCAAAGAAAGGAGGTTTATTTCAATATGAATAGCGCAAAGTTTTATGGTCACTTTAGTTAATATTGTTTACAATAGAAGGAGATTGAAGGGATTATATTCTACTGATGTTTGGTTTCTTAGCTGACACGCTGGAATGTTGGTTGCAATTTAAAACTTTCTACAAAAAAGTACTTTGGAAAGAGAAAAAGATCATTTTCTTTTCTTTAAGGTGGCAGGTTTCTCTAGGAATCTTCTAGCAATCTTACTGAAGCTTGATCCATGTTTGAATTCTCCATTCTGAACAAATAGTCTCAATCTGTTGCCTTTAACTTTTGTTATTGGAACTAAGGACAAACTAATAATGGAAAAACAAGCATTTTTATACCTGGACATCATAATTATTAGCTATTTTGGAGTACCAAATAAAAAGATCCAGATTTCATTCTTTGCCATTTCAAAATGAGTAAGAAATCATTTCAAACTGGTAAAAACTGCATATCTCTCAATTTATCTTTGACCTTACAAGCTCAGTATGAGGGGGGGCACATATCAGGGGTGAGTTCCTGCCAGTTCTAACCTCTTCTATAGAAGAGGTTCCACAAATCTACCATGCTGTTTAGAACCAGTTCTAGCTCCCTCCCCCCGCCCGTCTGCACCACACATGCCCCGCCCGCCGCTCAATGATTGGCTGGCTCACCTCTAAGAGTCCTATCTAAACCTTAAAGTCTTAAAGCTGTCAAGTTTGAACATCCCTGGGTTTTTTTTCTAAAGGGTTAGGGGTATAAGAGTCTTGTAACTTGACAGCTTTAAGACTTGCATGCTTCAAATGCCAGTTTCTGAGCCAACATTTTGGTTGCTAAGCAAGAGCGTTGTTAAGTGAGTTTCACCACATTTTACAAGTTGGCCACGCCCATCCAGTCAAATGACTGCCAAGCCACTCCCACCTGGTCACATGGCTGGCAAGCCACTCCCACAAAGGAGGCCACACCTACCGAAGAGGTTCTAAAAAAAATTGAAACCCACCACTGGGACATACATACAACTATAGGCTGACTTACTTATTTGTTCTTTACTTCTGTAACTCCCAGTTCATGGCAAAGGAGCAATAAAAATGCAAACATTAGAAAAAACAAAATAAAGAGAACTTATCACCCTGATCTACTGAAAGATACTAGGATGACTGATGAATGAGGAGACTTATGACCAACTGGCTCGCAATAATGACAGCTGCAGCATGCTATGGTCATGTGATCACCTTTTGTGACTTTTACTGTCAACTTCTGTCAAGCAAAGTCAATGCAGAAGCTGGCAGAAAGTCACAAATACAACCATGTGCAATTCACTTAATGACCCCAACTGGAATTGCTGTTATAAGTCAGTGTGTTCATGTAATGTCACATTTTATGATTGCATCATTTAGCAATGGAGTTGCCAGATCCAATTACTGTTGTTAACCAAGGACTATTCAAACTATATATGATTACAGGTACTCCTTGCTTAACAGCCACCTGTTCAGTGATCATTGAAACTTACAATGTTGCTGAATGAGTGATACTTAAGACCGGTCCTTAAACTAATGAAGATCATAGAGTCCATGTTTGGGTTACATGTTCACAATCAAGAGTGCTCAACAAGGAGTTCACAAATTACAGTGTTGCAGTACCCCACAGTCAAGTGCTCACCATTCGCAATCTTCACTTCTGGTTTCTGACAAGCAAAGTCAATGGGGAAGCTGACAGGAGATCGCAAATAATGCTATCCTTAAAGTCAGTGCAAGATTGGCTTAATGACAAGAACCAGAAGTGCCAAAACTGCTATCACTAAGCAGCATGGTCACATGATGTCACACTTTACAATTGTATCACTTTAATGGAAATTCAAGTTCCAATTCCTGTAATCAACAATGTACTACCTATAAAAGCTATAAATGCAAGCAAGTAAATCTTACCTACACTTAGAATAATATGAAAATAGCTGTCTTCTTATTGTTCAAGCAGAAGGAGCACTTCTTCCTTAGAGACTAATCCTTAATACTTTATTTTAAAACTCACTGTCCTATTCAAAATTCTGAAACAGTACTAAATTACTTTAGAATATAACTGAAGAGAAGGAACATAATTTATTCTTTTTTTTAAGGGGGGGCTATGTAGATGAGTATCTAAATCAAGGCCTCTATGCTAATACAGAATTATTACTCCAAATGAAAAAGTCATTTATTTATGTAGTTGACATTGAGTCATTTATTTATGCTCTTCTTTATACACATGTATTTCAGTTTATAAAATATAAAGGACACATAAAACAATTTAAAAATTAATTAATAATAGAGTCAAAATTGGGAGGGTGGAAAAAAGACAGAAAGAAAAATAATATTCACCCAGACTCATTCAGAGAGCATTCCAGAGGGCAGGTGTCACACAGAGAAAATCCGCTCATAAGCAACTCAAGTTACTCCCCCAGTTCTCAGTTAATATAACAAAAATTCCCATAGTGAATTCAGCAATTTTATAGTGTACATATCAAAGGTATTCATCAGTTATCTTGGTCCTAAGTAATTGAGGGCTGTGGTGATAACTAAAACCAAAACCCTGGGATGTATGCTTTGATGGCTAAATAATAGTTAGCACATTTGTTTCAAGAGCTGTTACATGTGTTGAGCTAGGTTTTCCAAATAGCAACCTGTGCCATCTTCTGAACTTAAAACGAGGGTAGTTCTATATTCTATGCCATCTGCAACTTCCAAGCAAGCACAAGGGTAGCCTGCAAGTTGCATGTTAGTAACCTAAGGATAACAATCCATAAACAATAGTAGAAAATCCCAATCTAGAAAAGGCCACAGATGCCATGCCAACTAAAAGCAGTGAAAGCCAATTTAAGCCATGATCGTTACTTCATCTTTTGACAGTACTTGAGACAATAGTTTTGGCAATTACTTGAGCTATTGACAGTAAAGTATCTAGAAGAAGCCACCAAGTATGGATTTCTTCATTCTGACAAATTGTGACAACATTGAGAACAGGCAAATTCCCAAACTTGGGAACTAGCTACTCATAAATTTCAAGATTAAACCTCATTTCTTAATCATCATCCATTGTGTCACTTCAGATAAATAGTGATTCAAAATATGTGTATCTTCTTTTAGTTCAAAAGTTATAGAGAAAAGATTTGTCATCAGCATATTGATGACACCTAATGTCAGCCTCACAATGTAGACCAGCCCGAGAAACAGTCCCCAGAGAAGTCTAAAATTACTTTTATTAAGATGTAGTATTATAATAAAATCTTGCAGGTTTGATTCTCCCTCTTATATGCCTGTATAACTAAGGATCTATCTGAGTCAACAGGTGGTTTTGTTGTATTATTATTATTATTATTATTATTATTAATTATTAATTATTAATTATTAATTATTAATTATTAATTATTAATTATTAATTATTAATTATTAATTATTATTATTAATTATTATTATTATTTGAATCAGGCTTTTCACTTCATAGCTCTGGGAACATAGTTTGCTTATCTCCATAAGGTCATTCTCATTGTTCTCTACATGAAACCTCAAAACTCCTGATAACAAAGCATCATTAAATAGATTTAAATAACTCTGGGGATTAAAGAATTGCTCTCAGGCATCCAAGAACAAAGTTGCCAGTTCAAAAATAGGGTTATCTAAGTCAGTTGAGGGACCTTGGATCATTCACTCACTCTTAGCAATAAGAAGGTAATGGCAAAACAATTCCTCAAATCTTGCCAAGAAAACAGCAGGGATTAGTCCACACAGTCTGTAGGAGGCAAAACTGACTTGAAGGTACCAAAACAAATAAACCAACAAACCCACCAACCTACTTTTTGATGCATTGCCTACAGCCAGAAGCCGCATTACTATAATAAGGTACTGACTTCAATTCACAAAGACAGGCTGGGGAATGCTTTGTTTAAAGGTATCAAAAGCAAAATCAACAGACTCACATTCCTTCTGTATTTCATGCAGATCGTTTCTGAAAACTAAGTTAGAATCCATACATTCTTTCTCAAGAACAACGCTACCTACACAAGAAGCACACTGAAATAAAGAGGAATTTTGTGGCGGGGCCATTACTGACATACAGGTAAAACCCCAAAAATTAGAATGTCATGCAAAAGTTCATTTATTTCAGTAATGCAACTTAAAAGGTGAAACTAATATATGAGATAGACTCATTACATGCAAAGCAAGATAGTTCAAACCATGATTTGTTATAATTGTGATGATTATGGCTTATAGCTGATGAAAACCCCAAATCCACAATCTCAGAAAATTAGAATATTACATGCAATCAATAAAACAAGGATTGTACATAGAACAATATCAGACCTCTGAAAAGTATAAGCATGCATATGTACTCAGTACTTAGTTTGGGCCCCTTTTGCAGCAATTACTGCCTCAATGCGGAGTGGCATGGAAGCTATCAGCCTGTGGCACTGCTGAGGTGTTATGGAAGACCAGGATGCTTCAATAGCGGCGTTCCGCTCTTCTGCATTGTTCGGTCTCGTCGTCTCTCATCTTTCTCTTGGCAATGCCCCATAGATTCTCTATGGGGTTCAGGTCAGTTTGCTGGCCAATCAAACACAGTAATCCCACAGTCATTGAACCAGGTTTTGGTGCTTTGGGCAGTGTAGGCAGGTGCCAAGTCCTGCTAGAAAATGAAATCAGTTTCCCCATAAAGCTCGTCTGCGGAAGGAAGCATGAAGTGCTCCAAAATCTCCTGGTAGATGGCTGCGTTGACCCTGGACTTAATGAAGCACAGTGGACCAACCCCAGCAGATGACATGGCTCCCCAAATAAACACTATGGAAACTTCACACTGGACTTCAAGCATCTTGCAGTGTGTGCGTCTCCATTCTTCTTCCATACTCTGGGTCCTTGGTTTCCAAATGAGATGCAAAAGTTGCTCTCATCAGAAAAGAGGACTTTGGACCACTGACCAACAGACCAGTCTGTTGGTCAGTCTGTTTTTCTTTAGCCCAGGTAAGATGTTTCTGACGTTGTTTGTTGTTCAGGAGCGGCTTGACAAGAGGAATACGACATTTGAAGCTCATGTCCATGATCCGTCTGTGTGTGGTGCCTCTTGATGCACTGACTCCAGCCTCAGTCCACTCCTTGTGAAAGTCCCCAACACTTTTGAATGGCCTTTTGCTGACAATCCTCTCCAGGCTGTGATCATCCCTGCTGCTTGTGCACCTTTTTCTTTCACACTTTTTCCTTCCACATAACTTTCTATTAATGTGCTTTGATACAGAACTTTGGGAACATCCAACTTCTTTTGCAATTACCTTTTGAGGCTTTCCCTCCTTATGGAGGGTGTCAATGACGGTTTTCTGCACAACTGTCAGGTCAGCAGTCTTTCCCATGATTGTGATTCTTACTGAACCAGACTGAGAGACCATTTAAAGGCTCAGGAACCCTTTGCAGGTGTTATGGCTTAATTAGCTGATTAGAGTGGGACACTTTGAGCCTAGAATATTGCACCTTTTCACAATATTCTATTTCTGAGAATGTGGATTTGGGGTTTTCATTAACTGTAAGCCATAATCATCACAATTATAACAAATCATGGCTTGAACTATCTTGCTTTGCATGTAATGAGTCTATCTCATATATTATTTTCACCTTTTAAGTTGCATTAGTGAAATAAATGAACTTTTGCATGATATTCTACTTTTTTGAGTTTCACCTGTAGTTCTATGCTCAATGGCTATTCAAGAATACAATGGAGTCCATCAGTGCAATGCAGTACACATGACAGTATACTGGTTAACCTAAAAGTCTTATACCACTTGCATGCTAGCCATTTTCTGCCCTCTTTCATTGTCCACAAATGCCCAGAAAACTAGGGACAATGCTGGTGTTGCACTCAGAAGTAATTTTATCAATACTCCGTATCATAGAGCTACAAGGGCATCAAGATAACATGGTCTGGTTTCTGGGGATTTTTTGTACATTCAAGAATGTCTCAGGAGCCATAAGCCAAACAAGGCACCTAATAGCTTGGTTTGAAGAGGCTTCCTGGTGAACCAAATGATATTCCTACAAGCCACAGGAAGTCCCTGTTAGGAAAAGGAACAGAATTAAGAACAGAATTATAAGAAAGCAGAATACACTGTAGCAAAAGATCTGTTAATTGCTTCTACAAGGATAGAATAGGATATTATAAATGTAAAACAAAAATGCCAATATTTCTATGAAGAAATAATGTGGCATCTGTAACAATGATGATAAGAAGTAAGTATCAGCTTGACAGAGACTAAAACATTCTTTCTGCTTCCTGCCACAGAGTAATGAACTTTCACATACTGAAACAATAATTTTATACTGGGAAAGAACAGCTTTGGCACAAAACTGAAAAGTCATACAAATTCAGATAAGCTTCTTGGGCGTTGGTGACATATGTGCGAGACTGATAACTACAAACATACTAGCTCAAGACTGATAGCAATGAAGTACATGAAGCACATTTAGCATTTGTACCAGTGGTACATTTGTGGCTGCATATATCACTAGTATGAAGGACTAACTTCAGTTTTTCCTTCCCTGCCAAAATACAAAACCAGCAAACAAACTTGATAGACAAGTAAAGCCTGATCTAATGTAGTATAGTACAATCACTGACTAATTACAATGGAGTAATCCCTACTGGATGCATATCTGAGAGCTATGCATAAGAGGAAGCCATATACTCTAACATAAAACTTGATTAGTATCCATCCATTGCTTCTTGTACTGCTCCAGATGCTTTGGACAATAGGTTGATCCCCTTTTCTCTATGACAGTCCCTTTTATATTGGACACTGCTATCATATCTTCTTCTCTTCATTAGAATAAACATACCTAAATGCTACAACCGTTCTTCATGTTTTAACTTCCAGTATTTAAGCAGGCAATACTTACTTACGCAGTATATATGCTTATTTTCCACTCTGAAAACAACAGAGTTTAAAAATGTTAAACTGGTGCAATATTCTGTTATTATAACATTACAATAAACTAGTATTAGCAGGCAAGACTTTGGTTTCCTACTCCTTTGAAATTCTGAAATCATTCTTTCAAGTCTGAATATGTTGCCTCCTTTTACCTTCATGAGAACTAGAAGGGATTTTGTCTGAGCAAATTACTCAGGTTACAGTTCTGGCCATCACTCACATTTTATCTGACCATTGTGGTTCTTCTTGCATTTTCTCAGTCTTATTCTTTCTTTCCTATACAACAATTTACACTTTAGGACAACCTTATATTAACTTCTCTTATCTTCTCTATGACTTAAGGCTGACTTACTTGATTACGTTAACTATTATTATAGAGCTGAATATAACATATCAAAAAGGTTCAGAAAGGCTGCTTTGTAGTTTTCGGAGTCTTTGGAACTACCATATAGATCAGGGGTATCAAACTCAAGGCCCGAGAGCTGAATTCAGCCAACGGGATCATTAGATCTGGCCCATGGAGCTGGCCACACCCACCCTAGCCATTCCCTCCCAGGTCAGACAAACCCTGATGCAGTCCTCAATGAAACTGATTTTGACACCCCTGATATAGATAGTGATCAGATCCATATAAAGAAATATTTTAAAGATAACTTCCGCTGAGAGATTGGCAATGAAAATTAGATGCCAAGATGAAGGCTTGCTTGCAGTTCAGCAATCTGGTGCCAGGTAGAGGACAAATGGATAATTTGAAAATATGAGGTAATTTTAATTGAAGTAGCTTAAATGTCTGATAGGGGTCACAATGACCTCATATATCATGACATCATTACACATATTATGCATAGATTGCAACTGGCCTTAGTCTCATCTTGACAGCACTGTGTAAATGATGTATATTACATAATTCACATCATTATGAAATGACATCGTAGTGTAAATGGTATCATTTTCCCTCTGCCTTCCTGAAACCCATGAGAAATATGTTGATGAACAGAACAGAACCCAAAAGGCGAAGTCCCCATAGTACACTCCATTCTAATTCCATGTTTTAAGATTCTTGACTTTTTCACCATTGGATAAGACAGCAATAATTTTTATTGGTATTTTTCCATGTACAGATTTGACTAGCAAAAACCATCATTGTGATGATTTAAAGGTGACCACACAAAAATGTTCTAACAATTATGTAGTAATGTCTTTATTGTACTTTTTGAATGTTAAAAATTATTAATATATTCCATATTTGGAGCTATGTCATCAAGCTTAGTTATTGCCAAGTATTACATATTGGAAGACAACATTTGCGTTTGGAAAGAACTACATTATATGTATATAAGTCTATGCTTCCCAACTCAAAATCAAAAATAAGGATGCCCAATAGATGAATATAAAAGCAGATTTTATTATACAGAAGTGTAAAATGTAGTACTATTGAAACATTGAATCCAGGAAAAAAAATTCAGAAAAAAGTCAGGTGTACCAATTTTATTTCTATATGAAATCACTTTTGGAATTTTTGTAAAAAGCTGCAGGAAATGAAATTTTGATTTTTGGGATTTGATTAGAACTACATGGAATTAAACAAATAATGTAGACTATTGTGAACTTTACAGTAGGCAATTTTTTGTCTGAGAAACTTGGAAGTCATCCATTTTCTGTTTTATTTCTTTTTTTTCTTTTTGCACTTTTATCTTTCTTTTTTCTTGATTTTCTCTTTTTTCGGTTTTTTTTTCTTCTTGCTCATTAAGTTTCATTCTTTTTTTAAAATTTAATATGGTTATATTTAAAAATGGGAGGAAATTGGGTTGTAGAGATGTATACAAATTGTTGCATACATGGACAACAATGATTATTATGCTATTCTGGAATGCTGGTGCAGCTATTTATGGTGTGTGATACAGAGCTGGATATAGATTTTCCCACATCAGTTGGGAGCCGCTGTTGCTGCTGCTAATTTCCTCAACATAAAGCTATCTTTAGTCTCAGATCCTTGTTTTAGCCAGCCCAAGGATCACATCATTCTCTACCCTAGCCTACCCTACACATTTGGAAGAATGGCACGTAGGATGTCAGATAAGGAAGTCAAAATGCCTTATAAAAGCAGAAATATTTATCAGAGCCTTACCTAAATGAAGTCCTTCCACTTACAAAAGGCCAAATTCCATTCATAGTCATTAGGAACATGGGTTACTCACTCATATTTTAAGACGAAAAAAATGCTCTGAAAAAGAGCAATATTAGTCAGAATTTATAATTAATATCTGTCTATTCTTGTTATGTCAGCTGAAATTTATAATCTGGTCATTCTTACCTCCAATATGTGTTCAATAACATTTCTGATACTGCTTATCTGCCCACCTTTTAAAAATGAAAACTTGCTTGTGAGAAAAATATACAATATTAATATACATGAATACTGCACTTCAACTTGAGACAAAGCTCAACCCTATGGAATAAAACAGCATACCTATGTTTAATCACTCAAGGTAGAAGGCCATTACCTGGCCCACCCAATTCCAAATCATTCCCAAAGCACTGTCCCACAGTAGTTATGTACGTCTGTACCCAGCAAGAGACAGGTAGTTGCCATGGCAACTATACCGGAAAGTTGAAGTTGGAATTTAAATTTGTTAAATTCTTTTTGGAGGTGCAGTGGATTCAGTGATGGATTAGATTTTCAATCTGGACTAACCCTGACAATAAGAAAATCACCTGTTGCTCCAACTGAAAATTTTAAAAAGATCTGTATTTGTTTCTGTTTAAAATTATGACTTATTGCTAGACAGACTGGAGCCATAAATGGACAAAGAAGTCCTCCCCAACATCAAATTGTGATCAACTGATTTTTCTTCTTCATTATCATCACCTCCATTCCTACTTTATCAATTTTTCCTTGATTCTTATTCAATTAATTGGGGTATCTAATTTTTTATTCATCTCTTTTGGTCCATTTTTTCTTTGTTCCTTTTTCCACACTAAATGCATTTACCTCAACCTTTTAGTAGAATAATTCTTCAATTTTATTACTTTTAAAGTATTTCCTTGGTTACTGGTCTCTCTCATAAATCACTCATTAATTCACTTCTTATTGTTTCATTGTAAAATATAATCGTAATTGATCTGTCTTAGAGAGAAGGGGAGGGGGGCGGGAAGGAACATGGGAGGGAAGGAAGGAAGGAAGGAGAGAGAGAGAAAGAAAAAAGAAAGAAAGAAATGCAATGATTATTTCCTTAAAGTGAAGCTGTATTTTTCATGATTCCTATTTTTGAACTGAAAGCAAATTGGAATAGTTTATGTCTTGAATTGTTGTAAGATGGCTAAGCTCTTTTGAGGCTCATGTCCAGTCATAAATATTCTGTATTTTGATCCAGTTTGCTATGATTTCTACACATGTTTTAAGGAATAGGAATAAAAGGTCATATACTTAAATGTTGACCTTATCTCTCCCTCCCTCCCACCCTACTTACCCTCCCACCCATTTTAGGGGAATAAGTGTACAAAAACTAACACCATTTTCTATAACAAAATTCTTACTTACTTTTTAATTCTTTGTACACTTGGGTTCATAACAAGCATTCCATAACTTAATTAACACATTACTGCAATGTTTTCCAAATTCTATATATTATATAGAAGAGCAGCCTCAAAATTATTTAAAATAGTCATTTTAAATAACATGCAGTACCAATTAATATTTTGATACCAGATGCTGAACTTTTTGGAATTACCAGGTATGATATGTTATTGAGAAGATATATGACTTTCAGTATCCCTATCTACATGCTTATAAGAAAAGCCATTAAGTTAGTCATTGTCAGCATAATGGGTTTTGAAAGTTTATACCAGACATTTACATATTCTGTGCTTTAAACATGTCTAAAATATAAATTTACAATAGATTATAATATTTCCAAAATGTCACTGCATCTCATTAGATCACCTCATGCAAACTTCTGGCCCAATATTTGGGATTCTTTCTTTATAGCAATTAAGAACAAGTTGTTTTTAGTTAATTACTAAAACCTAGTAATTCCACACTAATATGAAGAAATACAAAACCTTAGAACAAAATAATTTGTAACATGATACATGTTAATACCCTCCTTAGGGAAAAGCAAAGGAAGAATTATCTGTCACATAATGATGCAGTATAATCCATGACTAATGTACTTGATATGACACCACAGCAAAAAATACGGCCAGGATCTGTGTCATTATATTGCAATGTAGTTTTTATCATTTTTTCATCACCATAGTTTGTTCCGAATGCTTACGCATTTATTCCACAAGCACCAAATTTTCTTATTATAAATATATAAATATAATAAGTGGCTAGAGTCCTATACTATGAATGGAAGCGCACCAATCTCCCCAGAAAAAAGACAGTTTTATGATTAGTCGCTCATTAATTCATATCGAGTTCTCAAAATGGGTCCAACGATCCAACTGAGTTGACTCCTCAGTTTTACAAGCTTGCTACTATATGTAGCATGACTTCTCTACTTGGAAGCATCTAACACAAAGCAGATTTTATTTGGTTCCTCCCTGCACAAAAACACTTAACATTACAGTACAGAAACTAAAATCTGGTGAGAGAATTTTTCCCCTGATGTTTTAATTATAGTCGTTAACAGCTCTATAAATGAGCAGAGGGCAAAAAACTCAGAGAACTGATACAAGAGTTGTCTATTAAAATAATAATGCCAAAATGCTTATTTCTTCTTCCATTGAGCTCTGAGCAGTGCTCAAGCCATTAAAATGTAAAAATACTGTAGGAAAAATATACCTAGGTTTGAATCTGGGGGCTACTAATAAATAAGGCTTAAATTCCAGAGTTTCAAGTTACTGATTTTCTAAAGTATTGTTTTTCAAGTATCTGTAATAAAAGTATTTCATGGAGACTGTGTCCTTGAATCTTTCTCTGTGAACCTTCTAGTCCAGTGGTTCTCAACCTGTGGGTCAGGACCCCTTTGGGGGGTCGAACGACCCTTTCACAGGGGTTGCCTAAGACCATCAGAAAACACATATTTTAGAAAAAATACAGAAAACAGAAAATAATGTTATGGTTGGGGGTCACCACAACATGAGGAACTGTATTAAAGGGTCACGGCATTAGGAAGGTTGAGACCCACTGTTCTAGTCAAAGTATTTGCCCTGTTTAGAATAACAATTCTGTTCCTAATTATTGCATATCTACATTTTAATACTGTGTTTTTCTGAATCTTACTATCACATTTTTTTTTTGTACCTTACTGTGGATATACCATCAAATTTACATAGGAAGACATTGTAAACTTCGGCTATGAGTCATTGTATTGAAAACAATGGTACATAAATGAAATAAATAATTCTGACAGTGTCCATCTACACACAACTAAAACTCTTGCTCCTATAAAGTTTAAGTGCATCATCGGGCAACCATTTTTGATCCATGATATATCAAATGGACTAACTTATAAAATGTATCTAAAATCTGGGATCCATGGTGTTTTATGTAATTTGGAAAATTTCATAATACATTTTACGACTTAAAATCATCATAAAACAGTTTATGATACAATACAAAATGCTATAAAACATTACCTGTGCTGATGTTTGACTGTGGTATACAATTCTACATGGGTTATTTTCAAGGTAAATATAGCTCTGAAGATATCCCAACTTTTTTAGTGAATGAAGTGCATTAGAAGCTCTATCACTGTTGAAGGCATTGAGGAATCTGGTAAGGATATATCTCTGAAAGCATAATCGAACAGTTCACAGATTGGCTAATATTATATATAGGCCTCAAAACAAGTTGTTCTAAGAATGCAAAATAGCAAACATATTCTCTAAAGATTTAGAATTTGTATAGATAATTTTATCCCTGATTACTTCTGATGGGTTGATTGAAAAATAAAGGCCAAGAGTTATACCATCACTTTTGCTGCATGAGCCAAGATAATTTTTGAACTGACAATTGTCACTTTCAGTCCTTTCTCTTTTTCATATCAGATCGTTATTTTTAAGTTCTCTAAAGTTAAATGTATTGCAGAAATGTTTCACATCCCAGATGATTTTTTTTTAAAAAGGGCAACTGATCCTTTCAAGTTCCTATCAATAATATCAAATGTAAAAATTAGATTTATGGTCAAACTATTGAGAGAAAAGAGGAATCCACAAACTCTTTTGCATTCCTAAAACCTCAATGAAACAATTCTTTTTCATTCTTATTTTATAATAGAGAACTGAAGCTAAGAGCATGACTAGCTTGCAATAATTTGCAGCTGGTATTTGTACACAGAACTCCATGTTCAGTTCCAATAGGCCTTCTATTGATCTAAAAATTGCTCACAATAGACTTCTTAACAAAAACTGAATAGCTATTTTAAAAAAAAATCTTCCCCTTAAAATAGATTGTATTGTAAAAGCACTTTATGATATATTTTAAATACCAACTAAATATACTGTGCAGATGTCCATGGCACCATTTATACTACCAATTAAAACAAACATTCATCTCACGGTAGAACTTTCCTTAATGGCATAAGAATATAAAAATAGCGCTTGATAGCCCTATTTTGAAAAAAAAAATCAACCAGCTGCAAAAAAACAAAAAATCACTATAATTTACATTCCTTTTAGTTAAGGAATTAAAGTGAGCTAAATGTGAATAAGTACTTACGAACATTTCAATCCTGTATAAACTAATAATATATTATCAGACATATTTGTACTATATAGTTAAGCACATAATTTCTGCCAAATGTTTCTTTTGTTACACAACTGGCAATAAGTCAATTTGATAATGCAGTTTTTGTCACAGTAAGCTTATTTCAAAAACCAGATGCTAAATTGATTTATGATACATTTGAACCAATATAATTTTATTACAATAGTTGAAATAAATAAATGAAAGTGGTTATAGACAGGCATGTAATTAGTTGAACTGTTCACCACTCATGTTTCCCTATGTAAATTTTAAAGAATACAAATAACTTTCTACAATGGAATAGTCATTTTTGTAGCTTCTGAAACATGCATTAGTTGTTTTTTAAAACCTCCAGAATATGTTATTAATTTCCAAAATATCGGGTAGTCTTCAACTTATGACCACAATTGGAATTAGAACGACTATTGCTAACCAATCTGGTCATTAAGTGAATCATCACGACTACTCCTAATTTGACAATTGTGGTTATGTGGTTATTAAGTGAAACCAGTTTCCCTTATTGACTTTGCTTGTTGGAAGTCAGCTGGGGAAGACACAAATGGTGATCATGTGATATCAGGATACTGAAACCATTGTAAATAATGTAAATAACCAAGATCAAAAATCACAATAATGTGACTGCTGGAACACTGCAACATTTGTAAGTGTAAGCACTGGTCTTAAGTCCATTTTTTCAGTGCCATCATAATTCCCCGCCTTCCCATTCCCCGCATTCCTGAGCGCGCTCCACCGGCTCATGCTCCGCGATCCCCAACAGCAGCTGCTTTTCAGTGCTTTTCTGTGCGTCTGGCGTTTAGGACATCCAGCTATCTACCTAAATGCCAGACACACAGAAAAGCACTGAAAAGCACTTCGCCTCCACGCCACTTCGTCTTGATGACGTCGCTGATGTCGCTGCTGGGCGCGGCCGGATGGAGGTAACCAGAGTGGCGCCGAGGGGTCTGGGCGGATGAAAGAGCAAGCGAGCGAGTGAGCGATGGAGGAGCAGGCAGCCTGATCCTCAGTCACTCGTCCCCCGGACTGCCTTGGCGCCACTCTGGCTACCTCTGTCCATCCGCGCATGGCAGCTGCGGTGACATCATCAAGCCTCTGCCACTTCTGGACGTCGATTGCAGTCATGAGGAGCGCGCAAAGTACAGCAGAGGCAGGAAGGTTATTGGCGCTTCCGAGAACCCTCCTGCCTCCGCCGGTTGCCCAGCTGGCACCGCCCCCCCCCCCGCGCGCTCCTCCTCCTTCCTCCTCTTCCTCTTATATATATGAAACTCCCTCGTGGATATTATTATTTTATATATTATTATTTCATGATGAGAGGTGAGGCTCTTCCTCCCCTGCCTCCCCTGACCGCACGTCCCTGAAGGCAATACAATAAAATTACTTCAACAGAATATTCCTAGCAGTTGCAATGTTAATTGTTTAAAAACTTTGCTCTGTCAGAAACATATTTTATTTTACTTTAAATATCTCAAGTGAAAATTTTGTAGTACATTGCACAATTAAAGGATATTAAGGCACTGCAGTATGCAATGCTCATGCTGGATAAGTATTGCATTTGAAGCATACATATGTGCCTAAAATAAGCAATATATCACAAATGAGAACATAAAGGAAATCTTTACAAGTTTACAAAAGCTATTTGTGCATATCTTCTCAGATATCAATTGACTGCTTTGCATTCTACATAGCAAGACAAGCACCAAATTAATGCTATCCAAAGAGTCAGCCAACAGTCACAGTAATAACTTGAGAAGGAAAGTCATTAGTTTCAGCCAACAAAAAATTATGAATGGTTTAGCTGAAGATCTGTGGCCTGTTTGCAACACAGCTCATTTCAATGACTATAAACAAATGAAAGAAATCAATAAATGGTGGGTAATTAACAAATTATACAGAATGCTCCTTCTGAAAAGTAAACTATGTTTCTGCTCTGCCTGTACCTTTCAGATTATCTTTTTTTTAAATGCTACTATCATTTGTGGGAGGATCGCTCTCTGTACGCTGACAGCTGCATCTAACATGTTGAGATAGACAATGCTAGATAATGGGTACAATATAGCTAGATTTGCAGTGCTGTCAAGCTTCTGCCAAGGTTTTATTATTAGACACTTGGATGAATTCTACATTCTAAGCCTTTCTGTTCTGTGTCCAGAAACAATGAAAAGAAGATGACATATTCGTATAAAATTACACATTTTGATTTCTCTTATTATTCAGATTTATGTTAATAGATACTGAAGAAATTAGCTTTGCAACACTTTAACAAAGCCAAAAGTTATTTCAGAGGACAGCAGGTGGTCACTTTAAGTAGTTTCAAACAGGTATTACAGCTGTGCCCAGATGCTATGATACAGTGTGAATCTGAATTATTATGTATCCTCAGTGATTAGGTCAAGTGAAGCAAGTATCATTGGTTAGTTTGAATTTCCTTCCTTAGAGTTGATCATGTGCCATCAAGTCAGGATCAATTCTTAGTGACCATATAGATCATTTTTTTCCCATGAAGGTGTCCCTAATCTGGCCTTTAACCGATAGAATTGAAGGTATGATATTTTGGTTAGTTAGTAAAGGGTCTCAAATGCCAGACCTCTGGGTTACACATTAATCTCAGTTTTAAGAAAATGAAAATTAAATTATTACTAATCATGGATAATGGTGCCTTTATCTCTGAAATAAATGACAATCGGTGCTTGGCAGATTGTTTATTTTTCAGAGTTAGAGATTTTGACATCTATTTGTTGCAAGAATCAAAGCAAGATTAACTTCACGTTTTACTTTGGAGAAATTTTCTCAGCACTTTCTACCTTTCTTCCTTTATCAGTTAGAAAACTACCTGTGAAACAACATTTCAAATTGCTTTTCAAATTTGCATATAACAAAGAGACTGAAAAAAAATTGCAAGATAAAACATAAAGTCATCCACTTACAGTTGAAATTGAATTTAATTATTTCAAGGAGACACTCTCAAATAACTTGCATTATAACCCGATGGGAAGATTTCTAAGCAATAGGTAATTTATTTATTCACTAGTTACTTCATAATAGTTCTTAGCATCCTGTCCTGGTAATAGAATGGTGTACCATTTGGATTTAAGACATTTTGGTGTATTTCATGTTGATTCAGCCTTCCCCACTCTGTTATTCTTCAGATATGTTGGATAATAAGTCTAAATATTTCCAGCCAATACCGTGATTCCCCAAAAATAAGACCTGGTCTTATTTTCTTTTGGGCACTGATATAAGCACTTGGGCTTATTTTCAGGGTGGTTTTTTTTTTTTTTGACATGCGGGAGGTGGCGAGTGCAGGGACCGACAGGAGTGGGAGTGCTGCTACCGCCTGCCCTGCCCTCTATTTCACTGTTTACTTGCCTGCAGCTGCAATGACCCAAGCTCTCAGCATCCTGCCCTCTGCTCTCCCTGCCTACTGGCCCTGCAGCTTGTGTCTTGTTGCACCGCTGAAGCTGCTCATGGCAGGCCATGAGGCTCTTTGCACTGGTGGAACCGTTCTTAGAAGGACACCATGAGGCTTGTCATGCTGATGGAGCCACTCGTGCGTGCAATGGCACAACACACCATGCAGCAACCTGCTGCAAGCAGCTGCACCGGCACAACAAAGCTCGCGGCGACCAACAGTGACTCCATCAGTGCAATGAGCCTCACAGCGTCCTTCCGAGAGCAGTTCCACCGGCGCAATGAGTTCACCTACAACTAGCTGCAAAAGCAGTCGGGCAGTGGTGCAAAGGTGTTGGGGCATGTGTTGAAGCCTCAAATGAGGAGACTGAGGCGAATATAATACAACTGTAGTTTATTGAATAAGAACTGACAGGAACACAAACTAGTCGTCTGACAGCTATTTATACCAAGAGCTGTCAGACGACGAACCAATTGGAACAAAGTATTTCTCCCGCCGGCTGGCCGGTGCGTCTGGACCAATCAGGGGAGTCCAACTCTTCACTGCCCTCTGCTGGCCAGGCTCACCGGTACACAACACCCCTTTCCCCTGGATTGCGCAAGCGTAATCGTCTAGGTAAGACGGACGCCTGCGCACGCGCTGAGAGCGTCTCAAGGAAGATGGCGCCTCGCCCAGGGGAGGTGGAGTGTCGGCTCCGCTCTTGTGGCGAACAGGCCTGGCAGCGTCCTGGATGGGTCTTCCTCCCGGCAATGCACCGACAGCCAATGGTAAGTGAGCCAGCGCACCGGGGGGGGGCGGTTGCGAGGTCGGAGCTAGTGGCGTGTGGACGGTCGAGCCGGCAGGCGGCGTCGTTAGGGCCTGGTTGCTTTTCTGCAGGTGTGTTGTGCTCAGGTCCCTCCGGTCGCCGACGCAACTGGCTTATGTGCCGCCGCCAATGTCTGCCATCATCGAGGAGGACCCTGTAAGAACAGGGCCCCGTGATGTCAGTCACTCTGCCAGGTAGCCACTTTGGCTCGCCGGTGTAATTGCGAGCAAATATCCCCTCACCCACCAGAAAAGACCTGGGAGGGGGAGGAACGGCAGGGAAGGAAGGATGGTAGAGAGGGTGGAAACGGTCGAGGAGGGAACGAATGCGGCGGCCAAGCAATAGCTCCGCAGGGCTTTTGCCCGTGGTGGGGCAAGGGGTGGAGTGCTGGGAGCGGAGGTAGGTGGAGATGCGGGATGGCCAGGGAAGGGAGGCCATACGGGCCAGAGCTTCTTTAGCGGAGCGAACCGCACGTTCGGCAAGGCCGTTGCCCGCAGGGTGGTAGGGGGCCACCGGGGCATGGCGAATGCCCAGGGAGGCAAGGTAGGACTGGAATTCGGTGGAGGAAAATTGGGGCCCGTTATCGGAAACGATAACGTCAGGAAGGCCATGGGTGTTAAAGAGGGAATCCAAGATGCGGATAGTGGCCGAAGAGGTGGAGCTGGGCATGGGAAACAGCTCAACCCACTTTGACCAGGCATCCACCAAGAGGAAGAAGAGGCGGCCCCCAATGGGCCCCATGAAGTCGACGTGGAGTCGGCTCCATGGGCCCATAGGGAGTTCCCACTCCCTAGGTGGGGAAGAAGGTGGCGCGGAGCGCACCTGCTGGCAAGGGGTGCAACGTTGGACGTAGGCGGCGATGTCCGCATCCATGGACGGCCACCAGACATAGCCGCGGCCGAGGCTTTTCATCCGGACTATGCCAGGGTGACCGTCATGGAGGCGAGACAGGACAGCCGGCCGCAGGGAAGAGGGAACAACCACGCGGTTGCCCCACAGGAGGCAATCCTGCATGATGGAGAGCTCCAGGCGGCGGCGGAAAAAGGGGGAGAGTTGGGGATCATTGGAGGCTGCAGACCAGCCCCGAGTGACAGCGGCCATGGCACGATGAAGGATGGGGTCAGTTCGGGAGGCCAGGGCGATGTCCAAGACGGACATCGGTAGGGAGAGATCAGCCAGGAGGTTAATAGAGTGGACAGGGGCTGGATCCGTGACAGGAAGAGGCAGAGGGCAGCGGCTCAACGCGTCAGCGTGAGCGATGTGGCCGCCAGGCCTGTAGGACAATGTGTAGGAATAGGACGATAGGAATTCAGCCCAACGGGACATGCGGGGGGAGAGAATGGGGGGTGTGGGACGGTCCCCTGCAATAATGCCTAGGAGGGGCTTGTGATCGGTGATCAGGGAGAAGGGGCGGCCATATAAGTAATAATGAAAACGTTTTACTCCCGCAACGGCAGCAAGAGCCTCCTTATCCAGCTGGCTGTAATTTCGCTCAGTTCTGGATAAGGTGCGGGAGTAAAAGGCTATGGGCGCTTCAGAGCCATCAGGGTAAGAATGGCTTAGAACAGCCCCGACCCCAAAGGGGGAAGCGTCGCAGGCTAGGGTGAGAGGTAAGCGCTCGTCATACTGGGCGAGGACTGGTGGGGCAGTGAGCGAGCGCTTGACAGCCGCGAGCGCATGCGCTTCGCGGCTGGACCAGACCCATGGAGTGGAAGAGTCTAGTAAACGGTGAAGGGGTTCGGCCAGGGAAGCTTTGTGGGGAATAAAAGAGGAGTAGAAATTAAGGAGGCCAAGGAAGGCTTGGAGCTCCACTTTGTTGGAAGGAGTGGGGGCGGAGAGAATGGCTTCGACCTTTGATGGGTCAGGGTGGATGCCGTTGGCATCGATGAGGAAGCCGAGGAAGGTGACAGAGGGAACGCCGAGCTGGCATTTTGAAGGTTTGAGGTGCAAGCCGGCGGAACGGAATTTTTGCAGGACCAGGCGTAGGGTTTTGATGAGTTCTAATTGGTTGGGGGCGGCAATTAGAACATCATCAAAATAGGGGGTGACCCCGGGAATGCCATGGAGCAACCGCTCCATGAGTCCCTGGAAAATGCCGGGGGCCACGCTTACGCCAAACTGAAGGCGGCGGCATTTGAAAGCGCCGCGGTGCGTGACGATCGTCTGCGCAAGCGCGGTGGACTCGTCGACAGGCAGTTGCTGGTACGCCTGCGCGAGGTCCAGCTTTGCGAAGATGCGACCCTGGCCCAGGGTGTGCAGGACGTGCTGCACCACTGGCACAGGGTAGGGGTGTGATTGGAGGGCTTTGTTAAGTGTGGATTTGAAGTCCGCGCAGATCCTAATAGATCCGTCGGACTTCAAAGGCACGACTATGGGAGTCTCCCAGGGGGAGAAATCAACGGGTTCTAAAATGCCCTGGCCGATTAGTTTGTCCAGTTCGGCGTCGACTTTTGCTTTTAACGCAAAGGGAAGTCGGCGGGCCTTCAGGCGGATTGGAGAAACTGACGGGTCGAGGTTGAGGGAGATAGGAGAGCCGGTATAGCAGCCTAAAGAGGGGGAGAAAACATCGGAGAAGTCGGAAAGGAGGGAGGAGATGGAGGGCGGGGTAACAGGAGGGAGGGGTGAAAGTGAGTGAACCCCAGCAATAGAAAGGCCGAGGGCCTTAAACCAATCCAGTCCTAGAAGGGAAGCGAGGGGGTTTTTTACAATTAGCAAGGGAAGCTTTGCCTTGCGAGAACCCAAAGAGACGTTAAAGGGTCGGCAGCCCAATAGGTCTATGACATTTCCCTGATAGTCGCGTAAGCGGCAATCAGGGGGTTGTAGATGGTGAAGTTTAACCCAAGGCAGTAATGAGTTAAGGGTGGCCCATGACATAACGGATCGGGCCGACCCTGTGTCCACTTCCATAGGACAGGGCACCCCCTCAATGGAGATTGGGAGGTGCAGCTTACCTCGGCCCTCCAAAGTTGAGGAGGCCGAGTCTACAAGCCATTCAGGGTAGGCTTCAGTTGGGTCCCCCACGGAGAGGGAGTGCTGACGTCGGGAAGACATAGAAGGTGGCTGACGGCCCGGAGGAGGTTGCGGCAGAGGGCTGCGGCGGTTCTGTTGGCCGGAATGGCAAACTGCAGCGAGGTGGCCCTTCCTGCCGCATTGGTGGCAGAGGGCTTGCCGGAACCTGCACTGGGAGCGTTGGTGGCGGCCGCCACAACTGAGGCACTGACGTCCATCCCGGGTGGAGAGGGTTTGAAGGCAATCGGCAGTTTGGTCTACCTCAGCGTGAAAAGAAGAAGCGGTAGATGGAGCGTAGGCTGAAGAAGGTGCCGCGTAGGGAGAGGGTGGCAAGTAAGCGGCATGCGGGTGCTGACTGAGGTGGCTGAAATCCGGTGTGGATTGATCAGCCATTTCATAAGCCCTGGCATCATCGACCGCGATTTTTAAAGTTAACTCAGGGCGAGCTAGGATGCGGCGATGGAGTTTTATGTCTCGTAGTCCATAGATAAATTGTTCTAACAGCGCGTCTTCTAAGTCACTAAATTCACAGAGACTTGCCTCAGCGCGGAGAGCGGCCACGTACTGGGCAATGGTTTGGCCCTCCTTTTGAATGCACCGGCGGAAATATTGCCGCCGGGCAAAACGAGACGGGGCGGGCTCGTAGTGTTGCTTGAGGCGAGCCAGGAGTTCGTCCCAGGGCAGCGAATTGGCAGGATCGGGAGCAGCGAGAGCCCTCGCAGTGGCGAACATCTCCCTCCCGCAGTAGTTCAGGAAGATTCCGCGCTTTCGTTCCTGGGAAAGGCTGACGAGATCGTGGGCTACGAGGAAGCAGTCGAACCTCTCGAGGAAAGCTTCCCAAGCCTCAGCCTCTGGCCGGAACGGCGAAAAGGCAGCATTTGAAGCCATTTGCGGCACTATGTAGGGTTGCACGTCGCCCGTCCTCGTCGCCAGTGTTGAAGCCTCAAATGAGGAGACTGAGGCGAATATAATACAACTGTAGTTTATTGAATAAGAACTGACAGGAACACAAACTAGTCGTCTGACAGCTATTTATACCAAGAGCTGTCAGACGACGAACCAATTGGAACAAAGTATTTCTCCCGCCGGCTGGCCGGTGCGTCTGGACCAATCAGGGGAGTCCAACTCTTCACTGCCCTCTGCTGGCCAGGCTCACCGGTACACAACAGCATGGGAGGCCTGACTGCAGGGTCCTGAAGTATGCAGGTGCAGGGCACATGGGAAATCTACAATACCCCCACCCCAACCCTAGCTTGACTATTACACCTGCGCCTCGCCGCACCTCATATAACAAATGGTGGGCATAGCTTAAATAGGGTTTATTTTTGGGTAGGGCTTATATTAGGCACAGGCGTGAAAATCGGGCTAAGGCTTATTTTCGGAGTAGGGCATATTTTCGGGAAAACATGGTATTAGTTCCCCACACCTGCTAAGATCAAACTTAACAAAGGTATCCATGGAAGAGGCCAGAAAAATAAGATGGCAGATTCCACTGTGTGATCAATGCTTTGCCCTGTTTTTATGTGTGCCATGCACATGGCACATGTAAAAAATAAAGAGTGGGGTTTCTGCCAGGCAGTCGTAGTCAGCATCTTTTATCTTATCCAGCACACACTTATACACACCCATGAGACTAAAGAAAGTCATGTCACAATTTTTAGAGGTAATCATATGAATTTGTTGCAGAAGAAGTGTAAGTACATTGTGTCTTTAAAAACCAACATTGTTATTAGAGCATAAACCTTTGTAGATTATGCGTACAGAGCAAAATGAATCATAGGAAAGAATAGGAAAAGGAGAATCGAGAGGAAAACAAAATGTTGCTAAGTGACAGAAGACTCTTCATTACATTGCTACACTTTCTAGTTGAATGATTTTCTTGTGAATCTACATGGCACAAACCGGTTGTTTGTATGCCATATTATTTCAGGTTGCTCCAAACAGAATTTTACGTACAAGCCGGGCTGTGTTTTGTGAGTAGAGCTGCTATACAAATTTTGTTAATAAATATTTGATTAATAAATACACAGGAATCTCACATAGACTAGCCTCATCCTATAATAAACAGATATTGCATGGTTTTTTTCATTCAAATGATAGGGAAGAAACAAAACTCAGTAGTTCAGTCCCTGGTTATCCAGTTAAATGGCTAGAAAGCAGACGTGGTATTCAGCTGGTTCTTACCGGTTCACATGAACCGATAGCGGCAGCTACTGGAGACTCCGCCCACCCACCCCGATGTAATGCGTGACCTTCTGCACACTCACACTTGCGAACCAGTAGCAAGGGTAAGTGAATCCCACCACTGTTAGAAAGTAATGAAAAAAGTATCATATTTTTCGGCGTATAAGAAGTACCGGAGTATAAAAGGCAGTAAGGTTTTGAAGAGGAAAATAAAAAAAAGTTTTTGCACTCTGCAAACCTCCCCAAAATGGCCAATGTTTCACAAAAACGGGCCCATTTCTCCCCCCCAAAAGGCACTAATAGCCTTTAGGGAGCTTGCAGAGTGCTCCTGGAGGGGTGAGGGGGCCAAAAATGAGCAAAAAACGGCCCATTTTTCACAAGAATGGGCCTGTTTTTCATTTTTAAAAAGGGCATGGATAGCCTTTAGGAAGCTTATGGAGTGCGTCTGAGGGTTGGGGGGGGGGTAAAACTGAGCAAAAAATGGGCCATTCTTTGCTCATTTCTGCCCTCCCCAGCCCCCAGGAGCTCTCTAAAACCTTCCTAGAGGCTATGCACGGCCATTTTGGTGAAGGGGGTGGGGTTTTGGGAGGCAAAAAATGCTGTATTCAGTGTATAAGACGCACCCAGATTTTCAGCCTCTTTTTTGAGGGAAAAAGGTGTGTCTTACACTCCGAAAAATACGGGATGCACCAGTTCAGATAGTCCTCAATTTATTATCACAATTCAGCCCAAAATTTATGTTGCTCAGTGAGGCAGTTGTTAAGCGAGTTCCCATTTTATGACGTTTCTTGACACAGTTGCTAAGTGAACCACTGCAGCTATTAAATTAGTACCATGATTAAGTGAGTCTGTCTTCTCCATTGACTTTGCTTGTCAGAAGGTTGCAAAAGGTAATCCCATGACCCTGGGATTCAGCAATGGTCATAAATATGAACCAGTTGCCAAGCATCTGAATTCTGATAGCAATAGCACTTAGACTTATATACCACTTCACAGTGATGTCTAAGAGGTTTACAGAGTCAGCCTGTTGCCCCCAACAATCTGGGTATTCATTTTACCAACCTTGGAAAGATGGAAGGCTGAGTCAACCTTGAGCCTGGTGAGATTTGATCTGCCCAACTACTGGCAGCCAGTGATCAGCAGAAGTAGCCTGCAGTACTGCACTCTAACCACTGTGCCACTGTGGATCACATGATTATGAGGATCATGCAATGATAAGTGTGAAAGTTCTGTCACTTTTTTCAGTGCCATTGTAATTTTGATTGTCACTATGGTTGCAAGTTGAGGATTACCTGTCGTTTATTTATAACTGAGACCCAGTTTGTGTACTGGTAGTCCTGTATTTATGATTATATTTGAGCCCAAAATTTATGTTGCTAAGCAAGATAATTGTTAAGTGAGTTTTGCCCCAGTTTATGACCTTTCTTGCCACAGTGAATTAAGTAGCTTTAGGTTAATCACTGTAGATGTTACGTTAGTAATATGATTGTTAAGTGAATCTGATTTCCCAATTGACTTTGCTTGTCTGAAGTTTGCAAAAGGTGATCACGTGGCCTGCCACCATCATAAATAAATACCAATTGCCATGTGTCTGAATTTTTCTTACATAGGGATGCTGCAATGGTCATAGGTATGAATAATGGTCATAAGTTACTTTTTTCAGTACCATTGCAACTTTGAATGGCCACTAAATGAAAGGATGTAAGTCAAGAATTACCTGCAGTGATGTATAAGGTTCTGGACTAGACCTTAGGAGACTGTGAGCTCCAGTTTTCTCATATGTATGAATGCCCACCGGATAACCCCCTTTCAGCCCAACCTGCCTTATAGAGTTGTAAAGAGAAAATAGGAGGTGGAAGGTTTATGCACACTGCCTTGAGTTGTAAAAATAACGGCAGGATAAAAATCAAATAAAAAAACAATTCAATACAGGGTAGTATCTTATATTCATAAGACGTATTTATATCCTTATGGAAAACCCAGCTCTTATTTGTATGCATTTCATGTACATATTAAGTGCTCTTATGCAAAAAGAAGATTGCCGTATATCATAATATAGGGCTCATAAAAATGTATCTATTTTAGCTTCCTCCCCTCCAATATTGATCTCAAGACTTACACAGGCAACACTGTAGGCATTATTTGTAAGATGCTGTATGGTATGCAATCAAACAGATGAAATATGCCTTGTCATTGTGAACAAAGAAGGATATGAACCATTGAGAAAACTCTAATAAAATAGTTGCTTCGCTTCCCCCCCCCCAAGAAAAACTAGTAATAACTACTACATTTTTGTGGCTTCCTTTTCACTCTTGATGTGCCAGAGATACCCATCCCATAATGATCTTTAAAATCCATTGATCACTTTGAATATCTACAAATCCTGAGCATGGTTTAATAATTTTTTTATATCTACAAATCCTGAGCATGATTTAATAGAATCCTATATGATCATTCCTATTGCAGTAAACCAGAATGTATTATTTTCTGACTAAATCCAAATTTCAAAGCCGGACATAAATAGAAGATACCTGGCAAAAAAACACCTTTTGGTACTGAACTGGAGGACAGAAGAAAACATTTTGACATCTAAATTGGGATTTTTAAAGGCATGATGAGGAGACCCGTCTACCTTGCAAATCACACAGTGCATCCATCCATCTCTACCCTGACTCTGAACTGCAAATTATATGATATGGCCACATGGACCATAATGCCACTACATCCCAGCTTTTTACACCCATGTATTCCTGCCTTAATGAGCCCTTACATAACGAGCAAAGAAGACTAGCTGTTTGTCTGGACCCAGAAAAAGTGGCTGTGAATAACAACGGTTTATTTATCGCTTCTGCTTTCAGAACTCCTCTAAGATCTTTCAAGTCCCCTAAGGGCTGTTCCCAAACCCCACGTCCCTCATTCATTGCCTCTTTCTTCAAGAGTCACTGGAATCAACTCAGTCCCCGTAGCCCACAAATTCACCCCTTGCTTTTCCTGCCCAAAAGATTCTTGTCCGTCCCCCATCCCCAGCCCAGCCCCCTTTCATCTCCCTCACCTCCGCGCCCCCGGATTTATTGCCCTCAACTCGTAGGAAGTAACACTCAGCAGGAATAGTTTCTATCCAGTCAGAGCAAAGGAGGCAGGCAAGCCAGTCCCAGCCTGGCTTTTGCTTGTTTATCTCGCGACCACCCACTCCCAGAAGCGCTGTCCCGGAGGGGAAGGATCCCTCCACCCTCTTTAGCCACTCGCCGTTCCGCCTCACAGCCTCCCCCCTACCACCACCACCACCACCCCGTCTCAAGCCTTGTCCTCCCTGGCCCATGCCTGCCCAGTCCCCCGGCCCCCAACCGGCCAATAATTCCCTCCCGGGAGAGGGAGACAAAGCTGCGTGGGTGCACCTGCCCCCGTCAGGGCTGCCTCCTGTTTCTCCTCAGCCGAGCCCGCGCGCCCGAGAGGAAAAGGCGAAACGCACCGGAGTTCTTCTCCTCCTCTCTGCCCCCCCCTCCTCACGCAGCTCGAGCCCCAACTTTCCGACCTCCTCAAGGACGCAGCAACAAGCCGCCTTGGCGGAAGAAGGCAGAAAGGGGGGAAACGGGGGCGGCCGGAACGGGTGCTTTCCTCCCTTTGCTTTCTCTTTCCCATCCCCAGGCAACCCCCCCCCCTCCCAAAAAAACCCAACTCCGGCAGCTGGATGCGCGGGCTGAAACAGGCCAAAAATACCCAGCCCAACCGCCCGGACTAGGTTGCGGCGCCGAGCGCGCCCCTCAGCCCGCGCTGCTGTGCTTTTGCAAGCCGGCCACCTGCCTTCCTTGCCTCCTTCAGCCCGACTTACCGTAAGGAGAGACAGCGGCGTCCCCTTTCCTAGCCATGGTCCTCCGCCGCCTTCTGGGCTGACGGAGCTCGGAGCCAGGGCGCCTCTCCGCCCGCTGCTCAGCGTGCTCTTTGTTGCTGTAATGGCATGAGAGGCGGGCGGAGGGGTTGGGGAAGAACGGCGGCGAGGCAAGCAGCCGAGCCCCAGGTGCTTGTTTTTCTCCTCCTCCTCCTCTTCTACTTCCTCCGCTCGCTGCACTTCTCTGGCGCCCCCGAGCACTCCCCCCTCCAAGGCTCCCCCTTTGTGCCTCCCGCTCTCCCGCTCAAGACAGAAGAGCCGCTGCCGGAGAATAGCGAGGCGAGCTCTCCGAGAGGTGGCAGCGGCGGCGACGCTGGCAGCCGCAGTTGCTAAAAAGCTTCCTCGGCCTTCGCAGGCATGCAGAGGAGGAGGAGGAGGGGGCACGTGGGACTTCCCCCCCGGCTTCAGCCCGCCCCTCGATCCGTATGCAGCGAGCCAGAGCGCACCGACAGCCCCGGGAGGGCGCCACAAGCTCCGCCCCTCGCGCGGGGAGCGGCGGCCGAACTTCAGGCGGGAGCGGAGACCAGAACTTCACTCCCCCCCATCCTCCTTCTGCGGTAGCTTCGGGCTGGCTTGCAGGGTTGCCGGCGGGGATGGGAATCAAAGGCATCTTGATCCCGACGGTCTCCACCCACCCACCTCTTCCTCCGTTCCGTTTCATTGTTTCCCGAAATTTAGGAAGGCAGGGAGGGCGTTTCGATTGGAGGCGTCGTGGTACGGATTTTCTTGCCTTTACGGCGCCTTAGCTTGCGGACCGAATCTTAACGTGCTAGAAATCTTTCAGAGATTTATATCCAACTTCGGGGGTGAAATCAGTAATTCGGGGACAGATCGACTGTTTTTTTCGAAAGTGAGCGGCCACTTTCTGGCCAATGCAAAACGGGCGGTCTTATCTGCGCCTTGGAAAATTGCCTGAGGAAAGTTTTCATTCCCCCCCCCTCCCTGATTCCGGAGCTGTCCTTTGCCTCTCGTGCTGATATCCTGCGTTTTTTCTTTACGCGAAGATCGCGTCGTTGAATTCATCCATTTGCTGTCAAAGAGAGGCCTTGTTAAATTTCTATAAATGGGGCTCGATTCGTTGGGTGGCAGTTACCTATTATTATTTTTTAAATAGTATTTCAGATTGAGCAAGGGAGGAGAGAACGACAGCAGCCTGATCCACGTTTCAAGCGGTGTGCATCAGATAAAGGAAAGAAGCACTGTGGCAATTGAAAGGCTAACAAGTTTTATTATGAGCGTGAGCCTTCTCTATCTGTGGAAAGTTTATGCCATAATAAATTGTCAAAGCTCAGAGTTGTTTTGGAATTGGGCAAAACAAAATTGAATTAAATGTTCAGTGTTGTTTCTGAACGTCTAAAATTGCCACCCTTCACGTACATTTAATGGATACAAGCAGTAATGTGCAAAATATAAGAATACAGAAATGTTATATATTCTCTTCCTGGTTCTATATTTCCATTGGGCTACATTTTCTCTCTGTGTGTATTAGTGAGTCTATTTATTTGAACAATTTGTATTCTCACAGAAAGATTGTATTTTGCACTTTACATTTCATATGTAGGCCATTATCCCATTACTTTAATCTAACCATAAGAATGCAATTAATCTGTAACCTATACTTTCCAAATCTGTGAAATATCCATATAAATAAGGTTTGAATTAGAAAATATATAAGCTTTTATGTGACAGAAGAAGGTTTGATGAGACATTGATACCCACTTTCACATGCATTAAAATCCTGGTTTTCTTCATTGATTTTTATGGTTGTACTAACTTGTGCCCATTAATAATTTAAAAATTATTTTTTCAGTAAACCAGGAAATCACAGTTCCCCCTTATATGTCTCTTTTCTTTTTTTACAATCATTCTATTTCATTCCATCTCTTTTTCCACAACCTGTTCATTACTCTTGCTTATTGAATTCTCTGTCTATAAGTGTAATTGATTTTACTCCCACAAAATTCAAGATCAGCTAAATTAGCTGGTAGTTCCTCTTACACATGGATACTGCCATTTAACCCACATCCCTATTTTTTAGCATTAAAAACAAGACTATACACCTGGTGATATGAAAACATAATTGCAATGTTTGCAAATACAACAGTAAAGCATGGTGAGGTAACAATTGCTTTGGCTACATTTCATTACATTGGTTATTCTTTTATGTGAATTACAGCAAACTGCAAATAGTATTTCTATTTTCATTACTGAATGGTTCACTCCAGTTGCCTACTTCAGGCAAGCAAATGTCACTGGATCTCTATGTATCAAATGCTCAATTCATCAAACCAGTATAAACTCATCTAAGTTGGGCTATGTTATATTTAGTGTATTGGATATATAATACATCTCTTAATGCATTTTTGTGTAAGGAAATGGTGCTTGCTTGCTTTGGACTTCTCTACATTGAAATTCCTTTTTATTCTTCCTGGTAGAAACTGCATCCTTTATTCTTCTGAATATGTACATTAACGGACAAGGTTTGTATCAATCTAAATGAAAGAATATCTACTATATGCAAAGGTATGTTCTTTCTGAAATCACCTGAATATTGCTATTTATTTAATTATGGTTATATTATTCTTTTAAATATATTAAGGCATGTAATAACAGTTATTATTTCTATTAAACAGAAGAAATATCTGCTGATATGTATTGTAAAATATAAAGCATATTAGCTTCACTTGTGAATGCAATTTCCTGCTAGAACGCCCTCTAGTGTTGCTCTACAATTTTATAATGAAGCTATCTTTAGCTACCTTTCATCCATAGGTTAGAGATGAATTGTGGAACTATCTTTCATTTGACTTTGAAAATAGTTAGCTTCCTTTTATCTTATTGCCTTTGGCAATAATTACTTGGAGATTAATTTATACATGCATTCTTCCATGCTGAATTATATTTTTTAAAATACACAATTCAGATGTCCAGCTTTCAAGAAATCTGTATCGATACGTTCAAAACAAAATAATTTACCAAATAAATTATCACCATGATCTAAGAAAACTGTTCAAAAGTTATTAATTTTAGAAGTACAGAAGAAAATTCTTCACATAAATCAAGCATAACACAGTGAAAGAACACATTTTTATTACATGAGCACCGTGTTTACCACATTTACCATTTAGCATACTGCGTTCAAAATATAGGCCAGTTTGGGTGAGTTATTTATTAGTGTGCATATACTTGGCAGTTGGATACAATTAGTTACTTTTTAATTGAAGAAAGTCTGCAATTAGAGCCAAGGCATGAGAGTATTAATAACATCTTAAATGCCAGGTGTTTACCAATCACTTTGAAACAGAAAGCAAGATTTCCCACCCACTTCCCAAAAGAATAATACCATAGCAGAATATAAAAATTAATTAATCTTCCAGCACTCACTTTCAAGGACCAGATTGTGAAGCCCTGTTTTATGATATTAGAGCTGTGAGAACGAAGCACTAGGCTTATCTGTGGGATGTATTCTTACCACTGGAACTATGGAGCTTCCAGGTTCCATAATGCTTACTATAAATCAGAAGTTGCTGAAGGAAGTAGCTGAGACATTGTTACCAATATATATAGTACCTCAGCTTCATTCCTTGTGGCTATTTGGCTATGTTCTTTTTACCCCTTACATACTGATAGGAGTACCTATCGATGACAATAGCCTGGCCTTGAATGCAACACTAAAATATATTTCTTATATATCACACGTGAAAGCTTTAATCTTGCAGACTCTCCATTTCTTTCCAGCACAACTGCAAGGAGATTGGAAGTTTTTACTTCAATTTTCAGCTCATTATATCTGAACCCTGAGAGACTACGGTATGAACTATGATTTAATGGAAGAGGTCAATGTTAATAATTGTGCCTTGTTTCAATAAACCCATTCCCATTTTGGATATAATGAGAAACAATAAATTAGCAGGAAATAAGTTTTGGGCCTTCTCATTACTATGCAGCAGAGAAAGGAGGAAGAATTATCAATCATGTCTCATGCTCATAAAATGAAATTGTAGTCATATGGGAAGGGAGCAAATTTGGATTCTCCATTTTTAAGAAGGGTGAATAAAATGATGTCTACATAATTCTGTATAGTTTTCAAATTCTGAATAAAAAGTAAACTGTTTAGCTTATGTGTACAATAGCCTAATGTTGTTCTACTATGTAGTGGGTTTCGATGTATTACAAAATTGCTTTTATAATGCTTTCTAACTAAAATTAGAATTCTGTTTCTTTTTGTTTTTCAAAATAGGTACTTTAACAATCTCGCCTTCAAATATTCATGGAATGAAACTTTTTTAACATTGTACTGGGATGAGGTGGTGGGAAAGAGATGTATTTTTTTTACTCCTCCAGCCTCCTGCTGAACCCATCCAATTTTTGAAACTAATTACATCTTTAATTGGCTTCTCCCACCATACCAAACTTTCCATTTTCAGAATTATTATCATCTATGAGGCACAGTAGTTAGAATGCAGTACTGCAAGCTATTTCTGCTGACTGCTGGCTGCAGTTTGGCAGTTGAATTCTTACCTGCTCAAGGTAGACTCAGCCTTCCATCCTTCTGAGATGGGTAAAATGAGGACCCAGATTGTTGGAGGAAATATGCTGACTCTGTAAACCGCTTAGAGAGGGCTGTAAAGCACTGTGAACTGGTATATACATTTAAGTGCTATTACTATTGCAATATTGCAAAAACTCTCAAAGGTACTTGAAATATGATTGGTTATGCAACCCAGACCTCAATTATGTTAAAATTAATATCTGTGCTTTCTCACAAATGTTAGCCATATTGGTTGCAGCAGTTTTGTAATAAACCATAGTTTATAACAAACTTCATTTTACACATAATGCATTGATATTTGCCTATATCTTCCTTTCAACTTTTTTAGGACTAAGGGATCATCCATGTACCTACCATCTTCCAGCATCAAAATAGTTTTATGGTTCTGATGATGGAGTTTTCATCCTGGTACCAGTCCCTTCTCTATACATTTTTTTATTTATAATTTTTTTTTTCAACAAACACAAACAAACAAAACATGTAACATAAAAACATCTTCAATTACGTACAGTGTGTCGATTGGTTACAGGGTTTCTGTGCATCCTCCATAGTCATTACTTAAACTTTATCTAAGGTCACATATTGTCAATCAAACATATTTGCATGCATTACCATTATAGTACTTTATTTATTTTATCACTATTGTTTCTTCATTTTAAATAAGATATTCTAAATATGGATTCATTTATATTATGAGAATTCATCATATCATCTTCAATTTATCCAATAATAAAGTATTTTATATCCTATTCTGTCATTCTATTATTATAGTATTGATAACATTCTATAATAATTTTCAATTCCATGTTCTTTCCATTATTAGTCTCATCAATCCAATACATAGTATACAATCACCATGACCATCAAACACTCATTGAGTATAGCTATTATTACATCCTTTTTATATGAGACATACTAAATTTAAAGTAAATGTTATATTATGGCATTTCATTACATCGACCTGTAATCATCCAATGCTATTACATCTTTATATTCTATTCTATATAGAATTATTTATCTTTTATAAAAAAGCTTTTCAACATCATCTCCATAGTCCCACTTACAATTTATATAAACTTTCATATTATCAATCTAGTATATATAAATGCATTATTATCACCGTTAATCATTTATTTGACTATAACTATTATTACTTTGTCTTCTATATAATACTGAAAGTTTAACTAACTTAATTTTATTGTAACATTTCATTTCATCATCCTGTATCTTTTCAGCAGTAGCGCAGTCCAATATCTCTTGCCATTTGTAGAATCTGTACTCTAAGTGTTTTCTTGATAAGTCTTATGTGGACTTCTCTTAACAACTTGTTGTTCATTCCATATCTTGTAGAGATTCGAAACCCTCCATCTGTTCCTTCCATCAGCTTGCCTTTAGTTATCACTGGGGCTTTTGCCAAAATTTCACTCATTGTTTCTGCCAAATTTTCTCTCCTTTCTTCATCTATGTTTTGAAGCATGAGATAGAGTTCCAGTTCATCTACCTCTCCTTTCAGTATTCCACACATATCATTTCCCTCCACTCTCAGTTTGCTGTCAATGTCAACAATTTTCTTATCACTTTGTTCATATTTTTCTGTAATTTTTTGAATTCTATCTTCAAATTTCATCATTGTTTCATCAATATTCTGAACTCTTCCCTCCATTCTTTCTGTTCTTTGTTCTATAATCTCCAGTCTCTTTTCAATTCTTTCTGTGCTTATTAGGACTTTTTGAATTTCTAGCATAATTCTTTGCAATGTAAATTCCTTTTCTTCTTATTGCAACATTTTTCTAGGTTGTAAACACTGCCACTAAGACATCCAAGACTTTTTGCTAGGTTTCAAATAAATTCAGTGTAATCTTTCAAGTCAAGGCTTTCTCTTTATTCCAAAAGAGCTCCTGTATAAACAAGACATATTTTCTCTGTCCCTTTTGATAAACAAAGCTAACAGCCTTGAGATATCCGATGTAACCAAGTCTCCAGTCTCTAGATGGCAGTGTTATTTCTTTTTTTCTACCTCTATCTCTCTCTTTAAGCTCCGAGTTTAGGAAGTGAAAGGGGAAAAAAACCTTATAATGCTTAAAAGTTACGATCCAGCTGAGCATTGAGCGGAAAGAGATTTTTAATCCACAAATACAGATAATAGGGAAAAATAGAGGAAGAAGGAAAAAGAAGACCAGTCCAATTTAAAAGTAAGAGGCATTTGTAAAAAATTCCATCCATAAAAAAGAAACGGAATTAAAGAAAAAAAAGATAACACAATAGTTTTAATTCAGACTAATTCGCCGCTTACTCTCTTGTATCTTCAATTTTAATTTTACTCAAAGTCTTTTCGGGTTTTCTCTTCTCTAATAGTGAAATTTATCTCACCAATGTCGACACACTCTCTCTCCTGCTCTGCTTCCATTTCAGGGGGCTGTCCCAACCTTCTGCAGCTTCATTAGCTGTTTCTCTTGTAGCCGGAAAAAAAAGGCTTCTCCTGGATCAATCAGGGGCTTTGCAATGCCCCTGAGATCAACAGGACATGCCCTTCTCTATCACCATCTCTACGGGATGGTTTAGGCCCCAAAAGGACCGTCTAGCAGCAGAGTTATCGACAGCAATCCTGGAGCTCCAAGATTGCATGTCATGTCATAGCGACGTCAGCCCTGCCCTCCCTTCTCTATACATTTGTCTTTTACATTTGTGAAGAAAGAGCCTAGAAGAGGTTAGTAATCTCCAGGGCTCCAATTGGCTTACTGCATGACTGCCCCTCCACAATCTGACCAAGAGGTTGTGTACCTCAATGGCCAATTCTTGAACTCCAAGGGTCCAGAGCGTGGGTGCCAACTTTAAGACTTGTGGACTTCAATTCCCTTCAATTGCAACTCTCTTCAATATGGCTGGCTGGGAAATTCTGGGAGTTGAAGTCCACAAGATTTAAAGTTGCCAAGGCTGCTCTCTCCCATCTTCCCCCTACTCTAGAGCTTTCCTGGCAACCAATGGTTATATTGCTAATGTAAGGGGAATGTTCCACAAGATTGCATTCAAGCTATTGAACCCTACACCACTCACTACCACCTCCTATGTTGATATCTTCCCATTTGGAATCTTCTTGGTTATCCCAACCTCATTCCTTCTTTTTAATCAGCCTACTTTTCTCTTCTTCACTCAAGCAATGAAAATGCTTCACCTTCGCTTATCCTCTCCATTTGCTGTGTTTTCTCTTCACTTTCAATTTATTACAGAATACCCAAGTTCCATTCCTAATTCTGACAGCATCAGCTGCTGGTAACCACCATCCTTAGAAGGATTTGGGCACCGGATAAATGTAAATCTAAATAATTCACATATAGTTTAGTAAGCTTTTATGTTAAAAACACATAATAAATTATAAACATAGTACTGATTACTGCAATAGCTAACAAAGTAACAACATACTAGGAAAAATAATGGAAGTGTCTAAAGATATGGTTTTTTATATATGATAATTCATACAAACTTATTTGAATAAAAAGGAGGATTCTGCTGCATTAATGAAGTCATTTATGCAATTTATATTCCACCCTGCAACAAGAAAAATTCTCAAAATACAAATTATACGCTGAAGAACTGAAGGCTTATGAGCAAAATACCCCATTGCTCAGTTATAAGCAAAGTGTAACTAACACTGTATCTCTTGTGATCTCTTAGGGAAAATGTGGGAAGCCAAAAACTATTTTTCTTTCTAATTATATAAAATAATATGAGAAAACACTAAAACACTGAGCTACATAAAATAGCCTTAACACATGTTTGTAATTCAGAGCAAGTTTTACAAATGCAATTCCATTGTCACCTATATCATAACAATAGACTCAGCATACTTACACATTTTGCCAGTATGTTTTATTTTCTAATCATGGCATTGTTAAAGTTGCTATGAACAAGTTATTTCCCATGAAACTGAAAAATATAATATGATGAGACTCAGCAATGGTGAACAATTGTTCAACCATAGTTTACTGAATTGATAGTGGTTGAAGCTAACTAAGGTAAGTAGGAAGCACACCACAATAGTAGTGGGGGATTTTAAATACCCTGACATCAACTGGGAAACAAATTCTGCACCAAGTGGAAGATCCAACAGGTTCCTAACAAACCTAGCAGACAACTTTGTTTCCCAAAAAGTAGAGAAGAGAACAAGGGGATCAGCCATATTGGACTTAATTCTCACTAACAGAGAGGAAATGATAGAAGGTGTTGAAGCCACAAGAACCCTGGGGGCAAGTGACCATGCAATATTGGAATTCAACATTATGCAAACACAAGTAGTAGAACAAAGTGAAACCAGAGTCTTGGAATTTAAGAGAGCTAATTTCAATAAACTTAGAGAGAGCTTGGGGAAAATTCTATGGATGAGAATCCTCAAGAGGAAAACAACTCAAGAAGCTTGGGAACTTTTGAAAAATGAGATTACAAAAGCCCAGTCTAGCACAATACCAATGAAGAAGAAAAATAACAGCTCCCAAAAGAAACCAGCATGGCTGCATAAAGAACTCTCTGACAAATTGAAAGACAAAAAAGATAAGTACAAAAAGTGGAAAGGGAGGGGGGACATAACTAAGGCAGAATATCAGCAAATAGCCCAAGCATGTAAAGATGAAGTGAGGAAAGCTAAGGCTCACAATGAAGAAAGGCTTGCCACAAAAGTAAAAAATAGCAAGAAAAGCTTCTTCCAACATGTTAAAAACAAGAAAAGAGTTAAGGAAACAATTGGTCCATTGCTGGGAGAAAGTGGCAAGAAGGTGACAAGCAACAGGGAGAAAGCAGAACTATTTAACTCATGTTTTGTATCTGTTTTTACACAAAGGGATAAAACAGTCCAAGCTATCAAAAACAGCACCGCAAAAATCAGATTAGGAACACAAGTTGAAATAGGGAAGAAAATGGTGAGCATCTGTCTACTCTAGACGAGTTCAAATCACCAGGACCGGATGGATTACACCCCAGGGTTCTGAAGAAACTGGCAGATGAGATCTTAGAACCACTGAACTATATCTTTCAGAGATCCTGGAGCACCGGGGAACTACCACAGGACTGGAAAAGAGCTGATGTGGTTCCCATCTTCAAAAAAGGGGAAAAAAAACAGATCCAGGAAACTACAGACCTATCAGCCTAACTTCAATACCAGGAAAGATTCTGGAAAAGATAATCAAGCAACGAATTAGCAAACACCTAGAAGCAAACAAAGTAATAGCCAAAAGCCAACATGGGTTTGTCAAAAACAGATCATGCCAGACTAATCTTATTGCATTCTTTGACAAAGTGACAAAATTAGTGGACCAGAGGAATGCCGTCAATATAGTTTACTTGGATTTCAGTAAGGCATTTGATAAGGTAGATCATAACCTACTACTAGATAAAGTAGAAGAATGTGAGTTGGACAGCATCACCACCAGATGGATTCGTAACTGGCTGACCAACTGCACTCAACGTGTAGTCCTCAATGGAACTGCATCTACATGGAGGGAGGTATGCAGTGGAGTACCCCAAGGCTCTGTTTTAGGCCCAGTACTCTTCAACATCTTCATCAATGATTTGGATGAGGGAATAAATGGGGAACTCATCAAATTTGCAGATGACACCAAGCTGGCAGGAATGGCCAACACTCCAGAAGATAGGCTAAAGATACAGAAGGATCTTGACAAACCTGAACATTGGGCACTATCTAACAAAATGAAATTCAATGGTGAAAAGGGTAAGGTTCTACATTTAGGCAACAAAAACAAAATGCACAGGTACAGTAGGTGGTACCTTGCTCAACAGTAGTAATTGTGAAAGGGATCTTGGAGTCCTAGTGGACCCCCATTTAAATATGAGCCAGCAGTGTGCAGCAGCTGCCAAAAAAGCCAACACAGTTCTAGGCTGCATTAACAGAGGGATAGAGTCAAGATCACGTGAAGTGTTAATACCACTTTATAATGCCTTGGTAAGGCCACACTTGGAATACTGCATTCAGTTTTGGTTGCCACGATGTAGAAAAGATGTGGAGACCCTAGAAAGAGTGCAGAGAAGAGCAACAAAGATGATTAGGGGACTGGAGACTAAAACATATGAAGAACGGTTGCAGGAACTGGGTATGTCTAGTTTAATAGAAAGAAGGACTAGGGGAGACATGATAGCAGTATTCCAATATCTCAGGGGTTGCCACAAAGAAGAGGGAGTCAAACTATTTTCCAAGGCACCTGAGGGTAGAACAAGAAGCAATGGGTGGAAACTAATCAAGGAGAGAAGCAACTTAGAACTGAGGAGAAACTTCCTGACAGTTGGAACAATTAATCAGTGGAACAGCTTGCCTCCAGAAGTTGTGAATGCCCCAACACTGGAAGTCTTTAAGAAGATGTTGGATAGCCATTTGTCTGAAACGGTATAGGGTTTCCTGCCTAGGCAGGGGGTTGGACTAGAAGACCTCCAAGGTCCCTTCCAACTCTGCTATTATATTGTATTGAATTCACTCATCACACAGCCAACATAAAACACAATGCATTAAGCTTAGTATAAGGTGTGAATCCAGCCTATACATTTTAGTTTAAATGATAGAAGCAAACAGATAGAAGCAAAAAGTATCTCTGTTCTCATAGTGCAGGGTATCAAACTCAAGGGCCACGGGTGCTTAAATCCGGTCCATGGTGCAAGCCTGGAAATATCAAGGTACTGGCCCGCGGCGCCTCTGACATCTAAAACGGGCCGCATGTGCACCCCCCCACACCTTGTTTTCACCTTCCATGGCCTCCTGTAGCACTTTGCCAGCCAAAACCGGATCGAAAACTGGGCCAAAAACAGCCTGAAAACAGGCCATGTGGCACATTTTTGGCCACATGGCTGGGGGCCATGGAGACGAAAATGAGATGCAGGGTGGTGGCACGCAGACAACCCCCCATGCCTTGTTTTGGCTGGCAGGGTGCTGCAGGAGGCTTCTATCCTACCCTCCCCGCGCTGCCCCCCTGAGCCCGGCTCACAGAGGAGGACTACGATGCTGATCCAGCCCTAGAAGAAATACAGTTTGACATCCATCAGTGGTTTCAAAGTATGTAAAATCTGGTGCAGGTAGTCCTCAACTTACACCAGTTCATTTAGCGCCCATTCAAACTTACAACAGCACCGAAAAAAGTGACTTATGCTTGTTTTTCATACTTACAACCATTGCAGCGTCCTCATAATCACATGTTCAAAATTCAGATGCTTGACAACTGTTCACATTCTTGACCTTTGCGCTGTCCTGGGATCATGTGATCACCTTTTGCGACCTTCTGACAAGCAAAGTCAATGGGGAAGCCAGATTCACTTAACAACTATGTAACTAAACAACTGCAGTGATTCACTTAACAACTGTGGCAAGAAAGTGAAACAAAACTCAAATGCCTCACTTAGACAGAAAGTTTGATCTCAATTGAGATCATAAGTCAAGGACTACCTGTATTCTTCACCAATTAACGTGGGCACATTTCCCGCTTAAGATGCTGGATGTTGCCTTCTGTTGGCATGTTTTCCCCTTTTGGGGATTCTCTTGTTTCACCATGCCTACTGAAAAGCTGGGCAGTAAGCTTGTTTTGACCGCAAGTTTGACCCTCAAAACAAAGAGATGAACAGGAAAGCAGAAAAGTTCTTTCAGAATCTGGCAATACCTCTCTGTTTTATCAGACAACCCTCTCAATACATGACAAACATGATGTTTGATGGGCTTGTTTTGAATGTGAACTTGTTTATCACCAGGATGCTTATTTCAACAACAGCCAACGTCCTACACACAAAACAAAATTGGGAAAGAGGTGAAGATTAAGGATTCGTTAACAGAAAGCACCTGTTGAGGAGCAACAACTTGCAATCATACAAAAAAGCCCAGAGTTGCTTGATACTGAGATAATTTAATTTGATTAATAAATAGAAGGATAAGGGAAATTTGAAATAAGGATATTGACAAAAGGGAAAGGAAGCAGAAATAGCCACAAAAGATTGGTTACCGCCTTAAGTTCAGTATCAGTGAGAGGACAAGCATGTGGGAAGGTTGGAGTGGAGGATTTTCTGGATCTTTGTGCAATCCTGAGATAATGAAAGGTAGACACATAATTTTTCAAGTAGTATTTCCTTCTCTCCTTTAACCTGACTCAAAAGAAATGCTTGTTGGAAAGGCTTGTCGGGCATTCTTTCCACAGAAATATAATTTAAATATTTCACGAAAGAGTTAAATAATAAACGGTCAAAAATGTATTTCAGGTTTTATGTTATTCATAACCAAAATGAAAGTACAAAAATACATATTAAATATTCTGATAGCCACGTGCATTTCTATATAGAATCTAAAATGCAGAAATTAGTAATGGAAAAGAAAAATAATGTCAATGAATAACTGGAAATATTAAAAGGATAAATTATTTTTATTACTACCTTAAGTGAAAAACAGATACAGGTAAGAGGCATATTTTAAAAAAAATTTTTTTTACTTAAAATCTAACTGGTAGAAATAATATTTTGAATGAATTAAACTATATTACCGTTTTAAACTGGGGATTCTATACATACTTACTTGGAAATGAATTCAATGGATAATTTACTCTGTACAGAATTTATATATACATGACATTGAGATCCAGAAAACTGTTTATACTTATATTCTAATAAATACTATGGATGTTGCCAAAATAACAATGGGACGAAAAAGGGATGATTATATTTTTTTCTTATTCAAGAAGCATTTAAAAAAAAACATGTTAACATGTTGTGTACTGTGAAGGGGATATGTTACTGAAATATCTTAATTCTTTCTTCTCTTCTTTTTTATATTTTTCTGGAACATTAATTTATCAAATTTCTTCTTTCCATTTCCCCCATTGGCTAATTTTTATCTAACATTACCTTTAATAACCAACATTTTTTTCAGTTCCCTTCATCTTTCATTCCATTTTTTTGTTCCTTTGACACAGATAAGAATCAATCCACAATAAATATTCCTATTAGTTCTGTGTACACAGTCCTTTCCATGGCCTTAGATTTTGATAAAGCCAAGACAGATTAACAAAAGCAGTAACTTTCCAGATCAAGAAGCTTTCAAGACACAGATTTATTGCTTTTCTCCATTGTGTAACTTTCAATAAGGGTCTGTTGGAACTGCCTCAAGAAACATTTGTTGTTGTACTTCTTTAACTGCTTCCAACTCTTCGTGGCTGATGGACGTAATTTGGCCAGGAAGATCTGTCAGCAAATGATTGAGTTCTTGTAAGATCATGCTAGAGTCACTGGTGATAGAATTTAACTACTTCATCTTTTGTAGGCCTCTTTTTTATTACCTTTTTTTCCAAGCATCAGGATCTTCTATGAAGGATCATGCATTTTTTAGTATCTTGAAAATATCTAAAGTTAACTTCATTATTCGTGCTTCCAGTAAGTAGTCTGAATTTATTTCATCTACTGTTGAATTACTTCTTGTGGTTCAAGATACTCTCAAACATTTTTTGAGACTATCTTGGACCACACACAAATGAAACAAGTTTTTCATTTTTCTTTACAGCTATATATTACTATTTGATAAATCACTTTCAAAAAATATACCTTGCTATCAATCTGATGTCTGCACTTCAACATTTTGTCTAGACTTGTCACTGATTTTTCTGAAGTACCAGGTATTTCTTTATTTTATGTCTACATTCTCCACCCATAAATTGTTGAGTTTAGGAAGAATATATCTAGTCTAATTCAACTTATTCACTCCCTAATTATATTAGGTTGACATTATCTGTTGATATAATCTTAGATTTTTGTTTTAGTATTGAGTACTGTAGCAGAATAGTTTTTACGTCTTTAATTCACTTTCAACAAGAAGCTCTTAGGTCTTCCTCATTTCTAACCACTATAGAAGTATCGTCAGCATAATTGAAGTTTTTTATGTTTTTCCTGAAAAATTGAATACCAATTTCTGGTGTTTTTTTTTTCCAGATCTAATCTAACATTTCTTGAGATCTGTTCTCCATTTAAGTTAAATAAATACAGTTAAATAAATAAGTAACAGTATACAATTTGGCATACTCAATTATGAAATATTCGTTGTTTCACATTCTACTCATTTTTGTTTTTTAGTCATCCCAAAAATTCTTCAATAGGCAGACAAGAGGACCCAATGTTTTAAGACCTATTAATAATTAATTGTGGTCTACAAAATGAAAAGCAGTTGTATAATCAATGTAGCAAAAAATAGACATCATTTTGGAATTTGCCTTTTCCATTAACCACTGGATAGTAGTTATGTTGTGCGGCAGTTATGTGTGTGGGTTGTGCGCCAGTTACACCCTTTCCTGGACCAACAATTCCTATTCATGGTCACTCATGTCCTTGTCACTTCCCATCTTGACTATTGCAACGTGCTCTACATGGGGCTGCCCCTGAAATCCAGAAGCTCCAGTTGGTGCAAAATGCAGTGGCCTGCATGATTTAGTGCAGACCTCATTGTGGTGGCTATGATTTCTGCAGTTCAAATATGGTAAGCCAAGACAAAATAATAGACTTTCATTACATGTACTGTTACATTCACACACGTGCAAGACTTTGACTTTGCTTGTAGAAACTGGCAGGGAAGGTTGAATATAGCAGTCACATGACCATAGCTCCCTGCATCAGATTGTGTTAACATGTTTACATGGGTACTGAGGCTGGACCTTTGAGGACTGGTCATATGTTCATTTTTTTCAGTGTTGCTGTAACTCTGGTCACTGAATGAACATATGTAAGCTGATGGCTCCGTATGTCAAAACAGACACACAGACAGATTTCTAAGAAATCCATAATACAGAAAACAATAAATCTTAAATTAAATTAAGCATTGATAAGCATGTTGTACAAACACAGGCATTATGACAAAATCTATGTCATAGTTGGAATATACCTACTTAGAAATGTATCATTTTAGCATCTGCACAAAGTTGCTCATAATTGAGGAACACTTGTTATATTTGTTACATTTTGAGGGATCAGCTTGCCCCAACTACATCCATCCATCCCATCAGGTCCAGCAGGAGGGGTATATGGCAGATCGCATCAGCAAAGAGCTTCATACCTAAGATAAAACCTTTTTCTGCCTTGGTACATTATTTAAGGTGACCAGACGTCCCGCTTTTGGAGGAACAGTCCCGATTTCTAACAATTTGTCCCGCGTCCCATGGCAGTTTTAAAAAGTCCCAATTTTTGGTAAGGTTGCACTATTCTCTGTCTTTTGTAATTGTAGTTTACTGTTTAATGAAAAAAATTACACTGAGCATTTAGTGCTTTTTAATTATGCACACTGTGAAAGAGTCACATGCAAGTGACATGGGCAGCTATTTAAATTAAATAAATAAATTAAATAGTAAGTATCTATGTTCCCTTTCTAGGTACTACAGGATTCCACCAGGGTTTCAACATCCCATTAAGCTATGATTTAATCATGGTTTATCAAGTAAGAGCCACCTAACTAGGTTCAATTCTTTGTGGCCTAAGAAACAATTTATTGGCTACATTTATTGACAATTTATTGGTTCCCACAATAAATCCCAACCCAAACTACATTTTACCGTACCTTAGCCCCGGTGGCAGAAGGAAGCCTTTGGACTAGTTCAGCAAAATTGCAGCAATGGGAGCCCACGAGAAACAAATGATCGCGGATTGGGTTAGGGTTAGGGTAGTCAGTCCAGATGCAAGAACTCCACACTCCTAATGCATCGAATCCTTCCTTCCTTCCAATCGATGTTCGATTGCTTCCCAATGATCGTTCCTTCCTCCCTCCCTCCCTCCCTTCCGATCGCCTTTCGAATGCATGCCAGTGTTGCCGTGAAACTATGAAAACTAAGGCAAAGCCGGGTTTCTAGACACGCTTCCTCATGCTTTAATCATTTGGCCTGAACCAGGGCACCCAACCACAAACTAACCCCTTCACTTTTGGATCCGCGCATCTCGCGGCGCTAAAAACGAGACCGATTCCCTCGCAGTTCATCACCAAGGCTAGCCCTTCAACAGCAGCAGCCGCGCCAGCCAGCCTTCCTCCTCCTCCTCCTCCTCCTCCCGTTTCCGTTCTCTGCCTCGGGAAGGGCCAACCTCTCCTCTCTCCTCCGCTCGTAGGAGGCGGGTCTGACCTCGGTGTGAAATTCAGTCGTGGCCTTGTCAGTTTTGATGAGGAAGAGAGAAAGAAAGGCTTTGTCATGGCTGCTCTGAGAGCCTGTCGGGTGAGGAGAAAGCTGGCCAACAGAGGACAGGGGTTTTTAGGGGACGCGGAAACCATCGCGGGGGGGTAGGGGAGGAGGAAGACTTCGGTTCGATCTTTCTGACTTTGCCTTGCTGGAGGGTGTCTCCGTTTGCAGGATTTGGAGACAGCCGCCCGGGTTAGAATAGGCTTGGATTGTCTCTGCCAGAAGAAAAGCCCAGGGATTGAAGAGGAGGGTCGCCAAAAGTCGGCTGCAGCCCGCAAGATGACAATCAATGGGGGTGGGGGGGATATATCTGGGTATATTATTATTATTATTTGCAAAATTACGGGATATGGCATCAAAGTATGTCAAAGGTCGCCTATCTGTCGCCCCCCTTCTGTCCACCCGGGTAAAGTGACTCCAAAATCACTCCCGTTGATTTTGCTTGGTTTTTTTCCCAAAACTTTCATGCTTTCTTTTAAACGTAAAGATATAAGGTGGACTTTTCCAAGCAGGTAGACCAAGTCTGTTGGCACAGCAAAAAGAGTAGTATTGTTTGCCATGGTCTACTGGGCTTCTGTTACTTTCTAGTACCTGTGAAATTAATCCACCTCAGAAACGTAGTCTCAGAATTATAAAGGTCTCTTGCTTTATCTAAAAATATATTTCTACATCAAAAAAATTACCTGATCCCTGGTAAAATTCAAGGTGTTTTTAGGATCTTATTTAAAAAGTTCATTTTTAAGTTTGGTTCTGTGATATGCTGTACAAAGTTTTTTTCTTGTGCGTAACATCAACGCTGCCTTATTTTATCATTTAATACAGATTGTTTGTGGTGTTTGTTTGTTTGTGGTAAACGACAAATATATATCATAACAAGGGAGATCATTGTTCAAAATGATTGAAAACATATAAAATATTTCTCTAGAAATTATTTGCAATACTTATTGTATATAACTTGAAAGTTCTTACAGTTAATGGCAGTCAGTACTGATGCTAATATAATATGAAGAATCATCAATCATTTGGCATGATGATATATGTTAAATGTAGGCTAAAATTTCAAGGTTGCGAAAGTAGAACATAATGTAATTAATATATTATTGTCAACATTCCTGTTGCATGACTCAATTTTCTCCTAGGAAGTCCCAGGAAATTAGATCAGGATCAGGTAATTTTTACCAGGGATCAGGTAATTTTTTGTGGTCTTTATTTACTTATATGCAAATTTGCAAAGATTTGGGAAACATACAATTACTATGAATTTGAAAAATAAGTTATTTACCATAAGGAAAATTGGAATATGGAATAAGCCAAAATAGAATGGTCCAAACAAAAACTATTGTGATAGTAATAGAATAAGGTGACACTTATGAGCAATCCACTTTAAAAAAAAATGCCACAAGAAATCATTCCAAATCTTGCAAAACAAGATATCAAAGGTCTGCTAAACAAAATATAAAATCACATATAAATGATTTTGGTAACCAGTAAAAAGTAATTAACAAAAAGCTTTTGCTTTCTAGTTAATATTATACTTTAGATGTTCCAGGGAGTTATTTGCAGCTATCTTGTATAAGACCTATTTTTGTTCTTCAGTTTCTCTTTGCTTATCTGTGCTCATTTTTTATTGTGCTAATTGTACATTAACTTGAGTAGTTTGGGTTTGTCCTTCACTTGCCATTTAATTTACAGTTTATATACCAAAGCTGGGTTCAAAAGACAAGATGTGAATTTAAGTTCATGTAGTCTTGCACATTTCTGCTTAGCTGTCTATCCAGAGAAAATTAATTGAATCAATTTTGGGAAAGGTTTTGTAGTCTTAGGAGATGAAATTGGTTACCTCCAAGCTGCCAAAAATGCAAAAGTGAGCCTTTGGTTGCTGATATAAAAAGATTTCTAGTCTAAACTAATGTGCTTGACCTTGTGTTGAGTTCCTTCATTCTTGTGAACATTTCAGACATCATGCCTAAAAGTATTATTTCATATTTAATATGTAAGGGGTAATAGTTATTTTCCCCAAATTATTTTGTTCATCTAAAATGATGGCATCATTTTGCTATCTTTACTGCAAGCTATGAGTTAATGTAATTAATTTTTTGTTCATTAAATTATTGCTTTTGCTTTATTTATATAGCACTTAGAACAATAGCACTTAGATTTATATACCACTTCATAATATAGCACGCTTCATGGCACGCTCTAAGTAGTTTACAGAGTCAGCATATTGCACTCAACAATCTGGGTCTTCATTTTATCACCTCAGAAGAATGGAAAGCTGAGTCTACCTTCAGCTGGTCAGGATCGAACTCCTGGTAGCGGGCAGAGTCAGCCTGCAATAGTGCATTCTAACCACTGTCACCATAGGTCCTATATTTGAGATTTCATTTGCATTTTTTCTTTCCATTTGATTCTTAATAAAATAATTTCTATATTTATTTAATTTCTATGCTGCCCATCTCACTGTCAGGTAACTCTTATAACCTTAAAATAGAACTATTGCAGTTTCTTATGTTGATTTATCATAACTGAATTTTTGAGGAACGTTTTACATAAGTTTCCCTCTTTTAAGGATTCTTTCTTAGCCATTTTTGTTTGATTTTTTAAAAATTCCTTTATTTGCATTAACTATTGTGTAACTGCAACTTGTTTAAGACTGTCTTCTTCCCCTTTTTAGCATTAGCACAAAAACGTTTTCATGTTAAGCCCTATCTATTGACTTTAAATTACTAAGCGAAATACATAGAATATGCATATACTATGACACAATAATTACTAAAACATTGACTTTGACCGGTCACAGTTACAAAGTGACTACAACTACTGTGAATCATCAAAAACAAGTTTTAAAAAACCAGTATTTGGAGTCCTTGGTGCACTCTGAGCTTGGTTGTTTGCTTGCAGATATTTCATTACTGACTGCAATGAAGAATAATATGAGGTAACATTAGTGCCAGTGGGTGTGGTGTTTGTTCCTTGTTTATATACACTAGCTTGTCCTGTAGGTATTGATGGCGCTGTAGTTTTCTCCTTGGTAGTTCCTTAGAGAATTGTTTTCTGCTTGTTTGTTTGGTATAAATTCTTGTTTCTCTGGATGTTGGTTGCTGGAGAAGATGTGTTCTTTTTGTTTCCTTCTTAGCTTTCTTAAAATTATCTCTTTAGAATGGTATGTAAATCTGCTTTGTGTGTCTACAGAAATTCCTCAACGTACAATCGCAATTGGGAACTTCTGTCACTAAGCAATGCGATTATTAAGTGAGTCAGTTATTAAGCGAATTATGCCGTTAAGATAATCTGGTTTCCCACATTGATTTTCCTTCTTGGAAGCCAGCTGGCGAAGGTTGCAAGTGGTGATCATAATAAATCCATGCCGGTTGCCAAGCATCCAAATCATGATCGTGTGGGAATACTGTGACAATCATAAGTTCAAGGACTAGTCGTAAATTACTTTTTTCACCATTGTCATAACTTTGAAGGGTCGCTCAACAAATGATCGTAAGTTGAGAACTACCTGTAGGGAAGGCTGATTTGTTTATATGCCAAGTTTCCAATCATCCTCTGGCATTTTTGGATTTAGTTAATCTATTTTTACCCCTGTGTTATGAATTAAGGTCTTTGCATCATGTCTTTTATTTGCCAGTTAGTGCGCTCTGCTTGTCTGGCCTAGATAGTGGCTGTTACAGTGTACGTTGTAGATAAAGAAACCACTGTATTTTAAAGAACGCTTCATTTTGTTAGACAGCAGTCTTAACAGTAAACAGTAACGTTTTGTACTCTTTATACCAGTAAAACAAATATTATTCCTATATTCTTTTTTTTTTTACTTTAGATTGTATTCATGTTACTTATAAGTTTAATAATTGGCATATGAAATGTTTTAACCAACTCTGGGATAAAAATTGTATTTCGTTAAATGTGCTGGGTTCTGTATCCTTGCAACGTTTATGCATAAGAAACATAAACGTTTATTAAAACATAAAGTGTTAATAAAGTTTGGAACATTTATTGAAAGCTTCTGTGACACTTGGCTCTTTTTCTACATTAAATTTCAGGTTGGGCGAAGCATTGTTGCTTGTGGCTTGAGAGCACAATCCAGTCACGCTACTGCAACCTCACCTAAAAGCAAATCTGCCGCTGGTTATAGCTTTGGTTTGTAAAAATACTCCATAATCGGTGGTGGGTTCCTACCGGTGCGGATGAACCGGTAGTACCTTGGCGGCCTGGGTCGCTGGAACTAGCATTAATCAGGCCTGCCACGCCCCCCCCCCAACTGGTTCTCTTGCCAGCGCCATAGGTGTCACCATCTTGTTCTTTGCTTCTGCGCATGCACAGAGCAATTTTAGTTGTACTGCACATGCATGCACAGTGCACATCAAGCATGCGCATGGCATGTCCCTGAGCGAACCGGCAGTAGTGTCTGCCGGAACCCAACCCCTGACCATAATGCTTCACGTGAAGGCCCTGAATTGGCAGCTTCTAGTATAAATCTAAATTGATTCATTTTGTCATTGTTTGCTATGTACTTTGTGACAGAGGTGGTATTCAGCAGGTTCTGACCAGTTCTGGAGAACCAGTAGTGGAAATTTTGAGTAGTTCGGAGAACCGGTAAATACCGTCTCTGACTGGCCCCACACCCATCTATTCTCTGCCTCCCGAGTCCCAGCTGAATGGGGTTTTTGCTCTAATGTTCCCCTGGAGTGGGGAGGGAATGAAGATTTTACAGTATCCTTCCCCTGCCACACACACCAAGCCACACCCACAGAACCTGTAGTAAAAAAATTTGAATCCCACCACAGCTTTGTGAGCATATTTGGTATATACTATATGAGCATATGCAGCCATGTTCTGATACATCCACTTTTTTCTTATGAAAATACATCAGCCTAGGACCTAGGAAGAAAAGAATACATCAGCCTAGGACCTAGGATAAACTATGATGAATTAAGGCTGAAATGTATTCCTTTTTCGACATTTTATTCACCTGCATTCCTTAATGTGCATTATCTACTGCAGCTTGTTAAGAAGCATTTTCAGTTTCTAGATTGAGTGGAAGCCATTTGTAATGAAAGATAATAATTTCCTGAATTACTTGAAATACTTCAAGACTACTTGGTTTTTGGACAATTACTACCGGTATTTAGGGCAGACTTCTAACATATGTTCCTTTAAGATTGAACATTGGAGCATACATATTTCCATATATGTGGTTTACACATGATAAAGTTTTGGATTGATACTTGTGGGTGAAGAAAAATAGTAAGTGTATATGTTAGCGGATGGGATTTGGGATGCATATAGTTAAGGATGATAGGGAAGAAAGTATTTCATGTAGCTTAGTCTGTACATTTTCCCAATTCTAGTCCTAGTTTAGGCATAAAACCAGTGGGGTGATCTTGGGCCAACCACTCTCTCTCAGCTCAGGCGATTGTTTTGGGGAAAGTAGAAGAAATTATTATTATGTATATTTGTTATCTTGTTATTTCTGTTTTGGTGAAAAACAGACCATTTTTTGCCCATTTTTTATAAAAATGGGCAGGGCTTCAGGAGGCCAAAAATGGCTGTATTTGGTGTATAAGACGCACCAACGTTTCCACATTCTTTGGGGGGGGGATGCGCCTTATACTCCGAAAAATACAGAATGTTCTGCCCTTTTAATTTTTTATGCATATCTGGGAACTTGAAATCTTTTGTTTTCTAGAACTTACTGATGAACAGAAGGAATTTCAAGCTACAGCTCGTAAATTTGCTAGAGAAGAAATCATACCTGTTGCTTCTCACTATGACGTAACTGGAGAGGTAGATATACAATAAATAGTAGGAGAATACCATGTTTAAAATTTCAGTGAATAAAACTCTTAAGCAGAGGAGCTCTGCATAATATTTTTCGTGCCTGTTTCCTTTTTAGTATCCTGTTCCTCTCATTAAAAGGGCATGGGAGCTTGGCTTGATGAATACACACATACCAGAAAGTTGTGGTAAGTAAAGTACTTTATAAGCTATAAAATCAAATAAACAATGAAATACTTGTATAAGCAATAACACTAAGGATATTACAATCCAATCTGATTTTGAATATATGAGATAAGAATGTGTTTTATAGAGATGTTATATGACATGTTACAGATGATATGTAAACGTGTGAATTGACCTCATTGAATGATATTCTGTTGAGCTCAAACTGTTTCTCTCCTGTATTATCTTTACAAATACATAAATAGTAATATAAATCATTTGTTGCTCAATGTACACATTTACGATCAAATTTCATAACCTGACAACAAAAGGCTTCTGTGTGAAACTGATTAATGTCTAGTGAGTTTTAGGCAACAGTAAGAGTTCTAATCAACTAATGAAAGTCAGAGTTGAGCTTGTTAACACATTTTAGGGAAGACCTGGGCTGCAAGGAAAAGCAGCTCAGGAAAAGATAGCTTGGTTAAGCAATTGCTCCATTCTGCAAGGGGGCAAAAAAAAAAGGGGGGGGGGAATGGATTAAACACAGAGTAACTTTATCTGAATGATAATTTTTTCAGGAATTTTTCAGGTTTTTTTTTCTCTCTTTCCCCCTCTGTCAGTTGTTCTTTTAGCAGCCATTTTGCTTAAGTTGCTGGAATGACTTGCATCACTAAATCAGGAGAAGGTGCAATAGAACATTAAATAATTAACTTTGTGACATAACATTTGTTTTCTGTGGAATATTATTTATCCTAAACAATTTTTGTAGGTGGTCTTGGCCTTGCCACTTTTGATGCATGCCTTATTACTGAAGAATTGGCTTATGGGTGTACAGGAGTTCAGACAGCTATTGAGGCAAATTCCCTAGGTGTAAGTGTTTGCTTTAAATTTACTTATTATTTACATTATTTAACATTATTTTAATTGGCATTAGGCTCTGTCTTTCCATATTAAACAATACACTTTTTTGTTATAGCAAATGCCAGTCATAATTGGGGGAAATGAGCAACAGCAGAAAAAATATTTAGGAAGAATGACTGAAGAGCCCATAATGTGTGTAAGTGTTTTTGGAATATTGATAGAATGGTATTTTGATTTCCGTCATGCAAGAAATCTACAAAAGTATATTATGTGATGTGATGTTATGTTATACTTATGTCCTAGTATGTTATATTATGTTATTATTCAGAGTAATACATTGAACTTTAATAACATAACTTAATAGTAATAAAAATAATTGTGAGCACGAAGTTACACCTTGCTATAATAACTACAGAATTCACCACAGTACTAACCCAAATAAACAGCAATGTCATTGTCTCAGTAATGTCTAAAATTGGGTGGGGTAGTGTTAAAATAAATAGGCAGTTTGTGGTCTTGGTTCAGGAATATATAGAAAGAGTTCATTTAATAAGATTATTCTGCATATGCTCAAGAATTTAAATATTAATTGGTATCAATCTTTGTGATGAATAAAGCAATATAAACATTTAGCAATAAAACAGTGATGTTTCATTAGGATTTCTTCATATTCTCAGTAGTTCTCCACAATTGTAATGTTTTCATAACTGTAAGTTATTCAATTATAATGAAAGTTAACCAAATTACTGATGACTTTGTATCATGTTCATGTAGAATGGCTGGATTTAATGTTTATTTCTTCACATTTTAGTACATGTAGTACTGTATAGTTTGTAATTTGATGTTTTGTATTTTCTTCTTTAAGGCATATTGTGTAACAGAACCTGGTGCAGGCTCTGATGTAGCAAATATAAAGACAAGAGCTGAAAGGAAAGGAGATGAATATATTATTAATGGACAAAAAATGTGGATCACCAATGGTGGCAAAGCTAATTGGTATAGCAATTTATTTAAGCTACTTAAATAAGGCTCAGTTATACAGTATGTCACTAACATTTTTTTAGGAGATGCATAGAGGATCCTACTATAGCTTTACATTTTCAGTGTTGGTCGTAATTTAGATATACACATTTAAATGTGCAAAAACAATTTTTCAACAGTATTTTCATTCTTGTATCACACTTGTATCATTCTATAACCAAGCAATACAATGTTTGGACCTGAAAGGTGTGTTATTATTACACATCAATTTTTATCCCATTCATTTGGCCAATAGTATTATTTTCCTCATTCTAAACCATGTCATTAATTTCTTTAGAAAAAGAAAAGAATTCAGTAGATGAGCGTGGGCTAAAAAGAAGATAAATTTGTAGAGGCGAAGTCATTCCTTCACCCAGAATCAGTGTATAATACTGACATGTCTAGTTTTATGTATGTATGGAAATTTAGAATCAAAATCATATTAAGATCTACTGACTTTTGGGGGGCATATGTCTGAATAAGACTGTTCTCTCTCTTTATGAGGAATGTGTGATCAGTATTTTATATGCTGTAAGAAAGCTACAAGGGAGTTAATAGTTTCTGGTAGTCTGTGAGCATATTTGTAAATATTGTGGTTTTATTATGTTCCAACTAGGTATTTTTTATTGGCACGTTCCAATCCTGATCCAAAAGCTCCTGCAAGTAAAGCTTTTACTGGATTTATTGTGGAAGCTGACAGCCCTGGAATACAGATTGGAAGAAAGGTAGAAGTGGAACATCTTAATGCTAATTTGAAGATTTGGTATTGGCTCTTCTTAGTAGTTAAGAAATCATTGGCTATAAAATATATATAATAAAATGTATAAAGTATTCTTGCAGTAGTTGTCTTGTATAAAGCTAATTGGATATTCTTTGTGGGAATGTAGTGAAATGTAATAAAAATAGTAGTTGGAAAAGAAATCAGGCTTTTAGCATTTGTTCCATTCTGTTATAAACCATTTTCCGAAACCGTTCAGCTTTGTAACATTGCCACCAAATATAGGCCCAAATCTGATTTCTAAAGAAACTTTATTGAATTTATTTTTAATACATATGTGTAAGAACAAATAAACAGTGGGAGGAACCGGTTTTAATCTTAGTTTTCTGATGAACCTACTTCAGTTTTGTTGAATTAAAAATAAAGTTTTAATGGTAATTATTTATCGTATAAAATTCCTTTTCAGGAACTTAACATGGGCCAGCGCTGTTCAGATACGAGAGGGATTGTTTTTGAGGATGTAAGAATACCCAAAGAAAATGTTCTTATTGGTGAAGGAGCTGGATTTAAAATTGCCATGGGAGCTTTTGATAAAACAAGGCCTCCAGTAAGTATTCAAAGTACATTTGAAAGCGGAATTTGAATTGTAGAACTTCTGCTTTGTAATATTTAGTACTGATCTACAGGTAGCAGCTGGTGCTGTTGGATTAGCACAGAGAGCTTTGGATGAAGCTACAAAATATGCTATGGAAAGAAAAACCTTTGGGAAAGCCATTGCAGAGGTATGTGGAATTCCAGCTACAGATGTAATATGGTGTGAAATCAATTATTCCATTAATAAATTTAAGCTCAATTAGACTTCCCTCTTTCTTGGCCTGTTGCTCACCTTGTATCATCTTGTGGATTTTAAGCATAGATAGAGCAGTGCTTCCTCAACTTTAAGCTATGTGGATTTCAACTCCCAGAATTCCCCAGTCAGTATTGGGAACTCTGGGAGCTGAAGCCTACTCAGCCTAAAGTTGACAAAGTTGGAAAACACCGGTGTAAAGAGTTAACAAGGAAGAATCATACTATTCAGTGAAACTTGTTTCTGCTAATGGAAGCACATTTTTGAATTTTTGCAGTTTGTAGGAGTTGAAATATTTTTTTTTCACAGAGTGCTTATAGAGACTTTGGAAATTTTCAATAATGCAAAAGTCACATTAAAGTCACAATAATGTCACAATAACAAAATATTAAGAAATAATAACAATAACAAAATATTCAATCACAGACACAAAATATACAGTTTGTTTTACCAGACTCCACTTACTGTAGACGAAGAGAATCTTGTGTGGTATAAGAAATTTTAAAATAGCTTCACTTGTTTCTTACATTACTAGGCCAGTATACCTACTGCTGATACTGCCATATGTTACATCGTATGTTCCATCTAAAATAGTGGTAGGTAAATTGTTGGTCTCCAGCAACCGTGGGCCAATGGTTAAGGGTGGCGAGCATTGCAATAACCCAGAAGGAAGCATACTTCTTACTCCTTTACAATCACTTATATTTGTATTGTGCTTGCTGTTTACCAACATATGTTTCATGCAGTGGTGGGTTGCAGGAGGTACGCCCTGGTACAGGTGTACCGGAGCCTGCCCGAAGCACCGGGTACCGTTCTGATACTGTGCTCTGGAGGGCCCACCCATCCGCCTGCGCTCCTTACCTGTCTTTAAACCCTTCGGCGCTTCCGCGCCTGCGTACGGTGCATACAGCGCCTGCGTGACACTCCGCCAAGCAGCTGGAGCGTTGCAGAGACTTGCGGAAGAATCGCTGGAAGGTAAGACGCGCATGCGCACATGCCACGTGCATTCCTGTGGAGAACGCTGGGCCCGTTGCAACCGTACCATACCGATTGCAACGGGATACGGAACCCACCACTGGTTTTATGCATATTGAACAATAAGCCATTTAAGGACTTTCTTGTGGAGTCCTTGGTGCCCTTGATCTTGGTTGTTTTCTTGCAGACATTTAATTACCCAACTAGGTAACATCAGTGCTAGCTTACCCTAGTTGTGAATGAAATAACTGCAACAAAACCTCAGAGAGCACCAAGCTACAAATATTCTCTTCTATCAGCAAAGTGTTTCTTGTTAATCCAGAACACATGAAGTCTACTGCCCAGAGTCACAGAATGGCATATAATAAATAAATAAGACTGAATTGCATATACTGTTTAAATACATACTACCATTGCATATTTGGAAGTTAAATTTTCAACACTAACTTTTTCCTCTTCCCTCAAACAATTCCAGCACCAAGCAGTGTCCTTCATGTTGGCCGAAATGGCACTGAAAGTGGAACTGTCTCGCCTGGCCTACCAGAGGGCAGCATGGGAGGTAGATGCTGGTCGTAGAAATACCTATTATGCCTCCATAGCAAAGGCATATGCGGGAGACACTGCAAATCAAGTAGCTGCTGATGCTGTCCAAATTTTTGGAGGAAATGGATTCAATAGTGAATATCCAGTAGAAAAACTAATGAGGGATGCAAAAATATACCAGGTAAGTAGTCTTAGTCAATAGCATTAGTATATTTAAGCTAAATTTACATTTATATAATGCTAAAGGAAATATGCCTTTTTTGGTTGATTTGCAATTAAGCACTCTGTATTGACAGGGCTCATGGCAGCTCTTCTATTACCCTCTAAAGGGATGTAATATTATTTTTAATGGAATGTTTAATATGCTCTTTTTATTCTTTTTAATTAGTCAGAATGTTTTTCTTGTTTCTATTAACTAATTATAGATTTAGTAATACAACAGATTTTATCATAGCACTGAATAGCAATAACACTTAGACTTATATACCTCTTCACAGTGCTTTAAGCCATCTCTCATCGGTTTATAGAATTAGCATATTGCCCCAATAATCTGATTCTTCATTTTACCAACCGTGGAAGGATGGAAGGCTGAGTCAACCTTGAGCCGGTGGGACTCGAATTGCCAAACTGATGGCAGCCGGCAGTCAGCATTAGTAGCCTGCAGTACTGCATTCTAACCACTGCGCCACCAAGGAATAAAGAAAAGTCAGTTTTTATATGGAGAAAAGTATAAAGAGTTTAGCTTGAAAGTACGTCCTTTTGTAGTACTCACTTCTGGTCCCATAAGAGTTGCTGGAAAATAATCTTATCTCATTCAGTAATATAGGTAATCCTTACTTAATGACCACCATTGAGACTGGCAACTCCACCATTAAGCAACATGGTTGTTAAGCACATAACTATGAAACACTGCAACGATTGTAAAATGTGTACCAGTTGCAAAGCACTCAAGTAGTGACCGCGGGAATACCATGTCAGTTGCAAATTCAAGGACCAATTGTAAAGTTACTTTTTAAGTGTCACCATAACTTGAGACAGTCATTAAAAAGGTCACTTGCTATCTTAAGGACTACCTGTATGTATTTCCAAGTTGAAACATATAACATTGCTGTTTCTGACTTAAATACACCACTTCTTGGTGGCTATTTTTCTTCCTGTGTTTTGTTTTGCTTTGCTGAGGCATTGCGGTGTTTTGTTTAATAATAGTTTCTGTAAAACGTAGCAATGCATTTTTTAAATATACAGGTGCAGATTTCATCATACCTGCTTGTTACATATTTTCACATTAGACAATAACTAATTAAACTTAAATAATTTTATACAGACTAAGGATTTCAAGTGCAATGTTCCATGGTAGCCTATTATTCAGCAGTAAAAGATTCAGGCTTAATCAAAAGTAGCTCTGTGGACTATCAATTAAGTTTAGATTTTTGTTCTCTCATAATTTAAGCTACACTGTTTTCATGAACATTTTGTCTATCGTAATCCTATTTTAAATTGACTTAACACACTATCATATATTTTCTCTTTTCAGATTTATGAAGGAACAGCTCAAATTCAGAGAATAATTATAGCTCGTGAACATATTGGCAAGTTTAAAGCTTAAGAATATCCCTGATGTACATTAGCTTGATTTACAAATGCTGAGCTTTTTTCTCCTGGTGCTTTACTTTTAATATGGGACAAAAATGGCATGCAACAGTAGTATTGTCAAGACCTAATACATGAAAAAGCCAGTCACTTAATTTCTAGAACTGTTCAAGAGATTTCACATTTTTGTTCAGCTTTATCATGATATGGTTATCGCTGTTCTTTGAAATCCCTATAGTGTATTTAAAGTGCCTTGGGTTTTTGTAATTGAACAGGTCACTGACATAAAATTAGATGAAGAATTTCATACCAAATTGAATTGAATTAGATGTTGTTAGATATGTATTACAGCATTACTACATATTACATACTGACTACATTAAAATATTTTTTGTAGATAAATTAGTTTTAATGCCTGCAGTTGGATTCATAAAGAATATAGAAGAGCTATTTTTGTTTCACAGAGCAGAATGAAATTTAATGAAAGTTCCTTGCTGAAAGATGGGGAAAAAATTATTCCAATTGCCTTTCTCATGCCTTAACTCCACTGTTTGGAGTCTACTTCAATTCTCTAGGATAAAATTTTGAGGATGTTGTAAAAGAAGAAGAGAGATAATGGTGCCTTAAATGACCATTCAGTCAACAATTCCAAGTTACAGTGTCAGTTAACGAATGGTGGTTCTTGGAGTTCTGGTCATCCTAGCACCCTGCTAGTCATGTGATTGCAATCTGGGTGCTTGACAACCAATTCACACTTACAGCCAGTTGACATGCATCTCACAATCACGATTGCCACTTGCAATATTTCCTGCTAGCTTCCCCAGGCCAATGGGGAAGCTAGAAGGAAAGATTGCAAGTTGCTGAGCTAAGTGTTTCTTATCACACAGTCTTCCAGCCTCTCTGCACTTACTTTGCATTAGTCACTCACCCTCTGATTCATACCCCTGTGCACACTTGCTGACCTGATTGGCACTTTGTGCACCTACACCAATCCTCATGGCACCTCTCACATCCTTCAAGCACTCCCTCGCATCACATCTCTTGAGAAGGCAAACTCCTGTCGCAATTGCTGTTGGAAGGACTATCTGTACCAGGGGTGTAAAACTCCTGGGTTGCGAGCCAGATGTATCACGCGCTGGCCACACCCACCATTTTGGGGGAGTTGTGATACATGACGACATGAGTTTGACACCCCTGATCTATACTCAAATATGATAAACATAGCCACGCAATGCAATTTTCCCCTAATAATTTTACATTTACAGTATTCTTATGAGCAGTATTTTCAAATTACTAATAAACCAAAATTATATATGCCTAAATATGACCTTTTTTATTGTAATGGGTGTATATAGTTATTTTGGTATTGAAACTGAGACATCTGATTCATGTTAATCCTTAGGTGTGTTGAAGTATGTTAACCTGTCCTCCCCCAAAGAGATGAAGTTTATTTAAATAGCAAAACCAAATGAAAAAGTTTTAAAAAACATTGTTGGGCTGTGAGCTTGATTTTATTTCCCCAATAAAACATTATTTGCTGATGTTCTTTTTTTCCTCTCTCTTCTCCCACCCTTCACAACCCCTAGACCTGTGATGGTGAACCTATGGCACGTGTGCCAGAAGTGGCACGCAGAGCCATTTCTCCTGGCACGCGGAGCCATCACCAGTTGCTCTTCTGGGTTTGGGCGCAGTAGCCAGCTGGTCTTTAGGTGCATTGGCGTGCCAGAAAACAGAAAAGGAGCCGCCCGGTGCGCATGCGCACTCCAGGAAAATGATCTTGTTTTTAGTGTGCACATGCGCGTTGGCCGTTTGGTGATCTGGTTCCTGGCACCCCAGAAAAGCAGCGGCAGCAGCAGCCACAAGGGGAAGGGCAGGAGCGGCCAGTCGACCCCTGCAGCCACTCCCACACCAGCCAGAAGCGGCACTGTAATAGCCACCAGGGACGAGGGGGCGGCGGTGGCAAGGACAGGCAAGGGCTTCCCTCCCTCCCCACCCAAGTGGGCTTCTTGCACGGCTCCAGGCTGCGGCTCTGATGAGGATCCGTGGTCCGGAGTGCTGCCGCTTCCAGCGGTATATATTCTGCCAGGCCCTCAGCGGCTTCTTTATGCAGGTAGCTCGCCTCCCCGCCAGCAGCTCCTCCAGCGTCCTGGCTGGAAGCAGCAATGCAACAGTCACCATTACCATTTCCTCCCTTCCCCAACAGTGGCTGTTGCGCTGCAGGAATCAGCAGGAGGGGGAGAAGGCATCCCTAGCAGAAGTTTCTGTTCTTCTCCCCCTCCTGCTGATTTCCCCCCGGCAGCACTAGTCTCGCACCGGGGCAAGCATGGTGGCTCCCAAAGAGAATGAAACGGGCGCAGCGCTTTTCCAACAGCCGAGGAAGGAAGAGGAGCCGGGCTTTAAGAAAGCCTCCGGAGACTGGAGAGGACAAAAAACAGCCCCAAAGGATCTGTTTCTGGCTTCCAGAGGGCATCTAGGAGGGTGGGGGAGGCCATTTTTGCCCTCCCCAGGCTTCAGGAAAGCCTCCGGAGCATGGGGGAGGGGGTGCATGCGGTGCGTGCGTGTTTTGTGTGTGTGTCACATGCGCATGCGCAGTTGAATTGAGTGGGCACACGGGGGGAGCAATAGCGATCATGCACGCAATTCTGGCACGCCGTAAAAAAAAGGTTCACCATCACTGCCCTAGACCTACTTTAAGGGTCCTCATTTATTTTTGAGAGAAGTGAAAGAAACCTCCATCATACCAGTGGGAATCTATTAAAATAATATTAGATTTATATCAGGAAGACTAATATTTATATGCCTCAGTTATGTTTGCAGAGCTATGCAAGCACTGAAAGTATTTACTACTAAAGCCTCTGCCTCTAGTCTGGAACAGCCTGCTTCCTGTTCACTGAGGACATTAGCACAGCAGTCTATGCTGGATTAAGGTTATTTGGAAGAAGATTGCCATTGTTTTCTTTTGGAAAATGCCAGAAAATCTCCCGATTGAAAATTTGTTGTACAGTATTACCTCCCATCTATTGCATTTGGCCATGGAGGGGGGGGAGGAGTAGCTGTTGCTGCTGAAGCTACCTCTTTTGTATAGCTTTTTCTTCCCTTGGTTGGGGTTCAATCTGGGGAATATGAACCTTGTGAAATATCTCATTCATTTGATCAGAAAGCAGTACACAACATTTATTGTCACCCAGATCTGAAAAGCACCCCGCCCAGCTAAGTGCAGATTGTTCACTTTCCCTCTTTCTATTGGTTGTTTCTATTGGCTACCAATGAAGCCATCATCGGTATTCCAATAGCTGCAATAACTACTATTGTTATGAGGGCAGCAACACTGCAGACTTTAATGTGGAGCCAAAATAAGGAACACAATAGAGACCGATTTTCAGATGACATACTTTCCCCCTTTCAGAATAGGATGAAGGTATGGTGGAGAGCGTAACAATGGTTTTGAATGATCTCCCTGTGTACCCAGTCTGCCTAATACTGGAGTGATGGAGTCAAAATTCTTCAAAAATAGTTTTGTCACCTTTTCCAGGTTGAGCGTGAGCAGCTATTTTTCAGAGATCCTCAGAAATCTTTCTTCCAGCTGTGACACAATTCTGAATACCTGTGTCGTGAAGATCTCACTTTTGATAGTGAAGACTCTGAATCTGCTCTTGAACTAAGGCAGGACCTCCCACACTCACACCTATTATGATCCCATTAATTGAAACACCTGACTAATTTCACCATCAAATGAGACTGAGGTTTATATACTTTTGCCACACAGAAATATATACCTTTGGATCATTCTCTTCAATAAATGAACAAGTCTGCTTTTGAGTACTTTGTTTAATTTACTTTTCTAATTGTAGGACTTCTATGGAGAACAAATCAAGTTTTAAGTTATATTTATATAGGTAATATCACTTTCATTTCCTTCTGACATTTTAAGAAAATTATCTTGCATGATTCAACTTTAAGTGTCCAATGTGATCTCTCTAAACTCTGTCTTAAGGTATATTAGCAGAGGAACTAATGCAGTCTTTTACAGTAGGTTTTAATTCCTTATAATTTTTTGGAGTTAATATAAGATTGCAGAACGTTTGATATCTACAATCATCAATTCCTCGAATTAATTTCAAAACCACAAAGGCAAGGAGGTGGGAATCGGGAATAGAGCAAAAGCAAGTACAGGTAGTCCTTGACTTACAACATTTCATTTAGTGACCATAGTTCACATAGTGGCATGACTGTTTTTCACTCTTACAAGGGTTGCAGTATCCCCATGATGTGATCAAAATTTGGATATTTGGCAACTGGTTTATATTTATGATAATTGCAGTGTCCTTTTGACAAAGCAGTCACGGGGGAAGCCAGATTCGCTTGACCACCGTTACTAACTTAATAAATGCAGTGACTCATTTAACTGTGACAAGAAAGGTCGTTAAATAGGGCAAACTTCACTTAACAAATTTCCCAAACAGAAATTTGGGGCTTGATCACGGTCGTTAAGTCAGGAACTACCTGTAAAGAAGGCACGAATGCCACCACCACCAATATCTACTTTCTATAAACATAGAAACCAGATAAGATTGTTATTAAACGAAATTGATAACTGCCCCCAATGTAGTGTTCTCCGAGTATAAAACAGAATGTCTCGGAATAATTTCTTTAAATGGAAACAAGCACCAAAATCAATAAGTAGTTTTCGCCGTACAACTGTTGGTTAAACAACAACAAATAGATATATTTTAAAAAACGCCTCGGGAACAAGTTTTCTCTGTACAGCCAGCTCTACCGGATCCATTCGGGACACGGGACGGAAATCGACTTCTTTTCCCTGGTTTTTTTTCCGGTGAGCGATGCGCATGCGCCTGCGAGTCACGTGAGCAGTTATCGCCGATGTACCATTATGGTGAGTGTCCGCTTCTTTTTCCCGCTCTTGCCACATTTCGCGCCCTCGTTGCTCCTCCCGCCTCTCCCCTCCTCCCCTCCCCCCTCTCCCCTCCTCCCCTCCCCCCTTTCTGCTACTTTCCTCGGGGAGGGAAAATAGTCGGTGGAGCCCCATTGTTAGGCCAGTCGGCCATTCCGCGGAGAGTTGTGGCTGAGGCCGAGATGGTAGGAAGGGGGAAGCCGCATGGGGTGGAGAACCAGCCCTTTTCGCGTTTTTTGACTACTGGGCGGGCGGGGAGGAAACCCCGGGATTTGTATTTGCTGGCGAGCGAGAAATTGGTCATGGCTGCTTAGGGAAGCCACGTTTCCCAGCTTCCCGTTCTCCCAAGTGCCATTGCCCCCCCCCCCCTCCGACGTAATCTGTTGAAAGGGCTATTCATCGTGCTGATAATTAAATCGAAAATGCAGCGCGCTTTCCTTTATAGTCCAAGTCGTAGCACGCGGCTGTTTGCGAGATACCGTGGTAACGTCCCGTGAATTTCTTGCTGGGTGAGTATAGCAATGGTTATAGGGCAGGAACTTCTCTGTTTGATCGATCGATTGATGATAGATAGATAGATGATAGATAGATAGATAGATAGATAGATAGATAGATAGATAGATAGATAGATAGATGATAGATAGATGATAGATAGATAGATAGATAGATGATAGATAGATAGATGATAGATAGATAGATGATAGATAGATAGATAGATAGATAGATAGATAGATAGATAGATAGATAGATAGATAGATAATGTGAACATTCAGGTTGTGCAAAAGCCAAGATGTAACATATAGCTTAAGCAATTGCTTTGATAACTGCTTTTTCTTCTGGTTTAAAAAGAAAAGTCTTGGCGATCTGTGGATTAAACCCTAACTTGCTCGATTTGCCAGGCATGTTTTTTTAAAAATCCTCTTCACCCACAAAATCATTCAGGGGAAAGTGGAGCGCCGTGTGCTTAACTTCAGAATTTAAAATGGCAAGAGTCAAAGGAGTGTACCGTGGAACAAACAGCATCAAGAGCAAGAACTAGAATGAGATGATTAAAATGTATGTCCCTGGAGAATTTAACTAAACAAGATGGTAAATTTTTTAAAAATAAAAAAAGCAACCAATGGCAAATAAATCTCCTCTCATTCATTAACTAGGCGGCCATGTTTGGGAAGGGAAACAGTTTAACCTTTGTGAACAGGTATAATTGCCTGTTGCTAACACATTTATGCTTCTATTTCTGGCTTTAAAGTGTGCTCTATTATAGTATCATTGCTATGCTCTCAGCTTTTTTTTTATGTGGATAAATGGATCAAGATAAAATTTCTATTTTTTTCTGCCTGTAGAAAAATATGTAAAGCACATAGTAGTAAAATCTACATTACTTCTGTATCCAGATTTTTTTGTACTTCTATGAATATTAGCATTTTTAAATTTAGTTTACTGACTGTAATAAATATATGTAATTCAGTGTTGGACATAAGTTGGGGAACTGCATTATGTATTTGATTGCACAGTTTTTTGATGAGTTTTACCATATCATTTTTAAGGGAACACCACAAAAAGATGTCATAATAAAAAATGATGCTCCATCAACATTATTGTTAGAGAAGCATGGAGATTACATAGCTGCTTATGGAATGAAGAAAGATGATTACGTGAGTATTCTGTTTACATAAATAGTATTTATTTAGCTCTCTATAGAACATGTAAATATATATATGAAATATAGGAGGGGTTTTCTTTTAATTTAATGTTAAATTTTTATGCTGCACATCTACCCTATGAAGCAACTCTGATAAACATTGCAGATGGTTTCTTTAGGTCAATGATGTAATCTGGCATGTATTATCTGACTTCAGAGCTGTAGAAGTCTCTTTAGAATGACACTGAGACCTAAAAAAGCCTATTTTTAATTTATTTGAACATATTTTATGTTTAATACTTATTTCTGGTATTTTAATGTTCTTTGCTTAAAAATTTGGAACAAAGTAATATGCTACTTTAGCCCATTATAATGGTTAATTATAGGAATATTAGCCTATGATAGCCAAAATCTGGTAGCACCTTTCCAGGCTAACAGATTTTATTAAAAGGCATAGGTTTTGGGGAACCATCTCTCATTTAATCAGGTGCATGGGGTAATTAAATTGGAGGGGATGGGGGAGGAGGAGGAGACAGGATGATTATACAAATGGCGCTATGAGACAGACTACCAGTACTTAGCATTTAACAATTGTCAGTTTTAAGGGTTTATATATATTCACAATTGTTAGTTTAGTCAATGAATATATAATTGGGAACTTTTAGCAATTTGCAAGACATTCTAGGTGCAGATTGTTCCATGCCTTGAACAGACATTTCTGTACCTGAATGAAAACATACTTGTTTTAGGCTCTTCTGTGCTCGCAGATTTAAGGAAGAATCCTCAATGTATGCTTGGTAAAGAAATGAAAGTTCCTTTGAAATTCTTTCCCTAATCATCTAAGTAAATAGTCATGCTACCTTTTACGTTTATTATTTCTTTAGAGTCTTTAGGTATTGGATTAGAAACTAATATAAATGATGCTTATTTCAGGAATACTGTATGTCAGAATATTTAAGAATGAGTGGCGTCTATTGGGGATTGACAGTAATGGATCTCATGGGGCAGCTTCATCGTATGAACAAAGAAGAAATTCTGGCATTTATCAAATCATGCCAACATGAATGTGGTGGAATAAGTGCCAGTATAGGCCATGATCCTCATCTTTTATATACATTAAGTGCTGTTCAGGTAAATATATACATTATTTATACAGATTTGCCACCGGCTTATCCATAGTGTTAATGTCTAAATGAATTGTTTTCTAGACTCCAAGATACAATTTTTCTTAAAAAAAGTAATTCCTTACATTTACTGAGTTTCAAACTCAAATAAAAGGTTCAGCTTATTGTTTTGTCTTAAACTTTTAAATTGGGAAAATGTAAAGTACAGTTGAGTGTTTGATTATTGATTGATTTGTATGTCAACCCATCTTATGTAGCCTGGACAGTCATAACAATGATGTCACCAACCAACTTTGACAAGATTAAGTAACTTCCTGTAAGTAAGAATACTGATGCTTTTAACACAAAGCATTATAGCTTCTTGGGTCAGTGATGAAAAGATGTTTATCTGAATCTGTAGTTGATGTGGTTTAACACAGCTCTAGAATTACTCTGAGACCTGAGAACTTCTTTAAAAAAATAATTTATGCATTAGTTTTCTGGATTCTGTCAGAGCAATCTAATTCTTGAATCTTAATTCAAAACATCAGAATATCTTAGACCTGGATAAATAAATCAGCTGCCTTCCAAATTATAGCTCATATCATCTTAAACAACACATACTATAGTAAAGTACATTCAAGACAATATATTAAATCATCTGCCTTCTGTTAAGTTAATCAGATGGGAGCTGCAATGATTTTATAAAATCCCAAATAAGCATAAGGAAGAGTGGAGGAAATGTAGATCTTATTTGTCTTTAATCTGTTTCAAAAATTATGTCTTTTAATAAATTCTGTTTATTTTACACTCTTAATTGTTGCATACCTACACTTGTCTAAAACATGGAGTAGCAATATCATGCAAATTAACTAGTTAATATTAATGCTGTAAAACTGCATGGTAATCTGGATAAATGTTTATAGTATTGACATTATTTACTTTGACATACTTTTAATTTTTAATTAAAAAGGCAGGTTGGATGCAATCTGCCATTTGCAAAGTCATTGAAAATAGTTTTCTTAGTCATTCCTAAGTTTCCATTGATTCCCATAAGTCTAAGCGTAATTAAATATGGGTTATAACTCAGCATATTTTGGGCATAGTTGGAAACTATTAAAACAGTGGTTCTCAACCTGTGGGTCGGGACCCCTTTGGGGGTCAAATGATCCTTTTACAGGGGTCGCCTGAGACCATTGGAAAACACATTTTTGGAAAAATACAGAAAATATAAAATAATTTTATGGTTGGGGGTCACTGCAATATGATGAACTGTATTAAAAGGTCGCGGCATTAGGAAGGTTGAGACCCACTGTTATTAAAATGTAATGTACCTCTAGATACTTTATATTGGAGGTAGAATAGAGAAAACAGGATTCATTTTTTTTTATATTTCAGGCTAGTGAAATCAAATAATATTCTAATTAAAATAGTTTTGGATTATTTTCAAATATCCAAGTTCTCTATTCTAAAATTTTAATTAACTCGTTTTGTTTTCCAGATTCTAATCCTCTATGACAGTCTAGATGTTGTTGATGTAAATAAGATCATTAGTTATGTAAAAAGCTTACAGAAGGAAGACGGATCATTTGCTGGAGACATTTGGGGTAACTTGTAAAAGTATATTGATTTCCATTTTCTGATGAAAGATTTAAAAATAATTCAAAAGGTGTTATTTCTACATTTTTTCTCAGTTGTGCCTTCTTAGATCTATGATGAGTTTTTATATACATCTGACTAAATGTGATGTTTTACTATTTTAGCTCTAGAATTACTCTGAGATCTGAGATATAGTACTTAATACTAACTACAGTTTTTGCATGCGTACAATTACTTTTTGTCAGTCTTACTGTGAAAATATAATTTGGTTTTGCAATTCTGTGTAAAATTTTAACAGCAGTAAGACGTATTTAAATAGGAATTTGTATATATAGGACTGAATCTTTAATTTGTTAATATATTTACTTTTAAATATGACTATTTCTTAAAAGAACGTTCCTATCTTATTTGGAGATATTTATATAAAGAAGCTAACCTTGTCTATGACGTTACTTGAATTGATACATAAATGTTTTATTTTTGTATTTCTGAGCCTAACTTGATTCTATAAACTTTTTTTCATGTAATGTATATAGCTGTTTTTATTTCTTCCTCTAGGAGAAATTGATACTAGGTTTTCATTTTGTGCAGTAGCAACCTTAGCCCTTCTGGTAAGTTCTTTGAACTATGTATATAGATACGTTTTCATATAATCTATATTTTGTTTTATTGGACATTTAAAAAAACCTTCCCAGAATATTATTAGGAATGTAACATTTAAAAATATTCCTGGAATGAAAAACTGGTATTAGCTAGATTGTCTGGCAGTGCCAAAAATTAAAGCTCAACAATAGTGAAGATTCCAATTGGAATATGAAATTGGTATTACCTTCAGATTGAAGGAAAAAGAATAAAGCATTATAATGAATTAAAAGGGCTATCTTTCTACAATTAAAAAAACCAATATTTGGTAGATGTCTTCAATACTTTGAGTGCATTGTTAACATTGTTAGTTTTAACAAACACTATGTTCTGCATTTGGAGCCATTTGTTCATTCAGGCACTGGAAATTGTGAATTCGCTAAACCGTACAGCAATGAATAATGGAAATTAATCGAGTTGACTTTTGAATGTTTTTCTAACAATAGATGTGTCAAACTGAGTAGAAAACCATTGCAGAAGGAACACCTCTCTATTATACCCTGCAGATAACAGTTGTGTTTTCCTCTGCCATATTGAGTAGCCGTCAATGCTTAGTTGGGTTTTGCCAAAGAAGTAATTTTCAATTTGCTGCTTTTCAGGGAAAGTTGGATGCAATTGATATGGACAAAGCAGTAGATTTTGTGTTATCTTGTATGAATTTTGATGGAGGATTTGGTTGTAGACCAGGATCTGAATCTCACGCAGGACAGGTAAATTATAATTAAATTGGTAATAATATGCTGAATTGTTTTGATTTAAAGTTTTTTAAAGTATTCATTAGCCCCCTAAATATTAGACAAATACTAAATCTTTCTGCATAATGTTATCAAAAACCTGGATAAGCAAAATCTATCTTAAGAAAAGTAAGGTTATGATATCATTAATATTATCCATTGACCCTGTGCATCTCTATCAATAAATTTAAGTTTTATTTTTAAATTTACTAGGTTAAATTAGTTTCATATTTTAATACTTAATTGAAAGCACGGTAGCTAAAAATTGAGGGATTTAATTTGTTGCATTTATTATATAAGTAATTGATAGCACACATTGTATTTTTCTTTGTTTTATCTGAATAGCTTTCTAAAATAGACATGAACTTTATATCTGTAATTTTAGATCTATTGTTGCACAGGATTTCTGGCTATAACTGGCCAGTTACACCAAATAAATGCTGATCTTCTAGGATGGTGGCTTTGTGAACGTCAATTGCCATCTGGTGGCCTTAATGGAAGACCAGAAAAGGTATAATTTGTGTGTTTTGTTTTTCAGAATTCTGTAGTTTGAGAGGAAGCAGAATTTTGTAAAAAGTGACTGATTGGTACTAGCCATGTGTAAGATTGTTCTAAGACAACAGTCAGAATTCATTGATACTTCCGTTAACACTTAATATTTTTAGCAAGGATTCTTAATTCCTTAGAGGTGGTAACTTTATGCATTTGCATATAATCTTGAAACATTACTCTAGACCAGACCTATACAACATACTAAGCATCCAAGCAGCATTGGGTCTCTTCTAGACATTCAGCATAATAAGGGAATAGCAGTAAAGTCATTTTCACTGTACATTTATGATATGCTTTTTAAAAAATTGTTTTAATCTGTATTTTTAGTCATCTTGTTAACTATGGACATAATAAGCATAGCTCAATATTACATGGAGGATTTCTCGCAAAAAATTCTCATAGATGAAAAATAGCAAGCATAATAAAATAATTTTAAGTAAACTATAGCTTAAATTTAATTGTGCATGTTTAATAAAAAAAACTTCTGCTCAGTGGGAGAAGGAACAGGCTTCCCCTGTCTTCTTTAATTTTTATACTGGGAAAATATCTTATTTTGACTTAAATCCCATTATTCTTGCTCTTAACAATCACAATTGCCCTAACATACTGTGCTGTTATATCATTTGTCAGTTACCAGATGTATGCTATTCATGGTGGGTATTAGCATCCCTGAAGATAATTGGCAGGTTGCACTGGATTGACAGAGAGAAATTATGCAATTTTATCTTGGCTTGCCAGGATGAGGAAACTGGAGGATTTGCTGACAGACCGGGAGATATGGCAAGTAGTCTCAAATAGATTTGATGTTACTAAATCATAGCCGTATTTGATGCTTAGAAACACATGTTCATTTATTTCATATCTAGAAATCTATAACAAATGATTGTGTTCATTAGAAGATTTTTTTTCTTTTCAAATTAGATTAGTTCCACTGGATGATCGAAAGAAACTTTATGATTAAATTTTGTTTCTAATCATAAGTAGTTACTACTCGGGAAATTTGTTACGAGAATTAAGGGTATAGCTAATCAAATACTTTGAAAATCTTGAACCAGTTAGAGGAGATCTATATAAAAAAACCTTCTGAATAAAATATCTCTTGAGGATGTAACCAAAGGCTTCCAAATAAATGCCGGTAGATATAATAACCTTTAATCCTTGTTAAGATTTTATCCTAATCTGATTTTAGATATTATTTTAATTCAAAATGAGAAGTGGGGATACTGCAAGGAAAACCACTAGCCTATAAATAGATATATTGTCGAAAATATGTGGGGCCCTTAATAAAAACAATGGACATACTTAGCTTCACATTTAGTGTAGAAGTACTTCTTCCTGTCCAAAAAAAGTACAAATATGGGTTAGATGACTAAGAAATCTCCTTTTGGAGTACATGGGCAGCAGGGTGTTTTTTGTTGCCATTGTAGACATTCTGTGAATGGCTAAGCGCTTGAGCCATGTTATAAATAGCCAGTACTGCCACAACATTAAAAGTATATATGAAATGGAAAATATATTTCATTCAAGTCCAAAACAAACTACAAATAGTCCTCGACTTACAACCATTTGTTCAGCAAGCATTCAGAGCTTATAATGATGCTGAAAAATGGAACTTACGCCCTGTGCCTAAAGTTACAGCCAATGCCAAAGCCAAGATATATCATGCATGGAACATACCCGTGTTCTCAATGTTAAAAGTATTCCTATCAGTCTAGGAACCCATGCCTTTAGCTACACTGAATTTGAATTTCAGAGGTGATGGATAAAATGACGAACAATGAAGACATTCCCTACCATAAGATAGAAATATAATAATTTCAACCTATAGCGAGCATAGACTTCTCTGAATGTTAGCATTATAGTACAAATGAAAGTGCCCTGTTTCTTTAATATAATTATTAAACTATATAACAGAATAAAAAAAGTTACAGTATTGTTGATACATTGTATTCTAGCTAATTAGTTTGCATTTCCTTTAATCAAAATCCTTTCATCTTTTCCTGGTTTTCTAAAAATGAGAAGTTAATAAGATGCGCATTACCATTGTTCTTTTTTTAATTTGAATCTTCAAATTTATTTAGTATAGAAAACTGCCTAATCTTCTAAAATATATTATCCCATGTAAAATAATGTTTTCAATAAATATACCTTAATATATTCTAGGTGGATCCATTTCACACTTTGTTTGGAATTGCTGGACTATCATTACTGGGTGAAGAACAAATTAAGCCTGTAAATCCTGTGTTTTGTATGCCTGAAGAGATCCTTCAAAGAATAAATGTACAGCCTGAACTTATTAGCTAGGGTACAGTATGTATAAAATACTTTAATCAGCAGCTTTGAATTTTTCCATCAAGGCATTTCTAAATGTGTTTACATTATAAATTGCCACTTTACTGTAAGCACTATCATTTTGTACATGTTACTGTAAACAAAGTAAATAAACTGATTATGACATGTACTTGAGGTTTTCAGTAACAGATGTATGTATTTAAGTATTTTGCCGCCAGTGCTGCTTCATTTTGAAAATAACATACTGTGATAGGTGCAGTAGATAAATACTTGAATTATGACTATGATACAATCATTCATCCATCTGGGTGATAAGCAACAACTACTAGATAGTAAATTGTCCTAGGGATTCCTTCTGTTGATAGAAATTTACTTGTTTATTTTGCCAGTGACACTACATGCACTTGAATGCCCTTCAGGATATGCGATAATTAAAGCCAGTTTAATTTATTTGTCAAACCATAATAGAAGAAATACAATGGTATCCAAATAGTTACTCTCTATTAATGACATTCTTTAATGAAAACTCATAATTATAATGTAACTTGGTTTTAACTAAAGGCCTTGCTGAATTCTACAACTTGCTTTCTTTGCTCTAAAATATTTATTGTACAATGTGGCTTGAATCCCAATTTTAGTAGACTTGGAATAATTGTATATATTCAAAAATAAAGTTGTATAAAATTGTTTTCTGCAAGAAAAAATACTTGTTTCCATTAGAATTATAGAAATGCCTTTATTTCATATGTCACAACTACATTTGTAAGTTTATTGAAATTAAAGTTAATTATATATGTATTTGTCCTTACATGGAAGTGAGAAATTTTCAGGCTTGATTTTTTTTTTTATTTCTGTTTTTTAAAAAGTCAGGGTATCTCACAAGAGTTTTTTATATCAAATATTTAGGTTCTACACTACATATGACTCATGTACATTAGACCTAGAAAGGCAACAATTGTTAAATCAGAGTTGTTCATATTATGTAAAAGCAGAATTGTGCAAATGGATCCTCTGGTTATAATTACGTGTTCAACAACAATTCAAACTCATTGCTGAACAAGTGGTTTTGACCGGTTTTCAGTTTTTTGGCTATTGCAGTTTATCCACAGACATGTGATCACAATCTGGACACTTGGTGCTGTGTTCATGATCATGTCACAGCAAGCCACGGTTATGCGATCATGATTTCCAACATTCCCTGCTACCTTCTTACCAAGCAAAGCCAATGGAGAAGCCAACAGAAAGTCGGAAGTTATTGTGTGAAATTATGGCAACCAGAACTGCCATTGGTAAGCAGCATGGTCATAGGACATCACACTTTGCAACCACATCACTTACAATTCCAGTCTCAACTGCTGTAAACCAAGCACTAGCTATATATTTTCAAAGTGTTATATTTGATAACTTTTTTTCCCAATAGCTAAAAGCACAGCGTGATGGAGAAGTGGATTCTTGGGGTACTGAATTCTGGGCAACTACATAATTAAATATTCAGCTCCATATCAACTCTACTGAATGGAGATTACCGACTTTACCGATGGATGATTTATCATTTGTTTTCAGTCTATGGACAAAGATGGAATATTAAAATGGCTACAAATCACCAATCCCAGCCATACAATCTTTTTTCTATTTTTTCATTCTGTGGAAGGAGAAAGTAAAATGGTGCTAAAAAAACAAAACCGTCTTCACCAACTTTTCTGCAGCAATCACTCAATTTCTGTAATTTTAATTTTTAAAGAATTTACTGATTTACTTTAAAAGTGGCCTAAGAATCAACCAAGATGGCTGCTTCCAGTGAAACTGAATTTTATTAGGTTATCTGGTCAAACAAGGATGCCCATTTTCTAAACTCATAATCCTATAAATATTGTATATTTTTAATTTGCCTTATTGAAAATCAGAATTTCTGGTACTAATTACTAACGTACACTGCTGCTAAACGCTTCAAAGAATATCAGGAAGCCTCTACCACCCCTCATTTGTACTGAAGAAAATATCCATTGGTCAATTTGCAACTGCTGTATTTTTAAATTTTGGTTTTCTTTTTTCATATATTAGAGATGTTCCACCTATCTCATTTTTCTCTGTTTAATTTTATCTACATCTAGCTGGATTAGATTAGCTTGAAATTGCAAGCAAGAGTTTGAAATTGGAGCATGAATGCTGTATTTCCCCTACAAATGCCAGAAAAAGATACATGCAAGGAAATATACTTGTATAAAGATCAGTATTTAGATTCCTAAATGCAGTGTTTTGGTAGTTCTGTCATCTTTATTCTGAATGCAAAGTAAAAGTTCCAAGATTTATACAATAGTAGCTATTGACAACAGCATTAAAGCAATCTTTGATTTAAGTCAGAACCCCAAATTGCAAATTTCGTTGGTTTCAAGTTTGACTGCTGTCTCATCACTTGTTTATAAACCATTCAGTTTATGCTTAATTAAGTCCAGTTTCTCAAAGGGCTTATGTTTATATTGCAATTTTGATTCACTTTATCAAAAGAAATGGCTGAACTAAGGATGCAATCTTCATTCCCAATAATGCTAACAGGCTACTGACAGCTCTGAGGGGGAGGCCTTATTCTGGACAAAATCTAAAATTACAGAAGTTTGTAGTGTTACTATCATTTCCCTTAGTTCTAAATCGCATTCTTTCTACAAATGAACTGCACTAGGAAGTTCCTTCAAAAAAAAAAAGTACAACCCTGAGCTAGTATTTGTTAGCTAACGGTCTTTTAAACTGTGCGGACTACAGTTCCCATCATCTGAAAGTGATGACACGTTGCATCACGTTTGGGCAACCCGATAAGAAAAAAAAGATTTGTCAGAAAAGAGCCGTCCTGCTGAAGCATCCACAGTTAAGGGTACTTTTTCCTGGTGGGTTTACAATTTTGAGATAACGGCTGAGCATGTTAAGGGGGAATGTGTGATCCTAAATTATACTCCAATGTTCACGTGAGTAAGAAAGTTCTCCCCCAAGGTTGAGGGAGCTCGGATAAGAATTACTCTTCGTCACTGAGAGAAATCAATTAAACGGGAGATACCCCTCTGTCTTGTTTGAAATGGTACAGTCCGCTGTCTCCATTCGAGGCGCGGGCTGTCTTGAGGCAAACGGGGGGGAGGGCTCCTTGAGCCTGCCTCGTGCTGGGGTTTCCTAGGGGCGATCTCCGAATCAAGTGGATCATGGCGGAAGCGTTGGCTGCTTCCACCTCTTACTCGTCATCTTCTGGCCCCGAGCGTCAGCCCCGTTACCAGTTCGGTCTTCAAGAGACGCCGGCCTTGACCGGCGAGCCCTCTCACCCTCAGCGGGGGAGAACGGCCCTCAGGGGCCCCAATGACGCCGCGGCCTTTCCTCCGAGAGGGTTGGAAGGTGGGCATTGCCCGAAGAATGTCCGATGATCGCAGCCCCGAAATAATGAAAATAACGCCCTCTTCTGAGCGGAAACCTCAATCCCCACCTTTCAAAGCTTCTCTAATAAGTGAATGGGAAACATTAGCAGCAATTCTCAAAAGTTTAGATCTTTTTGTAGCAGTTTCGTTTACCCAGTTCTTGAGTGGGGAAAACTGCAACACTTCCATTCTTATTTATCGATTAGACTTTTATCCTACCTTTGTCACCGCATAGGTAGTCCTTGACATACAACAGTTCATTCAGTGACCGCTCAAAGTTTACAGTGGCACTGAACAAAATGGTGACCGTTTTTCACAATTACAACCCTTGCACCATCCCCATGATAGTGTGATAAAAATTCAAATGCTTGGCAAGTGACTCGTATGTGTCCCTTTTGCGACTTTCTGACAAGCAAAGTCAAATGGGAAAGCCAGATTCACTCAACAATCTATTTACTAACTTATCAATTGCAGTGATCCATTTAACAACGGAGGAAAGAAAGGTTGTAAAGTGGGGCAAAACTCACTTAACAAGTGTCTCACTTAAAAACAGAAAATTTTGGGCTAAATTGTGGTCGTAAGTCAGACATATAATATTCCTCCTTTTACTTTCTCCATAGCAATTCTATGAGGGGTTGGCTGAGAGTGACTGGTCCAAAGTCCTCCAGTCAGCTTTTTCTGACTCGTCTGGCTGTTAAACATTTTATTTCATTCACATCCTTCCTTTCGGTCAGCAGCTCAAAGAGTTATGCATAGTTTCTCTCCTTTCTTTGCCAGAACAGTCCTATGAGGTGGCCTGGAATCATTTAATAACATTTTATGTCTGAGGAAGGGGCTTGGTTTTCTTTATTGGCAATCCCACCTCTTAAATAGACTCTACTGGGTCTCTATATTGATCTGATCACACAGCTGACTTGTTAATCCTTAGATGCTCAATATTTATCTGAATATTGGAATGATGAATTTTATCTTGGCAAAAGTATTTTGAAGATAGCTTTTTCTATTATTTTTAATTATGAGTAAATGCAAATATACAGATTATATGTTAAGATAACATGCCGTATATGAGGAAAACAACAATAAATTTTCACAAACATGGATAAAATATATAATTAGTGGGTCATGCCTTGGACAACTTGCAACACTTAAAATTCCAAAGTTAACTAAGCCGTATTAAATATATGATAAATAATAATTTATTAAACATATAAATTAAGGCTATAATTATAAATATGCACACACACTTTAAATGAATGACTAATTGTGGATCTGATAGAAAATAAAAGGTGGAATTCTAAGAAATTTCTAAACTAGGACATTAAAACTCTAAAAGGGCTTGGTTTTTTTCTAAACAAACTTGTAAATGATTAAGCAGTTAGCAAGAAGATTGAATTTTATATATCTGTTCTGCTATGTAATTGAACAGGAGATCTTTTCTAGGATGAGCAGAGCCTAGTAATTTCAGAAATAGAACTTTATGACTTTAGCAAGGAATATTTAAAAGTTAATGAATTGGGTCCATTTTCTCTCCAATGTGGATGTCAGTAATCTGAAAGTGTCATTATCTAGTTTTCTGCAGTATCAGGTGTTCCCAATTTTTAAAAATATAGGAAAAATTATTTTGAAAAGTTTAAAACTTTAATGAGATGTAGATGAGTTTCAATTTATACTATATTTAAGCATATATCCCAAAGCATCTAAGGGTATGAATGCTATGGCACTCAGGCACCAAATTTCCAAAATCTTGTTTAAAAGAATTAAATTATTTATTACTAAATAGTGTTTCAAATAATTGCCTTAGAAATAAAGAAATGCAATCAATTTATATTTGGTACTTTCAAAGAAATTGTTCTTTTTATTTTTATTAGATTCATATTTTGGAGACAAGAGTTCTTATGCAGAAAACATTAGCACAGTAAATATGACAAGCCCTTCTTCCATCAAAGATATAAAAATTTCTAGAGTACAGAAAACACCTCTCTCATCTAACCGACCAGGATGTAGAAACTGGACTCCTTTCATGGGATATTCAGGTAAAGAAGTTGGCTTACTTCATTTCAAAAGAAATATTCATACTAAATAGAAAACTACTTGGACTTCTATTGAATCCAGACTGAAATTAATTTCAATTAACTTGTATGTTCCAAAGTGATTGTAAAGATCTCTAGAATGATCTTTTTAAACTGGGTAACTGGTCAATCAAATTGCTAGTATAGAGCAATTTAGGTATACAAGGTTCTCAACTTACAACTGTTCATTCAGTGACAATTCGAAGTTAACAGCACTGAAAAAAGTGACATACGACTGTTTTTTTCACTTATGACTGCTGAGCATTTCCATGGTCATGTGAACAAAATTGAAATGCTTGGCAATTGGCATTTATTTTATGACAGTTGCAGTATCTGGGGTTCATGTAATCACATTTTGTGAACTTCTGACAAGCAAAGTCAAGGAGGAAGCTAGATTCACTTAACAACCGTATTATTAACTTAACAACTACAGTTATTCAAACGGGTCATTTTTGCCTTCCCCCAGCCCTGCTGAAGCCTGCAGAGTGCTCCTGGGGCCCTGGAAGGACCAAAACTTTTTTTTCTTATTTACCTCTTCAAAATCTTGGTGCGACTTATACACCGGTGCATCTTATAATCTGAAAAATATGGTATGATGATTTAGGTCTGAACTAACTATGAGTAACCAGAAAAGAGATCTTGGATTCATAGTGGAAAGCTCCATAGTTTTAAAGTTAAATTCCATGGTATGGATCATAGGAAGAGAGTTGAAAATAAAAGCAAACAATATTGTAATGGCATACATATTTATTGCAGAACTGTATCTAGAATGCTATGTCTGTTTGCCACATCTGCAAAGCAGTATTATAAAGATGAAAAAAGTATAGGATATAGCTGTAAAAATTGTCATGGGGATTGAACTCTCCTGTGAGAAAAAGCTAGAACATTTGGGGGAGGGGGGGAATGTAACTGATGGAGTCAGTTGTATAAAATAATGCATTATTTGGAGGGATCTCTTTCAAAAGTGTGCTGAATGGAATGAGATTTAGAAAGGATCATTTTTTACACTTAATGACTCCTGCACAATGTTCCCTCTAATTTTTTTTCAGTGTGAGCAGAAAAGTATAGTGTTTGAGCGGCACATTTTTATGCCTGAGCACCTGAATTTTTTTCACAAATGTCACCTAAGACAACAACGAAATCAGTATTATTTGAAACTCAAAGTTATGTTTCTTCAAGGTACTCGCTTAATTAAAAGTGTTATATAATGTCAGTATCACTTAACAACGCTCCTGCTTAGCAACCAAAATTTTTGCTCAGGAACTCTGGCATTTGAAGCACGCAAGTCTTAAAGCTGTCAAGTTACAAGACCCTTGCACCCCTAACCCTTTAGGGAAAAAAAACCCCAGGGGTCTTCAAACCTGACAGCTTTAAGACTTGTGGACTTCAACTCCCAGAATTCCTCCTCCAGTCATGTTGGCTCAGGAACTCTGGCATTGAAGTGTGCAAGTCTTAAAGCTGTCAAGTTGCAAGACCCTTTGCACCCCTAACCCTTTAGAAAAAAAAACCCAGGGTCTTCAAACCTGACAGCTTGAAGACTTGTGGACTTCAACTCCCAGAATTCCTCCTCCAGTCATGTTGCAGCGACGTCATCTGCGTGGATCCATCTTCGGCTTTTTTCACAGGGGGCAGGGCTGCCGCTGAAGATGCCGACGAGCCCCTGCCATCACCAGAATAACAGCTGCCTCCTCCATCTCCAACAGCACCACTACATTTGGAGTGAAGCCGCCAAAGCTCCCGCTGGCGCCCCCCTCCACTCGGAGCACCGCGTTACCCCTGCTGCTTTCTTCGCCGCCGCCATGCTTTTGAGAAGCCATGAGGCCTTTTTCCCCTGCTCCTGCCCCCCCCCCCGCCGCCTTCCTACTGGCTCCCGCGGCCTCATGGCTCCTCAAAAGCACAGCAGAGGAGGAGGGGGCAGGGTAACGCGAGGCCCAGCTCAGGTGCTCCGAATGGAGGGGGAGGCACCGCTGCCATGGGCGGGGTCGCCGGCGGGAGCTTTGGCGGCTTCACCTCTGCCGCAGCGTCGGGTGCTGTTAGAGGAGGAGGAGGCGGCAGCAGATATTCCGGTAGCGGCAGGGGCTTTACTTTAGCTGCAGCGCCGGGCGCAAGCAGCTAGGATTGGCCATCCACAAAGGACCTCCTCCCCGGGCTTGCTTTCCTGGCGTCAGTCGCCCCGCGCTCACCAAAACAAGTCCGGGGAGGTCCTTTGTGGGCGGCCAGTTCTAGCCGTCTGCAAAGGACCTCCCCAGCCTCCGGCGCCTGTGACAGCAGAAAGCACTGCGCGGCAGTTGGAAACTGCTGTGCGGTGTTTTCTTGCCACCTGCGCGGGCGCGCAGCCGCGCACCTTAGAGGGAACAGTGCTGCTGCAGCATTTCAATGGTCATGTGATCATCTTTACCTGTGCATTTGTAAAAATTAAAAAAAGTGGTGATAGCTACTGACTTTGATGGCTTTAAAAGGGAATTGGATAATCTCATGGGGTACAAGCCTCTTATGTTAACTCCAGGTTTTTTTTGGGGGGGGGGGTTGGGGAGGCAGCATATAACTTACAGGGGAACAGTAGCTGGACAGGAGTGAATCAAAGGTGAACATGGCTTCTTTGAGACACCAATTATGGTAGCAGAAGAGTAGGCTGCTGTTGCATAAGTCCAGCAAGGTAGCCAGAGCCACACCCCTCTGTGTGCAGTCTCTGTTAGCACACCTCCATGGCACTTTATACAGATATGTTTGTTAGTTTTATGTTACAGAAATATCAAAAATATTAGTTAAAAATAATGGCTGATTTTCTACATCACATTAAACCATTACTGACCTATGGCTTACTGAATAAGACATAATTAGCTAGGCCATTAATTCTAACTATGGCTAATATATTAAGCACCTTCAAGATTCTGAGGTTCAAATAATCCCCATTCATTTACTGAAAATAGTTTAATGAATGTAAAAAGGCAAAATGGAAGAAATAGGCTAAATTTAAAATGACATGCCAATTAGCATTATCCAACTAGCATTTTTGCAGTGGTGTTTAGAAGCAAAAGTTAAGAAAACAATAGAAAATAAAAACAGCAAAACTCCGCAAGATTACTTTGGTATTTCAAAGACTGAGGAGAGTATAGAAAATCTAAGAAGAAAGCTAATAGGTACTTATAATGGTCATAAACAAAAGAAAGCATAAGGTACCATTTTGACATCTTAAGATTTTCTTACAAAGCAAGGGACCCCTTAAGTCACAAGGAACCACTGAGTGCACAGCCTGTTGCATCTAAAGTGCGTGCCCAATCAGTGTGAAGAGACCAAAACAACATCTGGCAACATTTCTCTTCTTGCGATGGCCTCTTAGGCATTGCCTGCATACAGAATTCACTTTAATGAATCCTTGAGTGCTGGTAAACTTTTCATTATTTAAAAGAACCATTTCCAAATGTCTATAATAATACAAACATTTTAGAAACTTATTATACAGCCATCTGTAAACGTGATTTGCAAATCCAATGAGAATAGGTTTTTTTATTCTTCAATCTTAAATCTATGTCAGATATACTCGCTTCCTTCAGCAGAATTATTTGGGATCAATACTTGTAATTGGCCTTGGTTAAAAAAATGAAATTATGATTCATGAAGACTCCAGTACCCACTACCAATGCTGCATGATTCTTGAGCAATGGTTCTCACAGACCCCATCAACATGGAAACTAGAAATGGCTTTATAAAGCAAGCTAAGCTTTTGGATCAAGGGTTTGATTGAATTATCAATATAACATTGACCTTGGCTCCCTCTAACCTGAGAGACTATTGTGTGTGTTTAGGTGATGAATAGTATTGACATTTTCTCTCTAATATCAGCCTTGAAAAATCTGATCTTATGCTGGACAGGTTGTTGAATATATAGAGCATAGTACAATGAAGTAAATGCCTGAGTCCCAACCTACCAATAAACTAGTTCACATTTGTTCTTACTCCGTCAAGGATCAAATTATAAAAGATACAATTTGTCTCTGTAATTATAGATCTAATCTAAGATATTGATAAGAAATTTCAGCTTAGCCAAGTGATTCGCTATAGATTTATGTTAAGCACAAAAATACAAGAATTCTTTCAGGGCTTTTTCAGAGTAGAAGATCAGTCAATGGTAGAGTAGATTTAATGCATAACATTTTAAGCATCATTGAAAGTAATTTTGACCAAGTCAAAATTGTAAGCACATGCCTGTGTTGGAACTGCAAATATGAATGGATTGTAATCTAGTCTTTAAAGTAAAAATCTAGCATAACAACAAAAACTACATATTTCAACCATTCAGTGACTGATGCCATATTCTAAAAACAGATCATTTAATAGCATATGATGTATCTCTAAAGTTGTCCAGAGTTACCTTGAGGTAAGATGGGTAGCCTATAAGTTTTATAAAAAGATAAAAATCAATTGTTTTTACAATAATTTTTCATACACGATCAAATGGGCAGGGGGGGGGTTGGACTAGATGACCTACAAGGCCCTTCCAACTCTGTTAATCTGTAAAGTATCTGTAAATCTGTAAATTATGGCATTCGCTATTGTATGTATTACCATGTTTCTCAGAAAATAAGACTGAGTCTTACTTTGTTTTAGACTTGAAAATAAGCACTTGGGCTTATTTTTGAGGAGATCTTACTTTTTTTGAGGTGCAGCAGGCCAGACTCAATGAGCTGGACATGCCGTGTATGCACCGGATCCTCCCGGAAGAAGAATTCACTGGAGCCCAAATGCTGGGCCTCACTGGACTCAGAAGCCTAGGATCCTGCAGGCATCCCAGGCACATAGAGGCCGCAAAATCCCCAGGCTGTTTGCAACTTGAGCGAGCTGTGTACAGGAGTAGCGGCATCGCCTTGAGGTTTGAGCTGTGTACAGGAGTAGCGGCATCACCCAGCGGAACCTCTGCAAGGCTTGATGTACCATTGCACTCATGAATGGCAGCACCTCCACAAGCTTCATCACACCGGTGCAGCTGGCACCCTGCTGTGAACGGCTGCGCCAGTGTGCCCAAACTCGCAGCAGTGCCGCTGCTTGTGCACGCAATGGAACACAGTCCTTGTAGGGTCCTGCTCGAAGAGGCTGCACCAATGTGACAAACCTCACGGTAATGCCGCTGCTCACGCGCGCAATGCTACAACAAGCCTTACAGGGTCCTGGGATATGCTGAAGATCCGGAATGGAGCCTTTTTCTCAATTTATGTTATGTTACGTGTTGTGTGGTGTTGTGTTGTGTTACATTATGTTATGTTAAATCCTTCCATTCCCCACCATCCAGTCAGAGCTGAAGAAGAAAGGCCCAAAGCACCTTTGATACTAACTTGTTGCAGGTGAATTCTGCAAGAGGCAGCAGTTAAGCTCAGTTGTCCTATTTTAAGAGACATACCATCTTAAGTATTGGTCAAATAATTTATTCACTCATTTTGACTACCTTTCGTAGGTCAGAAGAGCCAAAGATGACATTAATTTGAATGTCGAATAGTGGTTTAGAAAAAATTGTGTTGTTCAGCCAATGAAAAGTTCTTGCCAGGAATAAACACAGTCACTTTGCTGTGTTTTGCTCAGTAACAGGCACAGCAGGACGAAACATAGCCCTCGACATCTGTTCTCACTCTCAGCCACTCGAAGTCTCTTGAGAAACCTAAAGCAAGGTTTTAATTCTCCCATGTATAGTAATTCTATTGTCATGGCATGGTTGCAATATTTCTTCTATTATAGGAAGGGGAGCATATGAATTGCTGTTGTAACGGAACTATCTGTCATTCATAGAGAAAGGGGATGAATCAGTCAGGGGGCACTCAGAAGTTATCCATCCAAGCCCTGGTATTAAGACATTGTGGTAGTCAGATCAGGAAATAGGCATCCCAAGGATTATAAGAATACTACTTTACTGTAAGGACGTTGAATAGCCATAAATGAAAATGACCTGGTTTTGAATGTTAATAAAACAAAGGAGATCATTGTTGATTTTAGAAAGAGCCGGCATAGTCATACTCCACTTTGTATCAAGGCTGCAGCTGTGAAGGTGGTCAATAGCATTAAGTGTCTGGGAGTGCAGAAAACAGATAATCTGGTCTCTTCATACATTATCTTTAGTGAAGCATGCAAAACTAGTGTTTGCATTTCCTGCATCAGATGAGGAGGGCACATCTTTCTCCTCCTGTCCTGGCCACTTTTTACAAAGGCATTATAGAGACCATTTTAACAAATTGTATCACTGTTTGCTTTGGTGCTTTTGGTCACCAAGGGCCACGGTGGCTCAGTGGCTAAGATGCTGAGCTTGTCGATCAGAAAGGTCAGCAGTTCGGCGGTTCAAATCCCTAGCGCCGCGTAACGGAGTAAGCTCCTGTTACTTCTCCCAGCTTCTGCCAACCTAGCAGTTCAAAAACATGTAAAAATGCAAATGGAAAAATAGGAGCCGCTTTTGGTGGGAAGGTAACAGCGTTCTGTGCACCTTTGGTGTTTAGTCATGCTCGCCACATGACCACAGAGTCGTTTTTGGACAGTGCTGGCTCTTGAGCTTTGAAACAGAGATGAGCACTGTCCCCTAGAGTTGGAAGCGACTAGCACATATGTGCAAGGGGAACCTTTAACTTTACCTTGCTTTAGTGGCAGCAGTGCCTCAGATAGAAGGTCAATACAGAGAGTGGTAAGGCAGCTGAGAAGATTATAGAAAGCTCGCTTCCCGTTATTCTCTTATAAGCACTATGCGCTTAGGGTTTGAAGCATTGTTAGAGACCCCACACACTCACTTCACAGTTTGTTTCTATTGCTCCACTCTGGGAGGTGGTTTCAAAGTATCTATAGCAGGACTACTAGATTCTGTAACAGCTTTGTTCCTTATGCCAGTCATCTTGTAAATTTGCAATATTCTTTCCCCCCCACCATGATTATGCATACATTCGAACTAGACTGATGTTTCTCTGAGTAATATGTGTATGTGTGTTTGGGTGGGATATGTATAATGGTTATCTTTCGAGAGCAGAACGCAACAAAATTTCATTTTAATATTTACTGATAGGTGTACATTTAAAGTGACAATAAAGTTCTATTCTATTTCTTTTAGACCCCTGTTCATAGCAAATAGCATCATGGCAGGTTCTTTGCTTTCTTCCCCCTCATAGCTCCTTTCACAGGACTGAGTTCTGTTTAGTTCTTCCTAAATTGTTCATTCAAGGTTATCTCTTTGCTCCTCTATAATATGATACCTTAGTAGAAAATTATGCTGAAGGCAGTATTATTAATAAGATAGTCAGCATTCCTCTGAAGCTCTTGTAGTATTTCATTTTACATCAGAGATACTAACAAGATCTTCATTCTCATGGGAAAGAGAGATTGGTTAATAAATCAAGAAATGTGAATGGAGTAATTCCAGTTTGTATTTTTGATCAAACTCTCTTGATCACACTCAAACTACTGCAAAAGAGAAATGCAAAACACAAAACAGGCTCTAAACTTTTATATTACAATCCTATTCAAAATTGTTACATGACCGCCAACTGACCCAAGCAACCTACAGAGCTTTTCAATAAATTGCAAGATGCCAGAGATCAATACTGTACAATATAGTCCAGGATTGTGCTTTGGCAATGGCCCAGTCCTGGGAATGTATCTCCGAAATGTAAAAATTCATGGGTGTCGTGAGTGAAGAAGGCATCCTTTGTGAGGATCAAATACCAACACCTGCAAAGAACATATACTGTACATCAGTGGGCATAGCCTTTCCTGCTTGAATAAAATAGTTTTTGAATATTTTACTCTATAGCCATTAACCATGATATCAGCAACTGATGTCACTATCTTGTATTTATATATCTGGAAAACCTAAGAAATACAGTCATGACATCGGATACACTTCCATGAAAATTGCTCTCATTCAGATCATTTGATACTGTTTTAAAAATCATAAATAAAGGAAATGGTATAATGTCTTTGGATAGAAAACAATACTCAAGTCATCAAATATTATTGAAGTTTGCCCTGAAAGTCTAATTTTTTATAAAAGCATACCTGTTACAATGGCAGCTGCAGATAGGTAATTCTTTAAACTTAAAACAGTAGAAAACGCAAGCAACATACCACAAAAATAAGAATAAGCTGGTTGGTGCTCTCAATTGAGAATGAGAATGCCAGAAAACGGGACACTTTGAAGATATTATGTTTGCAGAGTAAAAGACATAGCAGAAAAACTATGTAACCCCCCACGCTCTACTTGCAAACAACAAGAATAATGTTGCTGGGCTCTGGTTACTGACACATATGGTTTGTACAAAGTTGTGTTGTATCCAACATCACACAACATTCATATGCAATGTGGATGCTTTGACTAGCAAACCAGACAAGCAGAAGAAAAGGAAGGAGAATGGTACACCATTACTTGCCTGCAGAGAAGGCAACCTCTCACTGTTGGTGTTTCTAATTTATCAAGATTTGACCTGACTGACATGATGTTTTATTTACTATTATTGTACTCGGTGCACGCTGAGTCTCAAGTTTGCATTTAATTTTTTTTAAAAAACCAATTGAGTTTGGTTTGCTGCTGAGCTTTATATTGTTTATGATTGCATTCTGTATATTTGTTCACCACTCTGTGGTTTAGACTGCATAGCATGATGATCTCATTTTGCTTTCTTTGCCAAGAGCCCATTTCAGCCTAGCTGCACCCATAAATAAAGGTACCAGCTTAAACTGAATTCCCTTGTTAAAACATTAATAATATCAGTGTTCCCAAAAAGTTGCTGAACAATCTGATGACCCTTAAATATGCTAAACTATAATTCACTGATTGTTATATAATCTAGTAGGTGGCTGTAATAATTGGTCCAAACTGTTCTTGCTATAATATGTTCGGCCAACATAGCAATGTCAGTAGCATGGAGAAGGATGTTAAGCAATCATAAATTATGCCCATGGAGTTTATAATTCATGTTTAAAAATACATTTTTAAATAATAGGAAAAACTTCTTATTTCCTGTTATTTCAAACAATTAGCAAGCATATGTTCAACACCTTCGAGATAATTTACAGGAACCTAAATATATTAATAATTTGCATGGCTTTTGATGTATTTGATGATTGTTGTATTTTTCTTCTTTTATGTAGTTGTTTAACTGGACAGCAGAGGGCAATATAAAGTTACACTAGAATTTTAAAATTATTTTTATTGAAAGAGCTAGAAATATGATGTTAGTTACGATATAAAAGAACTGTAGTTGAATAGCACCTGCAGGAGAGGAGAACATTTTGAAATAAAGTACTTTATGTTGGGATTCCAGTCAGTGTTTCTGAATTAAAATGTTAGAGACTTCTCAGATATATAATCCTGAAAATACTAGGTTTTGTTTCTGCTATTCCAAATATAATTTGTACAAATTCTTATGTTCAGATTCAACAAATATCTATATAGAATTATAGATATGAAAGGTGTTATTCAATTTATCAAATCCAATTACTGCTCAGTACAGGAATATAACTTAAAATATTCCAGATTGTTTACAGTTTAGTCTTGCTTAATACTTATGGCAGCCAGCCCACCTTTAATCTTGCAAATAAGCATAACATGAGTACTTTTACAGAGACTTGGTTGACATACATGTTATTATATATTACTTCCAGAATTTTCCCAAAATCTATCAAGAAAAATCCATTAAGGAAGACAAAATAAGAAATGGATGAGATTAGTCTTCCAAGATGGTAACAGGATGATCTCTTTATGATTTTTATTTAGATGTCAGCATGACTACCTTAGGGACATGGTGGCTCACTGTCTAAGACGCTGAGCTTGTTGATCAGAAAGGTTGGCTGTTTGAATCCCTAGCGCCGCGTAATGGAGTGAGCTCCTGTTATTTGTCCCAGCTTCTGCCAACCTAGCAGTTTGAAAGCATTTAAAAATGCAAGTATAAAAAATAGGAACCACCTTTGGTGGGAAGGTAACAACGTTCCATGCGTCTTCTCGGTTTAGTCATGCTGGCCATAAGACCACGGAGATGTCTTTGGACAGCGCTGGCTCTTCAGCTTTGAAACGGAGATGAGAACTGTCCCCTAGAGTGGGAGGGGAACCTTATACCTTTACCTTTAAGGTAGGTATAATTTACCTATCTTAAAATATAAATGTCAGAGAGACTACCCTAAACTTGATTCTTTAGGATCTTGATGCAGGGAACACCCAGGAGGCAGTTAGAGTCGAAGTGGTGTCAAACTTCATGAATGTTTATTGGACATACAGTACCCTAAAACATATAACAGAATTTTAAATAGATTTTTAAAAATTGTTTTAAGGTTTTATATTGCACTTTAATTTTGTGACGGTAAGCCACCTAGAGTTGCCACAGTGAGATGGGTGATATAGAAGTTTAATAATGTAATAATAATAATAATATTTTTTTAAAAAACATAATTAAAGCCATTAATACATGGACAGTTCCAGTGATACGCTGCTCAGCTGGAATCATCAACTGGACTGGCTGAACTGGAAAACCTGGACCGGAAAACACACAAACTTTTGAATATGTACCATGCTTTACATCCACGAAGTGACATCGACAGGTTGTACCTGCCAAGAAAAATAGGGGGTAGGGGGCTATTGCAAATCCATCAAACTGTAGAAGAAGAAAAACGAAGTTTGAATGATTATGTGAACCAAAGTACGGAAAAATTGCTGCAGGCCGTGAAAACGCAGAACAGTGTAAAAACGACAGAAACAAAGGCAGAATATAAGGAAAAACAGCTGGATGACAGATTAAATAGATAGAAAACCAAAGCTTTGCATGGACAGCACTTGAAAAACATTGAACGAAAATGTGATGACAAGTTGACATGGACATGGCTTAAAATGGGAACTATCAAGAAAGAAACGGAAGGTTTAATATTGGCTGCTCAAGAACAAGCACTACAAACTAATGCCATGAAAGCAAAGATACAAAAATCCACTGACAATCCAAACTGCCGACTTTGCAATAACAAAGTCGAAACTGTTTCACATTTAATATGTGAATGCAGCAAAATTGCACAAACTGATTACAAAGCTAGACATGACCGAGTTGCTAAATTAATCCACTAGTCACTAGGTAAAAAATATGATTTACTTGTATCCAGAAAGTCATGGGAACATAAAGTGAAAAAAGTTATTGAAATGAGAAGGTGAAGATCTTGTGGGACTTTCTAATACAAACGGATCGTCATTTGGAGCACAACACGCCAGATATCACGGTTGTAGAGTGCCGAAATGTACAGTTCATTGATATCGCTGTTCCTGGAGATGCCAGAGTCGAAGAAAAAGAACTAGAAAAAATAATGAAATATCGCGACCTGCCCATCGAAACTACACGGCTATGGATGAAGCATGTAACAGTGATACCCATTGTCATCGGGGCACTTGGCACCATGTCCAAGAATTTTACAAGATACATCAACAAATTGCAGCTTCCGGCAATAACACCAAAAAACTGCGCTACTCGAAACATCTTATATTTTAAGTAGGTACTTGATTGATACCTAGGACGCTGGCAGCAAACTGTATCAACCATTAGCACCAGTCAATGGCATTTGTGATGCATTTTTGAATGTTCAGTTGGCTGAGTTTCATGTTTAATGAATACAATAAATAATAATAATAAATAAAAATAATCACATCTGCTGTTTAATGGAAGGGGAAGGCTTGCTAAAGGCTTACTTTGTAGCATCAATCCTCCTCAAATAGTCATTCATTAGATTTCTTCAGCATAGTACAGGGATTATTGATGTCTGCCTTGAAAAGCAGTACTCTCAAAGTTTTGCTCTGCAAGATTTGTGTTGTGCTTTTATTGCTATATCAAGGTGGTTCAGTGTATGAAATAACAGGTTAATGCAATTAGTAAGTGAATAAATTTCTACAGTTCCATTTGCCAACCTCTTTGCAAGGTACACCAATAGGGAACGGATTTCAATAAATGAGCGGGAGGCTATAATTTCTTTTTCTTCCGATTCTGGGATGGGAACATTTCCACATGAAGATAATATTTAATTAGCCAAGAACAATCCAGTTTGCTTCCATTTAGTTCTTCTCTTTAGGCACAGCTAGGTAATTATATGTATTATGTGAAAAATGAATAGGTATGAATTGAACATATTTTACTAACATTAATTTTCATGTTAGAGATGGTCTGAGTTATAAAACAATTATAATTACACAAAAGAAGTTTCTGAAACCTGTGATATGGTATTTTTAAGCAAATGGAAATGTTTACATTTAAATCCCATTTGGAAGAAAAGAAACCTCAAGAAAAATATCTCAAACGATTGTGTGCTAACGATTGTAGCAACGTAAACCCACAATTAAATTGCAAGACCCAAGCCTAGCAAAGGCTGAGAAAGGAATTGGCAGGAAGTTAATAGCTCAATATAAAGAACAATGTTTAAAGAGTACTGGAAAAATAGGTGATGATGTATGTTATTTAAAAAACATACTCTAATTCTGCACAGTAATTCAGAAAGCAACAACATGAAGAATATAATTATATTTGGGGGATGTATTTGTTTTCCATAAACCGATAATAGCCTGAAGAAACAATGAGAAGACAAGCATGTTCCAGACGTAAAGACTGCATTCTACCAATGAGAGGAAAAAGCACCCCCCCCCCAAAAAAAGTGTAAATTTAAACCTGAAATAATAAATGTAAATTTAGACCTAAAGCACTAAATTTTATAATATAATCCCTCAAGGAAAATCAGAATTCATATCCAGTTGTTTCCTAGTTGTTTATTTGTTCAATGCTGAAAAATATAGTTGATTTTTTAAAATCAACTTACAATTTGATACATTGATTATTTTGCATTTGCCTACTGGTATTTTTGTCTATTATGTATGCCAAATTTTTAAGAGTTCTGGTGTTTGTAGGACAATTATTTTAAATACCAGTGACAATCACCAAATGCCACTCATTATAAATGCCATCCATTTTGTAGGAATGGTCCTTGGTGCTCTCTGAGCTTGGTTGTTTTCTTGCAGACATTTCAGCATCCAAACTAAATAACATCTTCAGTGCTAGGTGCTGCTAGATGATGATACTGATGGTATTACCTGCTTGGGGTAATGAAATGTCTGTAAGAACGCAACCAAGCTCAGAGAGAATCAAGGATCCCTCATTTCAGCCCTGAGCTACAAATATTCTCCTTTATTGATTTTTGTAAAACTTTTTCAGAGCAGGTATTAGCTCAGTCAGTACTCTAAATGTCTCTTTCACAGTTACATCATCTTCAGCAGTCTCCACTCACAGTATTGCATCAGTTATCGTGGCTGTAATAGAAGGGAGAGGATTTGCTAGAGGTGAAGTGGGAATGGCCAGTATTGATCTAAAAAATCCAGAAGTAGTACTATCTCAGTTTGCTGATAATACAACATATACCAAGGTAAAATCTGAATACTGTAATCTTCTTTGTGATATAAACAGCTAAGATACTTGCACTGAATCAACAGGATTATGTATAGCCATTGTTCTGGCCAATTGCATTAGAATTCTAAATTTTTCTGATTGCTTTTTATTGACATTAGAATTGAACTTGCTTGATTACAAAATCATTATGTGCCAAACCGCATGTGCCAAATCCAAATAAACATTGTTATATATAACAGTTTACGGTTTATATATAACAATAAATCATAGTTGTAGAAAATAGTGCTTCAATAGCACCTACTCATCCAATAAGATCTGGTAGAAAGGGCTCCCTCCATATTCCTTTATTCAGGAAAGACCATTTACAGAGACCACAAAATTATTCTCCCCAATTGCTGTACCCTTTCTATATAACAGCTTCTTCCCAGTTATCTGAATTGCCCCTACAACTGTCTAGGGAGGCCATTATAACATGGTTAATATATCATCCAGCTTTGAAAGCCTGAATCTGTGAACTTCTCTCTGGCCATGAAAGATTTATTTTAGTTAAAGAAAATGGTAGTTAATATGATTAATGTTATATGTATTGGTTATGATATCAATTAAATGTTTTGATTTTTTAATTGCAATGCTTTAATGGGATTCATTAAAACTCATTAATGGGAGGTGGGATCTATGTCACTCATAGCTCTTGGAATCGTCTATGAACCAAGAAAGAAAGAAAGAATGAGAACATGTGGGGTTTCAGGCACTATGGAAATTTATCAGGCTGAGACCAACAATGAATGAAACCAGAGTCCATTGTGTATTGAAAGAGAACCCAATAGTAGCCTCTAGAAAACTTGGAGAGAAAGACAGTGGTAACAGCATTCTGGCATGAAGGGTTGAGATCTCCCATTGCTTGAAATCTACAGTCCAGAGCAAGAGAAGTTTCTTCTCCAATTGATGGATGGGACTAGATTTCTTTTTTTGTTGTTTGTATCAGAAATAAGCAAAATTTATGGAAGGCATATTTACTGCAGTACTGCCTGACAGAGAATGCTGAAACATTGATAGTCAATTGGAGTTATACAATACAATAATACAATACAATACAATAGTAGAGTTGGAAGGGACCTTGGAGGTCTTCTAGTCCAACCCCCTGCCTAGGCAGGAAACCCTATACCGTTTCAGACAAATAGCTATCCAACATCTTCTTAAAGACTTCCAGTGTTGGGGCATTCACAACTTCTGGAGGCAGTTATAGTCAATGGGAGCACAACAACTACATTTTATAAACAGTTTTGGTAGAACATGCAAATCTTTGCCGTTGCGTTCTTCTAAAATAATTGTTAAAGCTTGCTGAGCATTTGGTGATAGGCCAAAGTTGGCTGGATGTTCCCATCTACTTAAGGAAAACAGAGTTTAAATACATGTAATTGCCTCAGTCTTTCCTGTATATACAGTCTTTCCTGTATATATTGCCTCTAGTATTTTAAGTCTAGATGCAGAAATGTGTTTATTTTTCTGGCATTATATGAGTAAATACAATATTTTTTAAAAAATAAAGCTATGTGTTCTGAACATTATTCAAACAGACCTTTTAAACTAAACTGTCTTGTACATTTTCTAGGTTATCACCAAACTCAGAATTTTAACACCCTTAGAAATAATAATGTCAAATACTGCCTGTGATTCAGGAAATGCAACAAAACTGTACACTTTGATAGCAGAAAATTTCAAGGTATGTTTAAAATGCCTTACTAGTTTATTTTTAAACATTATACTTGTAGTTATTTCCCAATTTTATAGAGCCTTTGGTTATATCTAGATCTGGAGGCACTCCGGCTGGAAGGCAGAAAGTAGAATTCACTATCCATTTATCCTTTCATCACACCATGTGAAAAGATATAAATAAATGTATCTCAAGGAAAGCAGTTCTATATTAGTTTGGATACATCTGCACTTGCATCTAGTTTTCTGTGGTTGAAGTCCTTTCTCTGATTTAGAAAGACAAGTTTGATGATCTTATGGCCCCTGAAATACCTTTCCAAGGGCCATAATATAATATTGACTCTGTGTGAATAGAAATAAAATTATAATCAAATGGCTAGGTGTAATAAAGATGAAGTTCCTTTTTCTCTTAGTCATTTATCTATGATATGCCAGATCAATGCCTTTATTTGGGATTATATCCTAGATAATAAATGTTTCACAAACATACCAGTGGTGGGTTTCAATTTTTTTTACTACCCATTCTGTGGGCATGGCCTGTTTTGTGGGTATGGCTTGGCGATCATGTGACTGGGTGGGCATGGCCAACTTGTAAAATGTAGTGAAACTCACTTAACAATGCTCTTGCTTAGCAACCAAGATGTTGGCTCAGAAACTCTGGCATTTGAAGTGCGCAAGTCTTAAAGCTGTCAAGTTACAAGACCCTTGCATTGCTGTCCTAGTGTCTCTCCACTCTCTATTAGTTCTTCAAAATTTTCATATTCTTTCCAATCTGCATAATGCATATCTTAAGTCTTTATATGACTATCAATTCAACTTTTCCCCCCATTAATAATCCCACGCATTCTATTCCAGGTATTTCTATAACTGTAAGTTGTAGCAGTTGTTATGCAGGTCACCACACGGCCCTGTCCAATTTTGCAACCTTTTTTCCCCAGTGACTGTTAAGTGAATCACTGTGTACTTTAATCAAACACTGTGATTGTTAGGTGAATGCAGCAATCAATAAGGAATCCATTGTCCACAATGAGTGGGGTTTTCTTTTGTTTTTTGCTGGAAACCAGAAGTAAACACCAGTTTCTGGCAAAAAAAAATCATGGTTGTGACTGCAGGATGCTGCAAATGGATGTAAATGTAGACAAATTGCCAAATCCCAAAATATTGACCCATTACTGCAGGTTGGGGGATGAAGTGACCATCAGAACTTTGAAACCTGGTGGTAAGTAGCCCTGGAAAATTCTATTGTAACTTCAAACAGTCACTAAGCAACTGGTCGCAAGTCGAAGACTGTTTGTACAGATCTGTATAAATATAAAAAATCTCAGATTTGGAAATCATAGGTCAATAGTGTGAGTCCTGCAAAGAACTAGCAAACTAGCATCAGAGATATCATGACTTTCTTGGGAATTGTAAGCAAGAGTAGCACTGAAACAGAAAGCAAAATGGGAATTGTTCTCGTCTTTTCCTATGCCCAGACAAGATAATCTTGTGCTCTGCCTCAACATAATTGTGTTTGTACAATAAAAAATTTTCTTTAAAAAAATGTAGTTGTATATGCATGCTAGAACTGTCACCTATGAGCTTTACAAATATAGACAATCACTATAAATCAGCAAAGGTAATATATACATCTGAATCAATCCGATAGCAAATTCCTATTTTGCCTTTTATCAGTATTTGAACCTAAATAACTTAGTTTTTATTACTTTTAAATATTGGTAATACATTACAACTGTTTATTGTAATGATGCCTTTGCTTCCTTTTCAGAATGTGACTTTTACCACAGTCCAGAGAAAATATTTTAATGAAACCAAAGGTTTGGAATACATTGAACAATTATGTACACCAGAATTCAGCACTGTTTTAATGGAAGTTCAGTCCAAGTATGTATGTTCTAAAAATAATTCATTCACTTTAGTTTACTGTATTGTTGATCATTTTTCAGTTAGTAACCTGAGAATACTACCTATAACTCTTCTTTTCTTCTATTTGACTCAATAAGTATTTTTAAATATAACATCACGGGTATTGACTTTGACCCAAGTTGTGTTTTATACTGAAATGGATCCACAGGACATGAATAAAAGTTCCAGTAGTTGCCTTTGTGTGGGCCTCTTGGGACCATGAAAAAACATGGGATGTGCCATGCAAGAATATTGTGAACATGCTGGATAATCAACAAATGAAAGCTGCTATATTTCCTAGTTAATTTGGATTCAGCTGTTACTTTGTAATTATTTTCCTAGCAGATGATTCATTTACGAATTACTCTCCTTTTGCTGTCACCATGACTGTGTCTTAGTTCGCATGATAATATCATTGTCAGGTGCAAGAAATCAGGAACCATGGTTGTTCAAAGGAATGCATGTTTATTTCATGCCAATCCTAAATAAGAATCTGAAGTACTAGCAGTCAAGGAAAATTGGGGGTAGGTAACGGTCAGTGGAGTTCAAGAGGGGCTGGTCATGGATCTCTTGTCCGTGCAAAGGGATTCCAAACGGATGATGCACTTGACCTCTAACTTGGGTTCAGCCTGGTCATCCCCTACATCAATTCTGCAAAAGAATTATTATTTGCTAAATAAACTCTTAATCTGAGTAACTGGGTAGGGTTTATAAGTATCAGTTTCAATGTTAAACTAAGTTCAGTGGGACTAAATTTGATTTTAAAACCTGAGCTATAATGAACTTCCAAGTAAATATGTTTGGGATCTTTGGTTAGGTAGTTCTTAAATAATTGTAATGACATAAAAATAACTATTTCCATGTAGTTTTCCCTAATGGTTGCATTCATTATAAAAACCCACAAAATGAACTTTCAGTCTTCTATCTCAGTTTCTTAAGAACTAGGAATTGTAGTCTTACCCTGAAGTTTAACATCTCTATCTAGAATTTTTTCCCCAGTAGAGGCAATATTATTTCTCTCAACTGAAAAACCATATAATATAAAGCACGAGGGATTGTAAAATTATGGGTCAATCTAGAGCAGTGTTTCTCAAACTTGGTGACTTTAAGTCCTGTGGACTTCAACTCCCAGAATTCCCCAGCCAGCTATGCTGGCTGGGGGATTCTGGGAGTTGAAGTCCACAGGACTTAAAGTCGCCAAGTTTGAGAAACACTGATCTAGAGGGAGATCACAAAGCCATAATTAGTCTACAAGGGAAGTGATGGGGTGCATGGGTTACGGAGCCAATAGAATGGAAGAAAATGTGTAGCAGAGCTGCACAGGGTCAGGACATCTGTGCACAGAAGGTATCAGGAGAGGAACACCTTGTGGCTGGTCTTGCAGACGAGAGATCTGGAATTGCTGAACATCTCACTAGGTTATGGCTTCCACTTTTCCTTTGAGACCAAATTTGGATCTGTTGTCCTCTTCCACCTAAATCCTTAATGTTTGCTGATATATAATAAATGAATGCCAAACCATATTTTTCTAGCTGAACTGAATGATGTTTTGATCTGAATGTAGCAATTGATTAGGAACGTGCTGGATGGAAACTAAACAGAAAATTACTGTTATATTAATTGTGTATCACTGCTCTTGCCTAGCCTTTTTAAAATAATAGCCTGAATGCTTTTAATAGCATTGTGTTTTGATATTGTTATTTCATGATTTTATTTTATGCCACCCATAGTAATATGAAATGGGTGATCATATAACTATGATTTATAAATAAGATTAATTTTCCAAAAGATAGATATTATATATCTATCATCTATCATACACTATGCATAAGTCATCTTTATTTTTCCAATTTTATGTCTTCTTTTGAGTAAGTTTTTATTCTCCTTGAGTGTTGAGCTCATTAGAAAGATTCTGGACTATATCCACTTTCTGCCTTAAATGTATTTATTTCACTTTTATCTCCCCTTTAAGACATTTAGAGTGCGATTTAGGATTCCTGACCATAAATTGCACCAAATAAGAGTGAATTGCTATGCTAACTCAGTGAAATTCATTTCTCAATTCTGGAGATGGATTTGAATTGACCTTTTCACATTTAAGTGCAACATTCTAGAAAAATATGCAGTTCATTAAAGACTTTAATGTATGCATAAATTTTCTAAATTGGAAAAACTCCAATTGCATACTATCCAAATTGTTTCAACCTGTCGTTACTGAAAGCCTGATACTATTTATTTTATTTATTGTGATGTCTGTGGTGACAGATGCTTTTTGAAAATTATCTGATTGTCCACAAGGAAATTGTAAGATTACTGTAGAATGGAAAAACATTACAACTTTGCTTATTAAATGGAAATTATTTATTGTCTTTTGTCATATTTGTTTTTGAAGATAGCAATAGCACTTAGCCTTATATACTGCTTCACAGTGCTTTACAGACCTCTCTAAGGTTTACAGAGTTAGCATTTTGTCCCCAACAATCCTCATTCCATCCTTATGGAAGGCTGGAAGGCTGAGTCAACCTTGAGCTGTTCAGAATCAAATTCCTCGAGTGAGCAGTAAATTATCCTGCAGTATTGCATTCTAACCACTGCGCCACCATGATCCTAATCAGATCAAGATTCCAGTCAGAATTTCTGGAAAGTCCTCTGTTTAATTAAGTAGTAACCTTAGAGCAGGGATGTCAAACTCTGTTTCACTGAGGACTGCATCAGGGTTGTGTTTGACCAGAGGGAACCATGGTGGGCATGGCCAGGGTAGGCATGGCCAGCTCGATCTCACTCGTGTCGGGGCACCTGTGGCAACCTAAGTACTCTGCCAACGAAAACGAGCTCCTGAGATCCATTTTCAGCTGCGACAACTGCCTGCAATCCTCTGCCAGCCAAAAAGGGAGCTCGCATGCCAGCTCCGTTTTCACTGGCAGAAACACTGAGGGCCAATCCTTCACTGGGCAGCCCCATAGGCAAGGTCAAAGCACCCTGCTGGCTGCATCCAGCCCCCGGGCCTTGAGTTTGATACCCCTGCTTTAGAGGAAACCCAGTCTGGGTGGAAATGTTAAAAAACCATAGAGATTTATGTGCAGCTTCCTTTCCTTCAGATTTTGTCTTTCAAAATGGAGTCCATTTTTATTTTCCAAAAGTCAATGGTAATAAATTTTGTAATAAATCTACAAAAAGCTTTCATTTCATGTGAGAGCTAGTGTTATGTAGTTATTAATGTGGACCAGCACTGAAGAGATTGCAGTTCAGGTTCATTCTCAGTGGTGGAAGCTCACTGAATGACTTTGGACCAATCAGTCTTTCAGATCAACCGATCTTGCAGGGTTGTAGTTGTGAAGAAAAAGTTGTAGAAGGAGTATAATTATTTTAAAGGTCCTGAAGAAAAGCCAAAATATACATCTAGTAAATAGATAAAACAAATTATCTACGTAATATTTTCGTGTTATACCCAGCAAAATTGGTGGCCCTAAATCTTAAAAGCTAGGATAATATAATGTGTTATTTAAATTGTATTTTCGTTCATTTGATTATCATTTCTTAGGTATTACTCTCTCGCTGCTGTTGCTGCTTTGCTGAAATACGTTGAATTCATTCAAAATTCAGTTTATGCACCTAAGTCACTTAAGATTCGTTTCCATGGAAGTGAACAAACAGCAATGATTGATTCAACATCAGCCCTAAATCTTGAATTAATTACTAACAATAGAGATCCTAGGTGAGATATTTTTGTTTCAAATTCTAAACTGTGGAGAATATATGACAATTATGTTTACAATTATGATATACGGTAGTGTTTGGATACAAGTCTGTATTTTAAAGATAGTGAACATACATTTTCCGTCATTAACATATTTAAAGGAAGATGATAGAACATAAAAAAGGTAAAGTTTTCCCTATCCAGTCATGTCTGACTCTAGGGCACGGTATTCATCTCCATTTCTTGTCCAAGGGAGCCAGCATTGTCTGAATACAATTTCCATGGTCATGTGGCCAGCATGACTATACACCAAAGGCACATGTAATGCTGTTATTTTTCCACCTATTAATCTACTTGCATTTGTATGTTTTTGAGTTGCTAGGTAGGCGGGAGCTGGGGCATGTAATGGGAGCTCACCCAGTTGCATGGAACTCAGGTCCAAAACTTAAGGTTCTCCATAGTGGTGGAGGTAGCATCCAGACTGGGTTGACCTTCATCCACTCATTGCGAGGACTGAGCCTGACAGTTAATTAAAACCATGCCCCATGTCACTAGGCAAAGCCCAGTTCCGACTCAGTCCCTCAATGAGGAAGGATGCACCATCGCTTTATTCTGAGACTCAAACAACAAAAACTGAAATATTGGATTGTTAGTACATGTGGAAAAGAACCCTGAACGGCTTAAAACTTTTTCGGAGTAGGAGCCTTGTGGGCCTGTGCCTGTAAGCCCCCTGGGGGGCATAAAGGCTGTGAAGGTGGGAGCTGTTTTTAAAAATTGGTGCCTGCTGACATTCACCTAAGTGAGGCTCAAATGGCTCTGGGGGCTGCGAATTTCACCTTGCGGCAAAATCGCCACTATCGTCTCCGTGCTAGCCTCGCCATCAGTTCCCTCTGCTTGAGTTTGCTTGCCTCACGCTAGTTACAGCCAGGCTCGACAAAACACTCCACCGCTCCTGTTCACAGTCGAGCGGTGAACCGCAGTAGCAATTAACTCTCGAGATCTATTAGGCTACCGCGGAGCGACCCGGGCCTCTAAAACGCAGCGCATCCCTCAGCGAGGCATCTAAAAGGCGAATTCCACTATACGAGGCAGCGTATAAAAAAGGCGCGAAGCTCCATTTTCTTTGTATTTTCGCACCTTTTTTCCCTTTTCAAAATGGCGGCCGCCAATACCACCGAGCCATTGGACACTAACTGAGTTCCTGAGCAAGTTCAGAGCCCTCAGATGGTGGAAGGACAGGAAGGACAGGGATGCTCCCAATCAGCCCCCCATACCTTCAACTCCCAGTGCTTCTGGCACTGCACAGGGGGACAAGGAGTCTGTAAAGTCTTCTGCCAAGGCTAGCAGATCAAAAAAGCCTAATAAACCGGCTTCTGGTTATGAGAAAAGGAAGGAAAAAGCCTTGGAGCACCTCCACAAAAAGGATGGATCTAAAAATCCCCTTCTTTGAGTGCTACTGGTACTCCACAGCTTGCTCAAATGCAACTCGCCTTGCAGCTTTCTCCTGGTCACAGGCAGGGCAGGGAGGCTGCACTTAACCCTCTATTCCCCATAGATGTTTCTGGCATTTGGGGGCCTGCCCAGGAGATAAATTCCCCTGCACCTCCTGCATCACGCCCCCAACTTGCCAGAGGATGGACACTATGCTATCTACTTCAACTGCACCACCTGCCTTATCAGGCATTAACCAGCCAAATCCCCTAGGCATGATAAACTTTCAGGACATCATTGCAAATGCAATTTCCCAGGGGATAGCAGCTGGGTTGCAGCAGCGGGATACTCAACCCCCAAAACAAACTACACAAGCTCCAGCACCTGAGCGGCCAACGGCGCCTCTAACTCCTTTGTCTACAGCGAATATTACCACACCACATGATGAATCATCAGCTGATGATTCTGGTTCTGAGGAAGGAGAAATCAAGGAAGCTGAAATGTCAGAGGATGAGGGCAGGGAGCCAAACCAAAAGTCCTTCTCTGGCCTTTTTCCTCCAACACTATTCCCATCATTGTTATACAAGGCCAAAATGGCCTCAAAATTTGGTTCCCAGCCAACGCAGACTACTCCTCGACCTACTGCTGTCTCGGCTGACACCCTTTTTTCTGAGCAAGAGACTCCATCGGAGACAATACCGACTCCTAAGATCTTCACTGATCTCGTCCAACGTCAGTGGGAAGCCCCCACCTCTGGCCCAACTCCATCGGCTTCAGACAAAAAGTTCTTTAACGTGGCCAATGACTTGGCCCAGTTTCTGTCGGTTCCAGATATCGATTCTCCGGTCACTGCCCTCTACACTTCGGCCAATATGCCAGGGGGTTCTGAAGATGCCCTAAAACTGGAGGACAAAAAAGCAGACCTCACCCTGCAGCGTGGCCACCAGGCAGCAGCTTGGGCAGTCCGGGCTTCGACCACTGCTATGGCTACAGGACCTGCAACAATGTATCCCAATCGCAGATCTGCGTGCCCATCAAGATATCGCCAAACTGGTGGCGGCGGTGCAGTTCACATCTGATGCAACCCTCACATCTGCCAGGTTTGCCTCCCGGGCCATGGCGTCTTCCGTGGCCTCCCGCAGGCTGTTGTGGCTCCGCCAGTGGCAGGCGGATGTGCGCCACAAATGGCGTTTGGCTTCGGCCCCTTTCAAGGGCAAATCTCTTTTTGGGGGCGCATTGGATCCTTATCTCATCGAGAACAAGGACATGAGAAAGGTCCTACCTACTGCGCCCAAGAAGGGGTTTCCCTGCCCTGCTCTGTACCCCAGACGTTCTTCCTTTCGTGGCCACGATGGGGGTTCGTCCTTTCGGAACCAGGATTATGGTTCGTCCTTTCAGGGGGCGGATTATGGCACACAGGGGTATAGACAGCAGGGCCAGTCAGACCGCTACCAGCGGGGAAAATCCACCAGATGCCCCTCTTGTGGCAGCGGGGGGCGGTTTTACCATCGATCCTAATTTGCCGACGGTTAGTTCTCCCATTGGAGGTAGATTGGCCTTTTTCGCTGATCAATGGGACAGGACCACCTCCGATGACTTCTGCTTTAGACATCTCTACAGGACTTTTCTACATGGAACACTTGACAACTTAACATACTGAACTTCTGAAAGCGATGAAGCATCGAGTTTGGCATCCTTCGTCGGAACTGGGCTTTGCCTAGTGACAGGGGGCATGGTTTAAATTAACTGTCAGGCTCAGTCCTCACAATGAGTGGATGAAGGTCAACCCAGTCTGGATGCTACCTCCACCCTACGAGTGGAAGCGTCTCAGGTAAGGACCAACGCCTTATTCATTTATTAGAGCAATCTTGTAGCGTGTATCTGTGTATAAGGTCTCCAACTATTTTTCTCAGTTCTGAAGATCAAGGGATCTTCAGAAGATTCAGAAATGATGCTTAAAGAATCAGTTAAGGTAGATAACAGGGTTTTCATCATAGATTGTGTGATTCACACGCACAGATGAGTAGAAGGCTAGCTCATCAGGAGTTGGATAGGCAATTCAATAGCGGTAAAACGTTGGTTTGTCATTGCGCGTTCCTAGAGTTGAGAGAAAGTGACTGACCCAAGATCATCTGTTGATTTTGTGACTTAGGTAGGACTAGAACCCAGGTTCAGACTAAACTGGAACTGGTTTGTTCATTGCGCCTTTCTAAAAGAGAATGACTGGTACAAAATCATACAGCAGGCTTTGTGCCAAGGCAACACTAGAAGTCATGTTCTCTTAGTATCCTGCTTCCCATACCTCAACAAAATCCAATATGGCAAATGAAAAACATACAAGAGAAAAACAAGAGCCTTAAAACAAAGTCCCACTGGTGGGGGGGGGGAGAACACGGCTGTTCCACATACAGCCTAGCTGCTGCATTTTATACCAGCTGCACCCTCTGACTCATCTCCAATAGCAGCCCCAAGTACTGTAAATCTTACTGCCGTAATCTAACTGCGTGATGATCAGGACATCCTAATTTTCAGCCAGTGCACTAATTTGCCAACTGAGTTATGGCTGAAATCAAACTGTTTTGGAGGCCATTCAGTTAGCTCAGTAGCTACATTTGCAATCTTTCTGGGTTTTCTTTGTGGTATCTACCAGGCTCCCATGTAGTTAGAACCTCCCACATTTATCCAATACTCTGTTCATGGATCAAAGTATGGATCTCTGGTCTTGGCAAAGTACTGCTTTTTGTCAATGCAGTTTTGTTTCTACTGATACTTAAATGCCTACCCAATCCCCAATGAGATAGCCTTCTATTCATCTGTTTGTGGGAATCACGCAGACAATCATAAAAAAACAGGTTGTCTATCTGTAACTGATTCTTTAACTATCATTTGTGAATTTGTTAATGTCTACATATTTTCCTGCTTTGGAGGTCACAGATGACATACTTCAACTTAAAGCTACCCTCTAGATCAGGGTTGTCAAACTGGCGGCCCGTAGGCCGGATGCATTATGCATATGCCACGCCTACACCAACTCCACAAAGGGAAAAAGTATTGTGATATTTCATGTGACAGCAAAATGACGCCGTGAGTTTGACACTCGTGCTCTAGATCTTCAGAACTGAGGAAAACAGTAGGAGCTCTGCTTATACATACATATTTCTTACAAGAAGCTCATGATCAAAATCCCAGGTTCTAGAATGCTGCATATCTGCTACTACACCAAGGAAGAATGCATTTGTTTGGATTCATAAATGACCACCTGAGTCACATTTATATAAGCAACCAATTGTTTAGGGTTTTTTTTAAATACAATTTTTATTAAAGGTTTTAAAAGTAATTAGTTCTTATTATTGCCTTTAAAACCAATTGTTTAGTTTTAGTGATACATATAAAAGAAGGGAATTTGGTATAGTATAATTGGATAACAATTTCCCCACACTATCCCTGCATTTGGTTAATTTTATTCCACACATTTCATTAAATAGCCTGCATTGGATATTGGCTGCAGAGTTTATCAAGATTTTAGGAACTGTTATCTTACTCATAAAACCTTAATCAGGTCTGAACCATCAGGATCAACCATTTGTGATTAGAACTAGACTTCCTAGGAGCTAACTATAATCAACAATTGACAGTTTTATTCTAGTATCACTGCTATTTGTTTTTTTCAAGAAGGTGGTTGGATGGTTCTTGGTTTTCTTTTCCTCTGCTTAGTCAGTCTATAATAGCTATCTAAATTTAAACATTTAAATAGCTATTTAAACTGTTTAGCTGCTTTAATTATTCATCTGAGTACAATTCAGGACACCCAGCTTTTAGTGAATGGGGAAGGAATTGTTTATTCAGCTCAATAAATTGTTTATTGAGTTGGGGTTTCTGCATCTTCAGCCTCCTCATTACCTGAAAATGAGAAGAAACTATCTCTGTTGAGCCCATTGAAAGCCTCTAAATAATCAAGGGTAGAGACTTTCTTATCAGCAAATGGTTCCCTTCCTCTCACATTAAGCAACAATTCAAGAAGCAACAATAACTTGGTACCAATAAAGGAGAATAGTTCAAGTTGAAATGAGAGGTCCTTGGTGCTCTCTGACCTTTATTTGTTTTCTTGTAGACATTTCATTACCCAAACTAGGTAATCACTGCCACAAGCACTGATATCACCTATTTTGGGTAATGAAACATCTCCAAGAAAACAGTCAGCCTTAGAAAGCACCAAGGACTTTTCACAGTAACTTAGGTCAGAAGAATTGGAAGGTGGTATATCTCTCCTACCCTTACAATATTATACTCCTGCAACACAACTTGGCTTTTCTACACCACCATCTGAATACACATGCCAATGTCTATATTTAAACCAGCCAAAGTAACATTGTTAATATAGTGGCAAACTAGTTCCTCTTTTAAACAATGTATGCAATGGCTTTGTTCTTTCAGGAATTATCTGCCATTAAGATGAAATACAATCTTCTGTGAACGGCTTTGCAAAAATAGTTGACAGGGTTATTTCTGCTAGTGATGGAATGATCTCTGTGTTGTTAAATATTAAATGTACAGGTTTCCAGATATAAACTATTGTCAGTTAGAAATCTTGCTTCTTTATAGTCTGAAACCTTTGGGCAGCTTTGAGTTTTGTGTTTGGAACAAGTATTGTGATATGTTGAAAGCACGAATACTGTACTGTAGAGAGGGATGGTGTTTAAGAAAAGCAACTAGCTACAATATACCGTATTTTTCACCCTATAAGACGCTCCGGAATATAAGACGCACCCAATTTTAAAGGAGGAAAATCTAGAAAAAAAAGATTTTTGGGCTCAATTGCCACTCAATTTTGGGCTCAATTGTGGTCATAAGTTTTCTTTCTTTGTTTGTTTCTTTCATCTCTCTCTCCCACTTTCTTTTTTTTTCTGCCTTTCTTTCTCTTTCTCTCTCTTTCTGTTTTTCTGTGTGTCTGTCTGTCTGTCTCTCTCTCTCTCTCTGTGTAGCTCTTTGTCTCTCTCTCCCTCCCCCCCTCTCTGTCTCTCTCTGTCATTCTTTCTGTGTGTCTGTCTGTCTGTCTCTGTATCTCTGTCTCTCTCTCTCCTCCCTCCTCCATCTGTCACTCTGTATGTGTGTGTCTGTCTGTCTCTCACTCTCCCTCCCTCCCTCCCTCCCTCTCTATCTCTCTGTGTTTCTCTCTCCTCCCTTCCTCTCTGTCTGTCACTCTGTGTGTATGTGTGTGTGTGTGTCTGTCTGTCTGTCTGTCACTCACTCAATCAGTCACTCTGTGTGTGTGCGTGTCTCTCTCTCTCTCTGTGTCTCTGTCTGTCTGTCCCTCTCTCCGTCCCAACTGGAGAACAACCTTTTCTGTCCCCTTACCAGCCCATCCGGGAAAACGAGGAACGCGAGGGGGATCCCCCCCCCGCGGATGGGCTCCGAACCAGCTGAGCCTCGTCCGTCTTTTTAAGCAGGCAGCTATCAGAGAGAAGAAGGCAGCGCGGCTTGTGCAGCAGCCGAAGATCGGCTGCTTAAAGATCGGCTGCTTAAAGATCGCCTGCGAGGGGGATCCCTCCCCCCCTCCGCGGATGGGCTCCGAACCAGCGGAGCCTCGTCCTTCTTTTTTAGCAGGCAGCTATCAGAGAGAAGAAGGCAGCACGGCTTGTGCATCAGCCGAAGATTGCCTGCTTAAAGATAGCCTCCGAACTAGCGGAGCCTCGTCCTTCTTTTTAAGCAGGCGATCTTTAAGCAGGCGATCTTCGGCTGCTGCACAAGCCGCGCTGCCTTCTTCTCTCTAGGGGCCTGCCTCCCTCTTTTTTGGAGTAAAAAAGTGCATCTTATAGGGCGAAAAATACGGTACTTAGTTGCAATATTGTCACCTGTCTTAAGGTGATTTTGATAGTGGAAAAATAGCTTTTGAGTGTTCTACTATTCTTCTTAATTTAAGGTCAGGATAACTCTATTTTTGGTTATCTCACTTCTTAAGGGATTGAAAATCTTGCCTATGAATACAGGTAGTCTTTGACTTAAGACCACAATTGAGCCCAAAACTTATGTTGCTAAGCAAGACAGTTGTTAAGTGAGTGTTGCCCCATTTTATGACTTCTCTTGCCATTGTTATTAAATTATTAGCACAATTGTTAAGTAAATCTGGTTTCTGCATTCACTTTGCTTGTCAGAAAATCGCAAAAGGTGACCTTCACAGAATCTTTCTTTTGATAATCCTTAGAATGGAACATCTCTGCTGAACAAATTGTCCTTCTAATTGATTCTTTTGTCCATATATAGCCGAGACCTTAATGCCCTTAATTTCTAATTTTAAAGTTGTCGAGACTTTTAAGTAATTACAGTTTTCACACAGCAGATGTTTGGACAGACTAGGTGTCAGTAGTTTTTTTTTGCATCTGATTCTTCGTTGTTAGCTAAGGAGATCAAGGATTTGAGGTTTAGGTTGTATTAGTTATCTGTAAGAACGTATAAAGGGATGTAGGAGGGAGAAGGAGGAGGGAGTTGAAACTTTGCAAGAAGAGAAGAGGTTTCAGCTCTCGAAATCTACAGTGACATGAAGCAAAGGTTCAAGCTTTGGTTATGCTTTTTAAACATGGTTTTTGTGCTTTTTAACATAGCATTTCTTACAAAAGCATATTTCTTGACCTATCAAGAGATTGGTAGAGAAAGTTGCTTAGATTTATCACAGAACTATCCCTTGACATGTTTTTTTTTATGAGGAAGTTCTTAGCTGTTTTTCAGCTTTACCTTTTCTTGTTTTTATGATAGTGATGTAAGACCCTGATAACTGACTTGAATTATATGTTTTGCCTTACAAACAGATTCTGTTATAAGCATTGCATCTAATAAAGAGATCTTGAGAAGCAGATGTAAAGAGTGTACATTAAATAAGATAATACGAAATGATTAAATCTTGAGTAATTTTAATGGGAACTACTTACTCTCACTCTTTTCCTGGGACAGTAGGAATCCATCTTTATACCATTAGCTAATAAAGGTTATTCTAAAAGCCCATCAAATTTGGCCCCTTACTCTAAATGCACCCAAAGTTATTACTAAGCAGTGCTCACCAGGTTGCCGCTACTAAGGTTCTTGTTCTCCAAAGTTGGTGGAGATAGCAGTCAGAGTAGGTTAATTCCATCCAGCATCCAATGGGACTGAGTCTACAACTGTAAAGTAACACTTCCTCTGTAGTTCCTCCCAGCTTTAGACTAGTCTATCCAGGACTGGATGTGCAGTTAGCTATCTCCTCCAACTTTGGGGAAATAGATAGGTAAAATTAGGGGTTTTGGCTTCTATGCCCTTTTTTAACATCTTAAGGGTGGAGGGAGCACTTTAAATTGATCGGGGCTTCTCCCCGCACCGCAGGATCGCGAGCCGCTTATAGTTGCTGTAGCCGCATGGTGAGCGAAGCCGCGAGTCCGCTCCAGTCCCACTTTCTTTGGCTATTTTTCCAGCTTCCCCTGGACAAGCTCAAGGGTGGAAACTCTGCAGCCTCTGTCTTACGCCATGCCTCCACCGGCTCCACCGCAACCTTCCTGGCTCCATCGAAGGCTCCGCAGCAGTTTGAGGCAACCCGTCACATCGTCGGGACATCGGCATTGCTAGCGGCCATTTTAACTTGACGGGAAACAGCAGCGACTGCTGTTTTTCTTGGCTTGCTGCTTGGATAATTATGGCATCGATGGAAGGCGATTTATCTCCCCATTCCCCCCAGGCCTCTCCATCGCCTACCAGTCCTTTGGCTGGTCCCTCGGGGCTCAGATCATCCAGGAAGAGCATGCAGATGGAGGCAAATCGCAGGGACCCCCGGCCAAGACCTCCAAAGCTGCAAAGAAGGCCCTAGAAAAGGAATTTTAAAAGGCCTAGGAAGCCTCAACTAAGCAGGAAGCATCTGGAGGTAGAGGAAGTCCACACCCTTTACAACTATCACTGTGGCCTCTGGTAGACCTCATCCTGCTGAGCTCTCCCGGGATTCTGAGAATTCCCTTTCACCCCCCCAGCTTCCCCTCTTCAGCCAGGGGATGGGACAGGGATTTTTGATTCCCCCCATAGTGGGGATGAATCTTTGGAGGGCAGGGGCCCTCCCCTGAGGTTGTCCAGGATTCTTCCCTGGGATTTCAGGGGTTCCATCCACCTCAAACTATAAATTCAGACATGGCTGCTATCATATCTGCAGCTATTGAAAAAGGCATAGCTGCTAGTCTGCAGCGTAGAGATGCACCCAAGTCTGATTCCAGATCTAAGGATTTGGGTGCCAAATCAGCATGTAAGGAACAATCCACTACAGGGCCTGCCTCTTCTGACCAGTCAGTCTCAGTTTCTCAGCCTTCCATCTTTGGTGACAAGGAAGAGCAGGCTTCCAGAGACTCAGACCTGTCAGAGGATGAAGGTCTGGCTCCTGACCAGCCCACCTTTGTGGGCCTCTTTAAGCCGGGTCTTTTTCATTCCCTATTGTTCAAGGCTAAGAAGATAACAGGGTTCAATCTCCCCCTGTTCCTAAGGTGAAGTTACAGAAACAGGGCATTCAGAGGATCCCCTCTTTCTGGAACCCACTGTGGAGAAGGAAGCAATCGGCCTCTCTTGGCTCGGGCCCTTCGTGTATGCAGAGAAACACTTCCAATACCTTCAGCTTTGTTAGGGATGTAACCCTAGGCTTGGCTTGGCAATGTATATAAGCTATGATTGTAACAAATGTATCTGTTACTTTAAATGCTAGAGAGTTGTAATTGGTATAAGAGGGAGCCAGAATGGCTGTTAGCGCTATGTTTGTTAGATGATGATCGGTGTATTGTGAGGTACTGTGGTTTGCTACTGTTAGCTGTTTTGTGTGCTAGACTGACTATTTGATAACTGAATGACTGAACCGTGTATGACTTGGACTGTTAACTGGACTCTGAATACCTCTATATTTCCACATAGTAAATTACTATATTTTATACTATTCAGTGTCCCTGTATGCTGGTTTGTGCGTGTTCGTCCATACCACTCTCATTATGCTTCTCTGCACACTTGCTCTCCTAACGGGGAGCTTACTTACTTAACAGGCTTATCATCAGCCCCTCAGGTATTTACAAAGGTCCTAGCAGTAGCAGCAGCCCATCTCTGCTCCAGGTCTGTCCAGATTCAAGTTTATCCTGCTACAGTCCAACTCTGTCAGACAGGCTCACAGGGACAACCACACTACCATTCGAGTCCTTCAGGAGCTGGGGTTTTCTATCAATCTCGCCAAGCTTTCTGACCCCTGCTACACGTATTCTTCATCTGGGTGTCCTAATGGATACAGGGCAGGATCTTCCTCTCCCCAGATCGACGGACCAGTCTTCAGGATCTAGCCAGCAAGATCCGTGACCATCGATGAGTTCAACTTCTCCAGCTGTCACGCCTGTTGGGGAAGATGGTTTCCTGTTTCTCCATTGTTCCCTGGGCATGTCTCCACAGCTGATGCCTGCAATGGTTTTTTCTGCCATATTAGAAAGCCAACATCAGCTGCTTGCTACGACAGGTTTGGACTCCCCTGCATGGGACAAAGTCCTTGGGATGGTGACTGTCACCTGCTCTGAATCAGGGGACACTGTTCCGGGAGCCTGAAATGCCTCACAATGGATGCCAGCCTGACGGGATGGGGGACTCACCTGAAAGCAGGAATGACCCAAGGCCGATGGTCATGGTCCAGTCATGCACACAGTATCAATTGGCTGGAGCTTCGGACAATTTAGCTAGCCCTGCTACAATTTTGGGATACTGCACAATTCCCACGTCCTCATCCTCACGGACAAAACAACAGCAAAAGCACACATAAATCGCCAAGGGGGGACAAGGTCCGAGCCTCTCATGAGGGAGGCATGGCTTTTGGGTCTGTGGGTGGAAGCTCGCCTCCTTTCCCTCCGAGCAGACTACATATCTGGGGTCAACAATGCATAGGCAGACTGGCTCAGTTTCACTCAGATCGACCACGGGGAATGGAGCATCTCACGTTGCCTCTTCCGCGACCTCAGCAAGAGGTACGGAATGCCAGTCCTCGACCTCTTCATCTCACAACACAACGCTCTGCTTCCAAAGTATTTCACGAGGTTTATAGCCCCAGGGTCAGAGGGAATGGACGCCATTCGCTGCCTGTGAGCCCCGGCCTCCTATACACTTTTCCTCTACCTCTAGTGCAGAGGGTAATCAGAAAAATGCTAGAGGAAGAGGCAGAACTTCTCCTATTGGCACCTCATTGCCTCGTCATCCCTGGTTTGGGGACCTTATGACACTATCGATACAGCCCCCATGATGCATCCCAGTAGCCAGACTGTCCCTCTCCCAAGGATCAATTGATCATCCAGACCAACAATGGTTACACCTAACCGCATGGAGGTTGAGAGAGTGGCCCTGAAAGCAGATGGCCTTTCTGACCAGGTCATAAAGACTATTCAAGCTCCCTGACACAATTCTGCTAATCGCATATATGATGCCACATGGTCTGCCTTCGCTGCCTGGTGTTCATCACATGATATCACGCCATCATCGGCTTCCATTTCTAATGTCTTAGACTTTCTCCAACAGGGCTTCAACAAAGGACTCTTACCAAACACACTGCACCATCAGGTGATGGCTCTCTCATCGGTTCTCATGTTACCAGCAGGTGAAATCATCTCTCGCCACCCACATGTTTGATGGCTTCTCAGAGAGGATTCCAGTATCAGACCTCCCGTCGTCCACAGATACCCAACTTGGGATCTAGCCAGGGTCTTGGACTTTATCACAGTGCCTCCCTTCGAGCCCCCATGGACAGTCAACCTACAGTACCTCACTCTGAAGGTCACCTTCTTAATCGCAACCACATCGACGAGGCACATTTCTGACATTGCGGCCTTATGTACCAATGCCCATTCTAGTATTAACTAGATTGTTATGAAATATGACCTCTCGACTATCAACTCAATCTGACAGTAATAATCTCCCACTCATTATGAAATGCAATCTTAGGCTGCATTAATAGAGAGATAGAATCAAGATCACATGAAGTTCTAGTATCGTTTTATAGCCTTAGTATGGCCATACTTGGAATACTGCATCCAGTTTTGGCTACCACAATACAAAAAAGATGTTGAGACTCTGGAAAAAGTGCAGGGAACAACAACAAAAATTATTAGGGGCTGAAAGCTAAAATGTATGACGAATTGGGTATGTCTAGTCCAGTGGTCGGCAAGCTGCGGCTTGCGAGCCACATGCGGCTCTTTACACCCTTTAATACGGCTCTTCTGTGTGCCGGGCGCCCGCTCCCCTCCCTCCTCTCGGGAGGCTGCCCCAAAAGTCAGGACTCTGCAGCTAGCCTCTGTAATTGCGCCTATGTTTTCCACGGTGTGGAGCAGCGGCGAGGCTCTGCGCGGCCAGCAATGACTCCGGGGGCCATCTGGGAAGACGAGGAACGCGAGGGGGGACCCTGCCTCCCACTGATGGCCTCCGGAATCATCGCTGGCCGCGCAGAGCTCGCCGCTGCTCCACGCCGTGGAAAACATAGGCGCAATTGCAGCCCAGCGCAGGAGCAAAGCCCCTTTCCCAACTGGCCCTTCCTCCCTCGGAACACTTCAGAGGGAAGCTTCTGCAAAAGCCCGGGCGAGTGACAACAAGTTCCCGCCGTTACGAAGTCTCCAAGGCTGTAATTTTCTGAGCTGTGCGCGCGTGCCTGTTTTCCACGGCATGGAGCAGCGGCGAGCGATGATTCCGGAGGCCATCAGTGGGGGGGCAGGGTCCCCCCTCGCGTTCCTCATCTTCCCGGATGGCCCCCGGAATCATCGCTCACCGCGCAGAATCTCGCCACTGCTCTACGCTGTGGAAAACAGGCGCGCGCGCACAGCTCAGAAAATTACAGCCTCGGAGACTTCGTAACGCCTGGGCTTTTGCAGAAGCTTCCCTCCGAAGCGTTCCGAGGGAGGAAGGGCCAGTTGGGAAAGGGGCTTTGCTCCTGCTCCGGGCTGTAAGCTTCCCTCCGAAGTCTTGGGATGTTCTGAGGAGCCCCCCAAGGCAAAACACCGCTGCCAGGTAGTTAAAAGTACCTCTCTGATTCTGTCAGACTCTGTCAGTCTCTCTCTGATTCCCTCTCTGACTCCCTCTCTCTGTTCCTCTCTCTGTCTATCTGTCTGTCTCTCTCACACACACACACTGTGGTCACCTTGTTGAGTGTTCCAATCACATTTGAAACACTCAACAACTGGCCTGCATTTATGGTATTTTGCAGCATTCTGCAGTCTGCAGAATGCTGCAAAATACCATAAATGCAGGCCAGTTGTTGAGTGTTTCAAATGTGATTGGAACACTCAACAAGGTGACCACAGTGTGTGTGTGTGTGTGTGTGTGTGTGTGAGTGAGACAGACAGACAGAGAGAGGAACAGAGAGAGGGAGTGAGGGAGGGAATCAGAGAGAGACTGACAGACACACACACACAGAGACAGAGAGGGGGAGGGAGGGAGAGAAAGATAGACAGACAGAGAAAGAGACACACACAGAGTGAGTGATTAAGTGAATGAGTGAGAGGCAGACACACCCACATACACAGAGTGACAGAGAGAGAGGAAGGGAGGGGAGAGAGACAGAGGGAGAGACAGAGACAGACACACACACACACAGAGTGAGTGAGAGACAGACAGACAGACACACACACACAGAGTGACAGAGATGGGGGAAGGAGGAGAAAGAGACAGATACAGAGAGAGAGAGAGACCGATAGACACCCAGAGAAAATGACAGAGGGAGACAGAGAGGGAGGGAGGGAGAGAGAGACAAAGAGCCAGAGAGAGAGAGAGAAAGAAAAAGAAAAAAAGAAAGAAAGTGGGAGAGAGAGATGAAATTAAAAACAACAACATACAAACCTGACTTAATCAAACTATCCAAGGAAATGCAAGGCCAATGTTCACATTAGTGGTTGTGACTTTGTCAGTCATTGTCAGGATGTAATTTTCTCTACATTGTAAGGCAAATTTTACGGAATTTAACGTTATCGATAAATAATATCGTTCTAAAGTTTTTGTTTTATTAATTGTGTTATTTGTATCCTCCCGACCTATGTGGATACTTGCATGCAGAATATTCTCAATAAAAACTTATTGAAACTAAAAGCAGTGTACCATCCTATGTATTTTCGGTTTTAAAAATGTGGCTCTCAAAATAAATTTCAATCGTGGTTTTGGCGAGATTTGGCTCAGTTGAAAAAAAAGGTTGCCCACCACTGGTCTAGTCTAATGAAAGGAGGACTTGGGGAACATGATAGCACAATTCAATATTTATGGGGCTCCAAGAAAAATGAGGGGGTCAAACTATTTTCCAAAGCACCAAAAGGCAAGACAAGAAACAATGGTTGGAAACTAACTAAGGAGAGAAGCAATCTAGAACTAAGGAGAAATTTCCTAACAGTGAGAGCAATTAACCAATGGAATAGCTTGCCTTCAGAAGTTGTGGTTCTCCATTACTGAAGGCTTTCAAAAAAGACTAGATAACCATTTGTCTGAAATGATATAGGATTTCCTGCTTGAACAGGGGGGGTGTGGATTATAAGATCTCCGAAGTCCCATTCAAGTCTATTATTATTTTATATTCTAAATCAGTCACAAATGCTCACATTTACAAACAAGATACAAATCACTTGGATAATCCTTCCAGGGAAAGAGTTTTGATTATTTGCTACATCTAAGACAGCGATGGCGAACCTTTTTTGCCTTGCGTGCCATAAGTGGGGGGAGCGCAGGGGGGTCGTGTGCGGGCGTGCCGCACCCATAATGCAATGCGCCACCCCCCCAGTGTGCATGCATGCCCTACAGGCACGACTCCCCCCCATTTTTTGCATGCTTTTTTTGCCCTCCCCAGGCTCCAGAGGCTTTATGGGAGCCTGGGGAGGGCGAAAACAGACTCCCCAGCCACCCCAGAAGCCCTCCGGAGGTTTCAGGGACCTTCAGGATGCTTCCATGAAGCCTCCGGAGCAGTCAAAACGAACCTCTGAGCAAACCGGAAGCCCGCTCCCGGCTGGTTTTTTGCATTCCGGAGGCTTCAGGGAAGCTCATGAAGCCTTCGGAGGGCCTCGGGGGGTGGGGGAGGCTGTTTTCGCCCTCCCCACGCTCCTATAAAGCCTCTGGAGCCTCAGGAGGGTGAAAAATGGCTTTAAAAAGGGGTGAACTCAGCTGGCTAGCACGCGCATGCACGCTGGCCAACTGACAGGGCAGCACCTCGTGTGCCCTGACAAATGGCTCCGCATGCCACCTGTGGCACGCGGGCCATAAGTTCGCCATCACTGATCTAGGAAGTAGAGAATGTCGTTTGGACTTCTTAAATTCAATTTTCACTCTTCCATGGTGACTCTTGTTTTTGTACCAAGCAGCCTATCATAGCTGCCCAGTAATGGTTTTCTCTTATCTTCGCTACCGGTTTGGAACTGGGAACGCACGTACGGTGCTTCTGCGCATGCACAGAAGGTTCTGTCCATGCACAGAGCGTCCATGATAACGTCTAGGGAGATGGGCAGAACCTCCCACTGCTGTTGCTACCAATTCGCCCAATGGCAGAATACCACCTCTGTAGCTGCCCTATCTAACATTTTAAATGTTAATTAGCTATGCCCAGGAGGTGCTATTGGGCAGATCCTGGGAGCAAAGCCTTTATCAAATTTTTGGTTTGACTATGAGTGTGTTCAAACTAGGACCAGTTTTTAGAAAATACAGAATTACAAGTTCAAATCATTCATGAGATTATTATTTTTTTGGGGGGGGGAGTATTGTCAGGGGAAGATTTCACCCTGAACTAATGAGGCTTAGACCGGCGGCTTTTCCAAACAGGCATATCTTCAAGAAGCGAAAAAATAAATAAAACCCGAAAATGTGTTCTAATGAAAACAAGCTTTAATACAAAAATAAGAAAATCGAAATAAAACAAATCTATCTAATTGTTACATTTTGGCAAGAGCAAATGTTGTCCGCCTTCTTGAAGACGAACAAAGATCAAAAAGGAAGAAGTCTCTGGAATGTGTGATGTATATAAACATGTTAAGCATGCGCAATAAATCATTGCTGATAAAGCTTATGACCTGCGCAATAACTCTTTCAGTTCAACTAGCAAACAATTTAACGCAGTAACAAGTATAAAGCTCTGTTTAGAAGGGAAGAAAAACCCAGAAATTGGCAGCTATTCTTCTAGATTTCTGATGAAAAAAACTCTACTGATTTATGATTTCTTGCCACCTCATCTCCCTTTTTCCACAAAGCCTCCATTAAGTCTCATCACCTGATTACTCCTGAGAGGTGGGCCAAATGTTTTCATATTCTGTTCAGCAATGTGCCAAAGACCATGCCATTTTGGGGTCTTTTCCCTGATGGCATAACAAATTGATCCCTCATGTTTTTGCTGGAGCCTTCTAAATTTATTTTACAACCCTAAAATGGCAAAGTAGTTAGAAATAATCTGATACAGACAGAATTTCTAAAGGCAAAATTGGATTGGTCAGCTTTAGTCCTGGCATCCTGTTCACAAATTTGGATTTTTCCTTTGTGATTCCCACAGTTTGATATAGGTTCATCATAATCCAAGCATACAAAAAATGGTGTTATGAAAGAACCCAACTAAGTTCTAACATATAGATTGGATAATATAGGGGAAGAGAATGATTCAGTTTCAGGAAAGGGATATGGCTTACTCTTCATATTATAGAAAAATATATTATTCTATTAGATTTTTTTAATGTTGCCTTAATTGACTTGGCCTTTGACCAGATCCCTTCAGGTTTAGGAGAATTTAACTGCTGTGGCCTTTCAAAGAAGCCTTGATGTTGACACAGTGTGTGATTGTATTAAATAAAAAGACTTTCTACTCCTAGGTCTCCATTTTCTTCATGCAGTTTGCTGAAAGTGCTTATCTTGTTCTCACTATAGGCACAATGTTAAATTTGTGCATTAATTTGTTGCATTAATGTCAATATATTGCTGACATAAATTCTTGTGAATGCAGTCCTTATTTTGCTTGACAGAGCATGCATGTTTTGTGTAGTTTCAGTTCTTAGTAAGATCACTATGAATAAATATTTAACATTTTGTCTTATGTGTTCTAATCACAGCATTAATTTGACAGATTGAGTAAATTATTTCCCTCTCACCAAGAAACAACATTTTTTTCTAAAGAAGATTTTTGATCTGTTTAGTCAGACATTAACAGACAAAATATACACTTGGATCATTAATGCATATTTTTATGCATTAATTTATTCACTCAATTTGGCTGCCACCAGTCTCAAACCTGCTTTAATGTATTGCATAATTATCATCTGAAATTTCTATCTTCCTGTATGCAAAGTTTTGGACCAGCTCCCTATAAGCTACTTGCATAAGCTTTCCCTGCCCCACAAATAGGCTGCTGTTGTACTGGATGTGCTGTGATATTGTTAAATGGAAAAAGGTTTCCTCTGCGGGTTCGGATTTCCCGGCTGGGAGAATGAATTTAGAATTGAAGCACGCTGCGTTTGAAAGCAAGTTGACTTTATTATTTCAGGAAAGCAAGACCAACAGTGATGTGGATCAGCGTTCCTGGGTGAGCTGACCCCGACATACAGAAAGTGTACATTTTTTATACCATTTTCCTCTTTGAAGTCCTTTTGTTTTCTTTGTGCTATTGTTTTATCCCTTTTTGTGTGTGCCTTTGCTAATGGTTCTAATCCTGTCCTGAGTTTTGTTATTCCTCTGCCCTAAAGTGCTTCCCATGGGACAGGGATGAGCCCTAGTGTCTTCTACTGTATTTCCTATTTTTACATCTTCGCCCCTGAGCTAATCAGTCTTTGTTGTCACTCTGACCTTTTCCTTCTCTTAAAGGTAGCTTCTTCCTGCACTTCCTAGGTCTTTTGTCTTATTTGTACTCTGCAGCTATTTCTAATTGTGCTGATATCCTGGTAATTATTCTCAGGATGTTTCTTTTAGAATGTATGCTGGCTTTGTTATTCTAGTGACTTCTAGTTTGGCTATGGGCTGTATAGTTTTCCTAATACAACACTGTCTTGGTGAAGTTCCCTTCCCACAATCCTACCTTTTCTTTTTCTCTCTTTTTTTTTGAGTTGAGAGCAACTATGTGTGTTCTTCCACCTTTTCTGTTTCTAGTGTAGTGTCTGAGTATACTTGGTATGCGTGGTCAATCTGAATCATCATGAGGGCTGCCTGGTGGTATCTGGTAGGGGAGGAGCGGTTTGGCAAGTCCTTAAACAGGCCATACAGGGAGGAATGCAATGACAAAGGCAACACATGAGGGCCCCTATGACACAAACAGCGACAATTCCTGTCAGTAGAATTTTGAGCCAATGGAAGTCTGGCAGCCAGGAAAAAAGCCAGGAAAAATCTAGGGATGATTGGTTATGGCCAATATTTTGGGCCAGCTCCTTCAGGTGATGGATGTCCTTTTCTACAACCTCCGAGTTTTGGTCTAAATTGAAACAGCACAACCCTCTGAATTCCTCACAGCCATGGTTATGTTTTAATAGTAAGAAATCTATTGCTGCACGATTCTCCAGGGTGGCTTCTCTAACTTGCCTTAGCTCTCGGTTTAAGGCATCCAGAGCCTGGGAAGTTGAATTTAAACTTTTCGCTAGGGTACATGCCAGGCTATTCAAATTTCTGGAATTCCGCACTGCTAGTCCTGGCACACCCACTAGTGATACAGCCAATGAAACGTATTCAGCTTTTGTTAGCAGGGACACTTTGGAGTCGCAGTCTGAGTCTAAGGAGTGAAAGGCCCTTCTGTGTCGCCTCTGTAGGGCGGGCATTAACATGGTTAATTTGCCCAGGGTGCATGGTCCCCCTGTGGAATTAGCAGGTAAGTATGAATAGGCCTGCAGACCACACAGCATGAACCAGCCACGAGGTAGCCTCATATAGCTATAGGAGTAGGAAATGTGCTCAGTGTGATTGCATATTAGGTCTGTGTTGTTTAGGTTGATGCACTTTTCGCCCTCCTGTGCTTTGCATCCTTTGATTCTAAAACACCATGATGAAGTGGTGACAGCAGCTATGTGAAGGGTGTACATATCTAGAGCTTTAGTTCTAGAGATGTTTCCCCAGTCATAAATGGTTGAATATGATGGTGTGATGGGGAAGTGTCTAAGCCTGGTGTGGTTGTGGATGGCTTGAGGTCCTACTGCTACTCCCATTAAACATGTCTTGAGGATGTCTTTCACTGATCTCCCACCTTCTAAACAGAAATCAGTAGTGTTGAGTACCTCTTTTGCTAGGTATTCCCAGATGTTACCCTTGTCTGGGATGAGATTTGGTTCCAGGAATGCTGTTACTTGGGTTATAGTTAACAATATACAACAAAGGTTACATAAAAGTTTTACAATGGGTTTCTTTCCTCCCATAGTGTAGTTAAGTTCCCTCCTTCCCTCCCCCCCCCTTTTTTTTTTTTTGAAAGCAAGGATGGGACAAGGGAAGAGAGGGAGATGGGGAAGGGGAAAGGTAATCAGGAAAATTTTGGGAGAAGAGTCCAACCAGAAAAAAAAAAATCTCTTGTTAGGTTTCACGGTTCTTTGGTGTCAAAAATGCTTCCAAAGTCCACTGTTGAGTTTCCGGGTTCTTCTTTAGTTTGATTGGTGGGATCTCAGGGCTGAGGTCTACGACTGCTGGTTTAGCGTGAGTCCAGTGGATCCAGCAGTCTTTTTCTGCAACTTTAATGGCTGTTTGTGTAGTCAATAAGATTTGGTAGGGTCCTGTCCATCTGGGTTGCAGTGGTGAGGTTCTTGTAAAGAGTTTTATCCACACCAAATCGCCCGGTTCGAAGGGATGTAGGTTCTCCTCCAGAGGCAGTGTCTGGGTCAGGGCACTCTGTGTCCACAGGACTTGTAGTCTCTTATGCAGGGCTGTAAGATAAGAAGAGAGAACCATATCCCCCCTATCTAAGCTCAGTGATTGTGGGTCCAGGCCCTTCAGGGTGTCTGGCGGGCGTCCAAAAAGTATCTCAAAGGGAGAGATCCCTATATCTCGCCGTGGCCTTGTCCTGATGTAAAACAGGGCAATGGGCAATACTTTTGGCCATGAGAGGTGTGTTTCCTGACAGAGTTTGCCCAGTAGGGTCTTGAACTCCCTGTTCTGCCGCTCTGTCCCACCCGACGAACGGGGCGAATAAGGGCAGTGGAGGTTCTGGGTAATGCCCAGGGCTTGAAATATGTAATTCAGGACCTGAGCTATGAAATGTTTGCCTCTATCCATGTCCAGAACACTTGGTACCCCAAATCTGGGTACAATATCTTTAATGAGGTGTCTGGCGGTTTCCAGGGCTGTGGCATGGGAAGGCCTCTACCCAGTGTGTCAATTGGTCCCGACATACAAGTGCATACTGGTATCCATCTGCCTTGGGTAATTGTATGTAATCCATCTGTACCCTTTCAAATGGTCTTTGTGCCCATGGTCTGCCCCCTTCATGAATGTTCTTCCTGGATGTGCTATTATTGGCCTGGCATGTTTGGCAGGTTCCAGCCACTTTAGTTGCCTCACTATATATCCCAGGTGCGTGCCATACCCTCCTTGCCGCATCCACTATTGCTTGCGTTCCACAGTGGCCTTTTGAGTGCAGCCTCTGGCAGATTAGTCTTATGAGGCGGCGTGGGGCTATTGGCCTACCATCCGGGACCCTCCAGAACCCTTCTGTAAAAACTGCACCTAATTTCTTTTCCCACATTTTTGCTTCCCCTTCCTCTAAAAAGTCTGCATAAGGGATTTCAGGATCAGCTCTTATGGCTGGTGCTGCTACATTGTGAGGGAGGGGTTCGGTAGCTACCCACTTTGCTGTAGCATCAGCATATTTATTCCCTTTCGTGATTAAGGAGTCATCTGTTTGGTGAGCTTTGCAGTGGATGACTGCTATGGATTTTGGTAATTGGATGGCTTCTAGTAGTTTGGAAACAAGGGTTGCATGGGCTATTTGGTGGCCAGCTGATGTTAGAAACCCCCGTTGTTTCCATAAGGCTCCTGTAGCATGGCAGACCCCGAACGCATATTTAGAGTCAGTATACACGTTGGTAGACCGGTCCTTAGCAGCTTCACAAGCTTTTGTTAAAGCGATGAGCTCAGCCGCTTGTGCACTGTGCGATGGGGGGAGTGGTTCTGCCCAGACAATCTCGTGGAGTGAAACTACTGCAGCTCCTGCAACCCTTTTCTCATTATAGATATATGAGGAGCCATCTGTGAAGAGTTCATAATCTGGATTCAGTAACGGGGTGTCAGTTAAGTCTGGACGTGGCAGTTCTGCGTCCTGTATTAAGTGGAGGCAGTCATGGAGGCTTTCATCTGATTGTTCGGTGGGCAGCAAGGTAGCAGGGTTTAAAGTGCTGCACCGTTCAAATGTAATGTGGTTGGAAGTGAATAGTTCAGCTTCGTATTGCGCTAAGCGTTGTTGCGTGAAGGCTTGGGTTTGGGATTTTAAAAGAATGGCAAATACCTCATGGGGCACCTTTAGAGTCAGCGGCTGTCCAAGGACTATGTCTTTGGTTCGTTTTACTATCTCTACAGTGGCTGCTACTGCTCTTAAGCAGGGAAGCGTTCCTTGAACCACAGGGTCTAACTTTACTGAATAGTATGCCACTGGTGGATGTGCTGGACCGAAGCATTGAGTTAGAACTCCTGATGCAATCCCTAATTTCTCATAAATAAATAGCATGAGTGGTTTGGTGTAGTCAGGGAGACCTAATGCGGGGGCTGATGCTAACGTTTTTTTAATTTTCTTGAGATTTTGATCTAAAGAACTGGACCAGGTTACGGGGTCTGGCATGTCCTTTGTGAGTAATTGTATTAAGGGTTTAGCCAGCTCCCCAAATGATGGGATCCAAGGACGACAGAATCCCAAGACTCCCAGTAGGGCTCTTACTTTTCTCTTTGTATGAGGGTTTTTCATTGCCAAAATGGTTTCCACTCGGCTAGGAGCCAGTTTCCTCACTCCTGGAGCAATAATATAGCCTAGATATGTCACTTCCTTTTTCAGATATTGCAATTTTGAGGGGGAGGCTTTGTGTCCCCTCTCTGCCAGGGATCTTAATAAATGTAGTGTATCAGTTTTACATGCTTGCTCACTTGTGGATGCTAGTAGGAGATCATCCACATACTGGATTAATACTGATTTCTCAGGAAGTGAAATAGAGGATAGATCCGCCTTTAGGATCTGTGAAAATAAGGTGGGGGACTCCGTATATCCTTGAGGTAGACGGGTCCATGTGTACTGTTGCTCCTCCCAGGTAAAAGCAAAAAGATACTGTGATGCCTGATCCACTGGGATACTGAAAAAAGCGGAGCACAGATCTATAACTGTAAAATGGGTTGCTGAGGCTGTGATTATTGTAGCTGGGTTAGGGACTATGGGGGCTCGAGGTATCACATGGTTATTAATGACCCTCAGATCATGTACAAATCTATAAATGGGATTCCCTTCCTTATCTACTTTGGATTTTTTTACAGGAAAGATTGGGGTATTACAAGGGGAGGTGCATTTACGCAAGACCCCTTGTTCAAGATATGCTTTAATTAGTTTGCGTATTGGTTCTTTATTTTTATTTATTTATTTATTATTCATATTTATAGACCGCCCCCTCTCCCGAAAGGGACTCGGGGCGGTGTACAGTCACTAAAATGCGTTATAAAATACATACATAAAACAGTTAAATAATTAAATACGTAGGTGGAGGAGGTTACAAGACTGTATATAGAATAATAAATATAATACATTAAAAACTCTAATAACCCAAGAGTTAAAATATTACCCAAAATTACCCATTAAAATATATCCATCGGGAGGTAAAAACTAAGAATGTGCCAGGCCAGCTAATCGAAACAGGTGAGTCTTTAATTTTTGACGGAAGGAACGGAAGTCAGTGGTAGTTCTAATGTCGGGGGGGAGGTCATTCCAGAGGGTTGGGCCCATCACAGAGAAGGTCCTACCCCTAGGCGTCGCCCGCTGGCACTGCCTAGTGGACGGCACCAGTAGTAGTCCCTCCCTGTGAGAGCGGATTGGTCGTAGGGATGTGTGCGGGAGGATACGATCCCGCAGGTAACTGGGTCCTGTGCCATGGAGCGCTTTAAAGATGGTAATCAATACCTTGAAACGCACCCGAAAAACCACAGGTAGCCAGTGCAGCTCGCGCAGGAGAGGTGTCACATGGGAGTATCTTGAGCTCCCCATAATCACCCGCGCGGCTGCGTTCTGAAATAGCTGTAGTCTTCGGATGCGTCCCAAGGGAAGCCCCATGTAGAGGGCATTGCAGTAGTCCAGGCGAGACGTCACCAGCGCATGAGTGACCGTGCGTAGGGCATCCCGGTCCAGTAGGGGGCGCAATTGGCGCACCAGGCGAACCTGGTGGAACGCCCCCCTTGCCACGGCTGCCACATGGTCATCCATAGACAGCCGGGCATCTAGGAGGACGCCCAAATTGCGCGCCCGCTCCACAGGGGGGAGTTGTTCACCCCCTATGGCCAGCGATGGAATTAGCTGGCTGAACCGGGGTGCCGGTAGCCACAGCCACTCAGTCTTGGAGGGGTTGAGTTTGAGTCTGTTGTCCCCCATCCAGACCCCGACTGCTTCCAAACACCGGGACATCACTTCGACAGCCTCGTTGGGGTGGTTTGGGGTTGAGATGTACAGCTGCGTATCATCAGCGTACAGATGGTATTCAACCCCAAAACCACGGATGATCTCCCCCAGCGGCTTCACATATGCGTTGAACAGGAGGGGCGAGAGGACCGACCCCTGCGGCACCCCACAAGAGAGTGGCCTCAGGGTCGACCTCTGCCCCCCTGTCAACACACATTGCGTCCTGTCAGAGAGGTAGGAGCCGAACCACCGTAGAACGGTGCCTCCGACTCCCATCCCCCCCAGCCGGCGCAATAGGATACCATGGTCGATGGTATCAAAAGCCGCTGAGATGTCTAATAGGACCAGGATAGAGGAACAACCTCTATCTCTGGCCCTCCAGAGATCATCAACCAACGCGACCAAGGCTGTCTCCGTGCTGTGCCCGGGTCGGAAACCGGACTGGCGTGAGTCTAGATATTCGGATTCGTCGAGGTGTCGCGGAAATTGCTGCGCCACCACATTCTCAACAACCTTCGCCAAAAAGGGAAGGTTGGAGACTGGACGGTAATTAGCTAGTTCCATTGGGTCCAGTGAAGGCTTCTTGAGCAGGGGCCTCACCACCGCCTCTTTCAAGGCGGTTGGCAAGGATCCCTCACCCAACGAAGCATTCACCAGGCCCAGAAGCCAGCCTCGTGTCGTCTCCCAGGATGCCTGTACCAGCCAGGAGGGACACGGGTCCATTGAACATGTGGTGGGTCGCAGCCGTCCAGGTAACCTGTCCAAATCCTCGGGGGCAACAGAGTCAAACTCCTCCCAGAGTGGCCTCACAAGACTCGCTGTTGACGTCTCGTCCGGTCCACTGAAGGGGGCCCATCCGCTCCGGATCTAAGCGACTTTGTCCTGCAGATATTCCCCAAACTCCTCTGCTCTTCCCTGCAGGGGTGCCCCCTGTGTCCTCTGTGATAGGAGGGAGCGGGTCACCCGAAACAGGGCGGCAGGGCGGTTATCGGCGGACGCAATAAGGGCGGCACAATGTCTACGTTTGGCCGTCCTTAATGCCACAAGGTAAGTCCGCAAGTAGGCTCTTACCTGTGCTCGATCAGATTCGGAGCGTGAGGACCTCCACCTGCTCTCTAGACGTCTCCTGTGGCGTTTCATCACCCTCAGCTCCTCGGTAAACCAAGGAGCCCGGGTGGATCGCTGCCGCAGGAGACGTCGCAAAGGCGCCACCCGGTCCAAGGCCCCAGCCGCCGCCCTATTCCAGGCGGCCGCTAGGTCCTCCGACCGGGAGCGGGTCAGGGCTATAGGTATTGGCCCAAGCTCCGTCTGGAATCTATCCGGTTCCATCAGGTGCCTGGGGCGGTACCAGCTTAGACAGTCTGGTTCCGCCTCCTCGCGGTGGGAGGTAGCGCCAGGGAAGTTCAGCCAGAGAGATGAGTGATCAGACCATGACAGGGGCGTGATGACTAAATCCACCACTCCCAGATCACTCGTCCACTGCTCAGATACGAAAACAAGGTCCAGTGTGTGACCACCTTCGTGAGTGGGGCCCTGAACTAATTGGGTCAGGTCCATGGCCGTCATGGAAGCCATGAACTCCCGAGCCACCTCAGAAGCCTCTCCCGTCGACGGCAAGTTGAAGTCCCCCATAACCAGAAGCTTGGGGGTCTCAACTGCCGTTTCCGAGATCAGCTCGAGGAGCTCGGGCAGGGCTGCTGATGCATAGCGAGGAGCCAAGTATACAATCAGCAAGCCCCACTGCCTCCCTGGGCCCCATTTCACACCAAGGGACTCACACCCAGGTATCTGAGGAACAGTGAACTCTCTCGGCTCCAAACATTCCCGAATAACTACCGCCACCCCACCACCCTTACCCAGGGCCCGGGGCTGATGAAATGCCCGGAAACCCGGTGAGCACATTTCCACGAGGGGCAAACCGCCCTCGTGGCCCAACCAGGTCTCCGTTATCCCTGCAAGGTCTAGCTCCCCCTCTGAGATCAACTCATTGATGAGGGGGGCCTTGTTAATCACAGACCTTGCATTGCAAAGCATCAGCCGCAGGCCCTGGCTCTGTAGCTCCTGACCACCCAGACTGCAGGGGTTGGTACAAACGACCGGGCGTAGCCAGCAGCCACGGTCTCCCAACCGACCTTGGGATCTTCTCCTGTCCTCGCATCCCCCTCTCCCCACGACCGTTGTAATAAAACAACCCTCCGTTGAAATGACCTTTTCTTTTCCCCCCCCCACCTCATTCCCTTCCTTCCTGGACTCACCTGTTTGCCTGGCACTGGCTTCCCTCCCGGTCTGATGGACCCTCCCCCCCGCCCTGGAACCCCCTAAAAAAGAAGCAAAACATTTAATTAAAAAACCCCTTAGCTTCCATTTCCTGCACCTCTCGGGGTTGACAAACCCGTCATCGAGGCGGGCCCTTGAGAGAGCCAAGGGCCATGCCTGCGAGAGAGGGGCCTCCCGCAGGCGGAGCAAGTCTGACCTCAGGTAAATTGATATAAGAATCCAGTGGGGTTAAGGTGCTGCAGATGGTAACAAAGTCACTAAGGGGGGGGTAAGAGGCAGAATCCTGTTCGTAATTGGGTGAGGATAGGGGGGGGGGGCAGATAGAAGTCCAAATGTCCAGATGGTGCAGGCATAATAGAGGTGGCAAAGATGATAGACGATGATAAAAGATGACAAAAGTGGGTGAAAGCCCTATATGGTCCCGAGTGGGCATAAGATAGTCCCAAGTGAGCATGAGCTCATGGACAGAAGTCTAGGGTCCTCAGTGGGTGGGGGGGGCGTTCTTAGCCTAGGCCTGCTTGATCCAGGCACCACTCCGGCCTCTCCATGGCCCTAGGCCCGATCTTCCGGTAGCTTCTGCTGTTCTGGACCACCCCCGGCCATCGTCCTGTAACTCCAGACTCTGTCCTGGCTCCCTCCCAAAAAGCCCAAAAACCTCATATTCCAGGCTCTCACCCAGTGTTCCAATATCCTGATGTTAAGCCTTCGGCGTCTTCTTATTAGTGTTGGCTGGTCTGCAGGCGGGGGGAGCCACCAGGGGGCGCTCGGAGATAGCAGATCTTCAGCAAGGCCCCCTGGCAGCGGCGTCTCCTCTCCCGTTCTTCTCATTGCCGCCGCTGCCGTCTCTGCTGTTTACTCAGCTGCTCAGCTCCATTCTGCTCAGCCAGTCCCGGCCCTGCCAGTCACTCTCACGGCCGTCTCCTTACTCCCTCCGCCATCGCCTGCGCCAAACATATGCGCGCCGTCGCCGTTCCTCTTCCTGCCTTCAGCCCCGGCCCCCGCATCCATTTTCCAGCCTCTCACCTCTCTCTGGCCTCTCTCCAGTCTCCCCGGCCTCCCCGACCACCCTGACGGACCGAAATAGGTCCAAAGCAGGCCAGGGTGGTTCAGCAGTCCGACTCTTGGCCCTCGGATGAAACGAGGGCCGGCAGCAACCCCCTTCCCCCCATTGGGGCTCCGCTACAGTTCCTGGAGCTTAAGAGGCGACCGCCATCGCCGGAAGCTCCTCCTACTCTGTTCTATGGCTTCCGCTTGGATCTTGTATTGAGGGATGCAGGGGGGCTTTCCCTTTTTCACTTGGATCGTGACTGGAGAGGCCCCCTTTAGGAGTCCTACCTCTGTTGCATCCCAGCCCCAAAGTGAGGATGGCAGGACTTGCAGATCCGCATGAAGCGATGTCTCATGGGTGACCAGCATAAAGGTTCTTTTCCCCGGGATGTCTAGTGTGAGACCTCCTTTTCCACACTTTATGGTGGCTCCAATTTTACATAGGATGTCTCTGCCCAGAAGGGAGACTGGGGATTGGGGGCAGATGGTGAAGGAATGGTTCAATGAGAAGGGACCTAAATCAACTTTTATTTCTTTAGTAAATTCTACTGGTATGGTTTTCCCTCCCACTCCCATTATGTTATCTTGAGCTCCTAGCCTCACTGAATCCTTGTGGCGTGGTTTTGTGATTAATGAGGCTGTGGCCCCAGTATCCACTAGACATTCATATTCTTTCCCACCTATGTAGAGTGAAATCATAGGTTCGCCTTCTGGGCCATTCCTTAAGGGAATTGCAAGCCCTTGAAAGGTGACTATGAACTCGCTGTCTTCCTTCTCTAGTCATTGGGCATGTGGATTGCTTTCTCTTTCGTTCTCCCAATGGGTGTTTTCAGGCTGATTGCTTTCATTGTGGCGGAAAGGGTTGTTCCGAGGCAGGGGGGCTGTGGGTGGCCCCCTGCGATAGCTATTCCTCTGCTCGCTATGGCGGAGCGGGTTGTTTCCTTGCTTAAAATCTCTGGGCCGTCCCGAGTACCGATAATGGTTAGAGGACTGATTACATCCGTGACTCAAGTGCCCCAGCTCCCCACATTTATAGCAATGGTGGCATTTATATGAGGGATTTCCCACTTTCTCACACCACCAGCATCGCAGCCCATTATCAAAAGGTCGCCGTCGCGCTGGCTTTGTGTTATTAGACATGGCAGCAAATATTTGTATTTCTTCTTGCCTTTCTGTCCTCCTTTTCCTATCTCTCTCTTTTTCCCGTTCTATCTCTTTCCTTTCTTTTTCTTCCTCCTTGAGTTTTTCTCTCTGGTCATATATGAAGTTTGTGATTCTACGCAACTCCGATATTTCTAAGGTAGACCAGTTGGATACTATTTTATGGAAGTGTTCCTTAATATCCCGGGAGGATTGGTCAACGAAGGCTGAGGCAAGTATCCTCTGGTCCTTCTGGCAGCCCAAGTCTAGGTGGGCATGTGTTGTAGCTGCCTCAGAAAGCCGAACCCAGAAGGCATCTGGGTTCTCTTGGTCTCTTTGTGTTATTCTTTGAAATTCTGACCAATTTAGAGGTTTTTTCCCAATTTCCTCTAGTGCTTCCATTAGGTTTTCCTTTGCTCTGGTATATGTGATCCAGTGATTATTATCATTATAGTCCCAGTCAGGGCGGTGCAGTGGCCAGGCAACCCGTGCTGGGGCAACTTGACCTGGGGCAACTATAACTGGTCTTTTGGCAATTTGTTCAGTTTGCTCAAACAGTTTTAGCTGTTCATCTTTACTCAGGAAGACAAGCAGCAATTGAGTCATGTCTCCCCATGAAGGGTTATGACTCTCCACGATTGCTTTCAGGGTTTGAATCACTGTTTGGGGATCTGCCCTGAAGGTTGGTGCATCTCTTTTCCAAATTACTAGGTCTGAGGCAGAGAAAGGTGTGTGTGTTAACACATATTCAAATTGGCCTCTCTGTCTTCCTGGTATAGGTTTGCTTATTAGAGGGGCCATAATCCTAGCCTCATTTTTATCCTCAGTATTGATAGGTGTTTTCTCAGTTATTGAACCTTTTGTTCTAGCTAATTCAGCCCAGCAGTACCAATAGGGTAAATGACTGGGTTTTATTCTTGGTCTAAGTGTTTTTAGGGTTTGAAAATCAAAAGTACCGCTGTCAGGCCAAATTTGTCTCCCAGTGTCATCTCTTAGCAAAGCCCATTTGCCACACAATTTCCTTGCTTTCTTTTTGCTCATGCCAGCTAAGATAGGCATGTGCCTGGCGTCCCAGGCTTCTAGGAAATCTCCAAGGGAAGTTCCTGTCACCCTTGAGCTAACGCTTCCCATGACCCTTTAAGATGTAAGGCTCACTTTGGCTTAGCCGGGTGACCCGCCGCAAGTTTTCGGAAAAAAAAAAATTCCGGGAAGGACTTCGATTCCCTCAACGAAGTATTCGGCCCCTTTCCTCGTAGGGAATTCTGCTAAGGTTTTCCAGATCCAAAAAAGGTGACCCGGGGAGGACCTCTGCCCCTCTTCAGTTAGTACAAGCCCCTCCTTCTCTCAATTCTGCACAATGACCTTTGCTGCTTCTGACACATTGGGATTCCCTTATTTCTTTTTATTACCTCCCCTCTTTCACTTGGTTCGCTCGGCTTCCGTTCCTTTAAACAGAAAGTCTCACGTTCGGCGACCCCCCCTTGCTTTCCCGATCCTGACGGTCACGGCTGGTTAGAGCTAGCGACAGGCAGGGGGCGGCTAGAGGTCGTTCAAAGAGGTGAGATCAGGCTGTTGTCCAGGTGGAATCCCACACACACACATATACACACACACACATTTCCGTTCTCCTTAATTCTAGGGATTTTGGTTAAATTTAAAGCGGTACTTACCTGCTTTCAAGCAGCTGTTGAGTCCAAGGCTCAAAAACTCCCTTTACTACCCGATGCCTCCTGGGCAGGGTCCGTGGATTGTCCCTGGACAAAGATGGTCCGTGCCGGCTGGGTTGAATCTCCGGGCTCCGTCCGGTGGCTGGGTTGGCTGGGAGTCCCTTCGTGATGTCGCCAATTGTTAAATGGAAAAAGGTTTCCTCTGCGGGTTCGGATTTCCCGGCTGGGAGAATGAATTTAGAATTGAAGCACGCTGCGTTTGAAAGCAAGTTGACTTTATTATTTCAGGAAAGCAAGACCAACAGTGATGTGGATCAGCGTTCCTGGGTGAGCTGACCCCGACATACAGAAAGTGTACATTTTTAATACCATTTTCCTCTTTGAAGTCCTTTTGTTTTCTTTGTGCTATTGTTTTATCCCTTTTTGTGTGTGCCTTTGCTAATGGTTCTAATCCTGTCCTGAGTTTTGTTATTCCTCTGCCCTAAAGTGCTTCCCATGGGACAGGGATGAGCCCTAATGTCTTCTACTGTATTTCCTATTTTTACATCTTCGCCCCTGAGCTAATCAGTCTTTGTTGTCACTCTGACCTTTTCCTTCTCTTAAAGGTAGCTTCTTCCTGCACTTCCTAGGTCTTTTTGTCTTATTTGTACTCTGCAGCTATTTCTAATTGTGCTGATATCCTGGTAATTATTCTCAGGATGTTTCTTTTAGAATGTATGCTGGCTTTGTTATTCTAGTGACTTCTAGTTTGGCTATGGGCTGTATAGTTTTCCTAATACAACACTGTCTTGGTGAAGTTCCCTTCCCACAATATAAAACACAATTTGCTGCAGGCTCAATACTTTATTTCTTTAAAGCACAAACTACTTTCTCTCCTAAACTGATCTATCTAGGGACTAGAAGGGAATATTTTGGTAGATAGTTCAACTTTAATTAGCACTGCTTTTCTTAGCTAGAAGTGAAGTAAAAATGCAAGATACATATTTTCCAATTATAAATGCACAGCTTAGAAAATAGACATTTAACACAATTAGATCTACTTTAGAGTAAACTTGTAGAATTTTACAGTTTGTTAGTGTGTTTCAGCAATGCAGAACTTTTGTTAATCATAATGAAGTCCTATCTATTAATGTTTCTTTCCAGTGGTGGGATTCAAAAAATGTTATAACCAGTTCTGTGGTCATGGCTTAGTGAGCGTGGCATGGCTTGGTGGGCGTGGCTTGGTGGACATAGCAGGGCAGGGATACTGTAAAATCTCCATTTCCTCCCGATTAGCTGGGACTCAGGATTCAGAGAATAGATGGGGGCGGGGCCAGTCCAGAGGTGGGTTGCTGCTGGTTGGCTCGGTTCAGCCTAACCGGTAGTGGCAGCGGTGGGATGCTTCGCCCGCCCACCCGGACGCTTCTGTGCAGAAGCGCTGCATGTGAACCGATAGTAAACTGGTTCGCAACCCACCACTGAGCCAGTCAGAGGTAGTATTTATCGGTTCTCTGAACTGCTCAAAATTTCCGTTACCGGTTCTCTAGAACTGGTCAGAACCTGCTGAATACCACCTCTGTTTCTTTCCCATATTATTAAAAACTTCTGGAATTTTTTTAATTGGTTTACATTGTGTACTATTTCTCTATGAAACTGATAGAATATTTTTTTTCCTCCAGTACTAATCTCGTTAACTGTTCTGGTTGGAGTAGAGTAGATGTAAAACGCAGCCTAGATTTAAAAAGAATACAGGTAGTCCTTGATTTAGCACAGTTCATTTAGTGACTGTTCAAAGTTACAACAGCACTGAAAAATGAGATCTATGACTGTTTTTCACACTTACAATCGTTGCAGCATATTCATGGTCATGTGATCAAAATTCGGTCGCTTGGCGGTTGCAGTGTCCCAGAGTCATGTGATCCCCCTTTGTGATCTTCTGACAAGCAAAGCCAAAGGGGAAGCCAGATTTATTTAACAACTGAATTACTTACTTAACAACTGCAGTGATTCACTCCACATATGTGGCAAGAAACGTTTTAAAATGGGACAAAATTCATCAAACAAATGTCTCAGTTAGCAACAGAAATTTTGGGCTCAGTTGTGGGCATAAGTCAATGATTACCTTTATTTAGCATAGGCAAAGTAGTTCAAGTACAAATGTAAGGTTACTGTCAGCCTCTGTTTCGCTATTTGCTTTCAGCTGCCATTGAAATGGGGAGTGGGGGCCTGGTAGTTGGGAGGGGAAGTTTTAGTACAGGAGAGATTGTAAAGTGGGAGTTTTGGTCTCACTGTCTGCTGCGCATGCTGGAGATTAGCGTTTAGTGTCGGTCAAGGCCAACCGTCCGCATACCTACCTGATGATGCTCCTTGAAGATGGAACTCACATGACGCCTAAAGGATTTACAGATTGGACAGTGGGATGAGGGTTTCCAGGGGGAGGGGGTTGGTCACATATTGATATGTATGATTTCGCGCGCTTTTGCCTCAGATCTTGCTTTGCTTAGCTACTATCTTTTCATAACCAGTAAAAGTACTCTTAATTCTGCAAAATGGAGTTAAGTTGCTGAGGGAGGCCAGCTTGACAGTTATAGTGTTATTTGGTTGGAAGCCTGAATCAAATGAGATACAGTATGATCAAGGGCCATAGTATCTGATACAACAATTCTTCCATTGTTCGTATTTCAACATTTGCATCTAGATATTGAATGTGTAGCATAGTCTTCATTTAAGGGGGGCTTCTTAGCCAGAGATATAACATCAGATCAAAAAACAAAGAGACATAAATGAAAGTAAACTAACATTAAATCTATCTCTAGTCAGCAGGAAGAAATAACAAAACATTATTAGATTTTATACCATTAGGGGAAAATAAAATATTTTTTAAAATAGTTGATTGGATAGTTGATAATACTTTTCAAATTCACCATAACTAATGAATACATAATGGATGGACATTCAAGAGAAAGATCTAGTGTTAAAGTAATTTAGGTGATATGATATTTTTTATAACCAATAAAACAGAACATATCATTTGAGTTTATGCAACTTTGATAGGTGTGGATCCACCCTGTGTTCTCCGCCATTGGAAAGGCTGTGATTTCTGCACATATAGTGTTGTCTGTTTTGAAAACTGAATTATTAGTATATAAATGTATACTTACATTTCCATTAACTTTATTTAATGAAATTAAATAAATTTGCATTGTTTTCAAAGGAAAGGCCATACTCTTTTTGGCATTCTAAATTATACTAAGACACCTGGGGGAAGTAGAAGACTTCGGTCTAATATTCTGGAACCTCTGATTGATGCTGATAGTATCAACACAAGATTGGATTCTGTTCAAGAGCTCCTTCAGGATGAGGAATGCTTTTTTGGTCTTCAGTCAGGTAAACAAATTCTGCTTTGTAAAAGGAATAAAATAGTTTGTAGGTAGACTGGTGTAGGGTACAGGTAGTCCTTGACTTACAACAGTTTATTTAGTGACTGTTCAAAGTCAGAACACCTCTGAAAATGTGACATGACCATTTTTCACACGTATGACCATTGCAACATCCCCCTAGTCACATGATCATAAGTCACTCACTTGGCAACTGACTCATATTTATGACGGTTACAAGGTCCTAAGGACATGGGATCAGCCTTTACGGCCTTCTAACATGCAAAGTCAATGGAGAAGCAAGATTTAACCATGTTACTGTCAGTAACCATGTTACTGACTTGGCAGCATCCCCATGATCATGTGATCAAAATTCAAATGCTTGGCAACTGAATCATATTTATGACTGTTGCTGTGTCCAAAAGGCCACATGATCCCCTTTTGCAACCTTCTGACAAGCAAAGTCAAATGAGGAAGTCAGATTCACTCAACAACTGATTTACTAACTTATCAACTGCAGTGATTCACTCCACATGTGTTGCAAGTAAGGTTGCAAAATGGGACAAAATTAATCTAACAAATGTTTCACTTAGCAACTGAAAATCTGGGCTCAATTGTGGTCATAAGTCAAAGACTACCTGTATTGTATTTAGTTTTCAAAACTTCTGAATGTATTAGTTCATATCATTAATAAGTTAGTATTGTAAATAAGTTACCCAAATGTAATAAGTTAGCAAGTTAAATATAGGACAGGAATTTTAAAAAATTGTTTTACCTAGGTTTAATTATAGTTCAAGAACAGCCAAACAAAGAAATACAAGAGGCTCAGTAAATAAAAAGATTAAATTATGAAAAAATCCAGAAACAATAATGAAAATAAGGTATCAGAGAATTTCAGGAAGGATTTTAAAACCTTCTTGGACAATTGATTACATAAAAAGAAAAGCAGTTACTGCATAATCACAGGAGAATGAAAATTACTGGCCATTTTCAATGGCCATTGGTTATCTAACAAACATTTTAAGAGCATATGTGATATAGATTCAACTTCTCTATCTGAGCACAAACAAGTGCAGGAATTTAATTTATCTAACTAATTGTCATCCTAATTGGTAGTACCCCAGTTCATGTCAAAGTAAAATATCTCCAATGAGGAGCATGAAATATATTTTTAAAAATTTAGACTGAGGAACAAGGGAGTGATAGCACTGTAGAAAAAATATGGAAAATACTAGTTCTATCAGTCTGAATATCTAAATCCCAAATTCGCTGCTTCAGTTCAACCAGAGTTCAATCAAAGCCAAGAGCAGAGCATGCTGGCAAGTAAGGGCTGCAATAGACCAAATCATTGTTAATTTGTCTCCTTAGGGTAGATCTAAACCTAGCTGGTGATGTGAGATCCGCTCAAAGACTTCCATTAGCCAAAATTTATGTCAGCCAAATTGGACCATTATGTGCACGATCAAAAGGAATTATTTATATCTGTAAAAAAGGGGGAGAATAGCACAGTGGCCCACATACAGAATTTAATTTTTTTTTTGACAAAATTAAATGTTTACCAAGGCTTTTACAGTTTGTCAATTGAGAAATTCATTTTTGAACCTCAGAAGGTGAAACTGGAGGTCATTCAGAGAGAGATTTATCAAGAAGCTGGTCATGGGCTTTGTTGCCTTGGGACACAGTAAATTACCAAAAAAAGTATGTAGTCCAAGTCGCTAGAGATTTGGTATTATTTTCAGAGTTAACTCTGGCTGGAAGTTGAGAAACAAGACTCCAAAACAGAGAATAATTTTTATTGATGACAGCCCACTGGATGCTTTAGATTTTAAAATGTTGTGGAGGTTTTTTTCCCTTTTAAAAGCTTCTTATAGCCTTTCTTTAAGGACTAAAATGTTTCGTGTTAGGAAGAATCATTACATATATAGGCATTTTTATACGCTAGAATTACATTTTGAGTCAAGATTGGATCAGTAGTTAAACTGATGTGAAGAAGATAGCTGGGCAGGCTGAATATATTTTTGGACAAGGGTAATGATTCTTTGATAAGTAGAGATTATTTCATGGGGGTTGACTGCACATGGATTGTTTTAGGAGAGTAGCTAATGGGGCAGCAAAAACAGAAAAAGTGCCATGGACAGTCTACTAATCCAAATCGGTCTGTTTCCTGTCCAAAGGAATGAATCATTGAATGATCTTGAGTAGCTAGATTCAATTAAATGAAAAGGAAAGACACCTGTTATTGGTATGTGATCATTCTCTGGACAAAGAGTGTAAAAATGCTGGAAAATATTTAAGGAAAGGGGGAAGATGTTTGTAATTAGTATTGTCCAACCTATAAAACAGAGCAATAGCACCAAAACAATCACCTCACAATGGTATCTACTGTATGTTCATTTTCTTGCTTGCCATTATTCCCTAATCCCCACATCATGTTTATAAGATATAGTTATTTCATGGTGTAACTGGAGAAAGGAATAGGGGAATGGAGGCAGATACTTTTACATTCTAGCAAACATACCATAATTTCCACATATACTATACAGGAAACAGGCCTCCATCTCAATATTGATTATGTTATCACAAATCTAATTTCTGTCCTTTTAATAAAAAACATAAAACTTGTAATACATATCTTGAATTCTAAACATTTTTGAATTTGAATAATTTTGTACGTGTAGAAATAAACCTTAGAATTTAAGTTTAACTGATTTGTGGATCAAATGAAAAGTTCTGTTTGGGTTTTTCCCCCCCTCCCCCAGTTATAGGAAGATTTTTGGACACTGAACAATTACTTTCAGTTTTAGTACAAATTCCAAAGCAAGATACGGTATGTTTATAAATATTTTAATGAAATACATTATAAATGTTGATCAATTATCTATCTCTATTGCTTCTCTGTTTTAGAGAACTCTGTTCTCATAGAGAATATGAATCAAAACCACTTTCTAAAAAGATTTTCAGATATGAATACAAAGACATACATATAAATGTGAAACTCGAAAAATTAGAATATCGTGCAAAAGTTCATTTATTTCAGTAATGCAACTTAAAAGGTGAAACTAATATATGAGTTACACTCATTACATGCAAAGCAAGATAGTTCAAGCCGTGATTTGTCATAATTGTGATTATTATGGCTTACAGCTCATGAAAACCACAAATCCACAATCTCAGAAAATTAGAATATTACACGCAATCAATAAAACAAGGATTCTACATAGAACAATATCGGACCTCTGAAAAGTATAAGCATGCATAATGTACTCAGTACTTGGTTTGAGCCCCTTTTGCAGCAATTACTGCCTCAATGGGGTGTGGCATGGAAGCTATCAGCCTGTGGCACTGCTGAGGTGTTATGGAAGACCAGGATGCTTCAATAGCGGCCTTCAGCTCTTCTGCATTGTTCGGTCTCATGTTTCTCATCTTTCTCTTGGCAATGCCCCGTAGATTCTCTATGGGGTTCAGGTCAGGCAAGTTGCTGGCCAATCAAGCACAGTAATCCCACAGTCATTGAACCAGTTTTGGTGCTTTTGTAGGCAGGTACCAAGTCCTGCAGGAAAATGAAGTCAGCATCCCCATAAAGTTTGTCTGCGGAAGGAAGCATGAACTGCTCCAAAATCTCCTGGTAGATGAGTGTGTTGACCCTGGACTTAATGAAGCACAGTGGACCAACACCAGCAGATGACATGGCTCCCCAAATCAACACAGACTGTGGAAACTTCACACTGGACTTCAAGCATCTTGCAGTTTGTGCCTCTCCATTCTTCTGATTGTGATTCTTACTGAACCAGACTGAGAGACCATTTAAAGGCTTAGGAACCCTTTGCAGGTGTTATGGCTTAATTAGCTGATTAGAGTGGAACACTTTGAGCCTAGAATATTGCATCTTTTCACAATATTCTAATTTTCTGAGATTGTGGATTTGGGGTTTTCATGAGCTGTAAGCCATAATCATCACAATTATGACAGATCACGGCTTGAACTATCTCGCTTTGCATGTAATGAGTCTATCTCATATATTAGTTTCACCTTTCAAGTTGCATTACTGAAATAAATGAACTTTTGCACGATATTCTAATTTTTCGAGTTTCACCTGTATGGAGAGATGATATTTTTATCCTTGGCATTGTACCAGAGTCTTAGAAATGTTGGATTCTCTGTAATTTATTTGTACACTCTTTTAGCTTGGCAGAACCAGTTATGATATTGCTATTTTCTAATAATGCACAGTAGAATTTATAATTAGTTGTTTCATTTTCACTAAATATATGATTTTGTTTTAATTACACAAAATTAAACTCTTTAAGACTTTTTGTTTGTTTTTTTATCAATAATCAAATGGTTAATTATTTATTATTGGACTGGATGACTGTACAATTTTCTATAAATAATTAGTAGAAAATGACATGAAAGTCTTTATTTAAGCAAATCAGAAGAAATAGTTGTTGTTCAGCTTGGAAACCACATCTCTTTTTTCCTTCCCTTTATTTCCTTCCTATTTTTCTTCAAACCTTGACAGTATGAGATTACCCAATGTTAATACCAGAGGGATGGAGTATAACACTGCAAAACTAAACAGTCTAAGAATGAACAATTTATTGGAGAAAGCCGGAAATATATTTTAATGTTTCTAACATTCTAGCTCTGGTTATTGTACTTACAAGGAAAATAGTAATGATAGTTAAGCACAAATAATTATGATAGTAAACAGTATCTCGGCTCTTTTCTACTGTACCAACTATGACCTGATGTGTTTTTAAAACAGGTTAATGCATCTGAATCAAAGATAACCAATTTAATTTATCTGAAGCATACTTTGGAACTTGTGGAGCCTTTGAAGGTATCATATCCTAAAATATGTAAATGCCAATTATGGTTATCATTTCATTAATTCTCAAATCAAGGAATATACACTATTAAATCAGAACTTTACACTCTATCTTGTTACTTTACCAGTGGGAGGAATTGTTTTTCTCCTATTTAAAACATTATTTTCAAGCTACCCAGAATGTGTTACACCAAACAGTAGATAACGGAGACACTAGGATATCACCTGATCCTCAAATATGACAATGTCCTTATACCTAAATATACCCCAGTTCACAGTCACACACTGAACTCTCAGATTGTCCAATCCCTGTATATGCTGGACTCTACTCATTGCTTGCAGCTATCTGATACCCATGGGTTGATATATGTGTGTACAAAAAGGCAGATTAAAAATAGGTGGAAGGAAATTCAGAGTCAACGTGCTTAATCTTTGCCCAAAACATACCAAGGAGCCTACAGGTGGTCCTCAATTTACAACCACAATGGAGTCCAAAATTTATGTGGCTAAGTGAGACATTTGCTAAGTGAATTTTGCCCCATTTTACTACCTTTCTTGCCACAGTTGTTAAGTAAATCACTGCAGTTGTGAAGTTAGTTGCATGGTTGCTAAGTGAATCTCGCTTCCCCATTGACTTTTCATATCAGAAGGTCACAAAAGTTCACATGACCCCAGGACATTGCAACCATCATAAATATGAACTAGTTGCCAAGTGTCCGAAGTTTGATTGCATGACCACGCGGATGCTGCAAGAACCATAAGTGTGGGAAATGGTCACAAATAATTTTTTTTCCAGTTCTGTTGTAACCTTGAACGGTCACTAAATGAATGTTGTAAGTCAAGGACTGCCTTGAAAATGGTAAATCATACTGTAACTGCCTCCATTACCAGTATATCTTTTCCAAGCTGTCAAACTGAACTCTTTTAGATAGTAAGAAGGCTATATGTTTCCTTAAAATAATAATACAGAAAAGGCATATAATGCTTCAAAGGCATTTTACAGATAATATTGTTCATATATTTTCCATAGAAACTGGGAAGAAGTGACCTGGCTGCATATAGAGAATATTTGATTGAGATTCTCTATAACCTTTAGAACCAATTGTTCTATAACCTTTATGCTTGATTCTTGTCGTTCATGGTTACTTAAAAGTTCATACTTGTCGGAATTATTATCTGGTAAATAATTAATACCACCTTTAGGAAGGGAATAGTTTCTTTATAACTGCTGTAGTCCTGATCACTCTCGTGGAATATCTTTGCCAGAAGAACATCAGATGTGGAATCTTTTGATCGTGTTTTCAGTTGCTCATGCAAAAACATAAGCTTAGCCAATTAGCCATGTCCTAATAACACATAGATAGAGCTACTGCAATCATTTGATAGTTTGCTTCTATGAAAATGCACAGAACTGATTTTAACCCTTTAAAATTCTAAATAGTATGGTACTATCATTGTGGGCATATACCTATCAGGGAATTAATAGATCTATTAAACTATGATATACATCAAAGCTATATTTTAGAGTACCTGCTTGGAGGCCTCCATGTCATGAAATAAACTGGATAGTAACAACTATTAATACTTATGGGTCAGGATGTCTTGTCGTGGCATTTACTTCCTCTGCCTGTTTAGCAGGAATCAGTGTTATTTTTCTTTGTTTAATACATGAAAGCTTTTCAATATAATTTCATTAAGGTAAACTAATTAACAAACTGAAGGTATGACTGACACAACAGTAATGCAAACAACAGGAATAATCAAACTTTGTAGCTAATAATGTGATAATTTACAAAGAAAAAAGGGGAAGAGTCCTGGAAAAAAATATTTTTTTAAAAAAAAGACATATTGCTCCGAAGCCTTTTTCTTTCCTTTATCAAAAAAGTCGCTCTTCTAAATGAAAATTGACAGAAGATAAATATCAGTTATTTTCTGCAAATCAGATGTAGATTTTACCTTTGACAGCTGTATGATGATTTTTTAGCAGCTCCTGAGCCCCTGTTTTGATACATTCCAAATACCAATACAGTTAGTGATATATTTTATATTGTAGCTAAGAATATATGCAATTTTAATAGCAATAGCACTTAGATTTATATACCGCTTTACAGCCCTCACTAAGCAGTCTACAGAGTCAGCCTATTGCCCCCAACAAGCTAGCTGGCTCATTTTAACGACCTCGGAAGGATGGAAGGATGAGTCAACCTTGAACCAGTGAGACCCGAACTGACAAACTGCAGGCAGTCGGTGATCAGCAGAAGTAGCCTGCAGTACTCCATTCTAACCATTGCACCACCACGGCCCTTAATATGATACAGAGTCATTTTACTAATTCAGATACCTACTTCATATAAAACAATGCTAGAACAAATCAAAATCATATGTACTAATGTTCTAACATCTGAGTTGCATTTCTAATAACAAGAGGAAAAAACTATTGTTTTTTTCAGATTTAGAGTTATTTTTCTTCAATTTATAATTTATTATATTGATACATATAATATTTTAGCGATGTTGTTTAATTTTCATTTTTGTGGTGAAATTGGCATGGATCAATTTTAAAAAGTGATTACTTTTTAAATTATTTAGTTGATACTATTTAAGCCAATTCTTTTGTGCATATATTTGTTATACTGTAATTTTTGATTTACTTATATTTTAAATAATTAAAAAAATAAAGTTATATTACTTTCCATCCAAATCTTAGTGAAGTAAGATAGTAGTACATTAACATTCCTATACTCTTGTTCATAGACATTTTAATTTTATTTAAACAGGAAGCCTTAAAAAGCTATAAGACGCCATTATTAAAAGCTTATTATAGCTCTTTGGAAGATAGCAGGTACTATATTATAAATACAGTTTTATATCTAACATTTTACATTAGACAATAAAGGTTATTTACTATTCATTATAATTGTTGGTATTACTCATGATAAGAAAGACAGAATAGAATAGAATAGAATTCTTTATTGGCCAAATGTGATTGGACACACAAGGAATTTGTCTTTGGTGCATATGCTCTCAGTGTACATAAAAAGACAAGATACATTCATCAAGAATCATAAGGTACAGCACTTAATGATAGTCATAGGGTACAAACAAGCAATCAGGAAACAATCATTATAAATATAAATCATAAGGACACAAGCAACAAAGTTACAGTCCTACAGTCATAAGTGGGAGGAGATGGGTGATAGGAACGATGAGAAGACTAATAGTAATAGTAATGCAGCCTTGGTGAATGATTTGACGGTGGTGAGAGAATTATTTGTTTAGCAGAGTGATGGCGTTCTGTAAAAAACTATTCTTGTGTCTAGTTGTCTTGGTGTGCGGTGTTCTATAGTGTCATTTTGAGGGTAGGAATTGAAACAATTTATGTCCAGGATGTGAGGGGTCTGTAAATATTTTCACAGCCCTCTTTTTGACTCGTGTGGTGTACAGGTCCTCCATGGAGGGCAGGTTGGCAGTAATTGTTTTTTCTGCAGTTCTGATTATCCTCTGAAGTCTGTGTTGTCTTGCAGAAGGGTTGCAGAACCAAACCAGACAGTTATAGAGGTGTAGATGATAGACTAAATAATTCCTCTGTAGAATTGTATCAGCAGCTCCTTAGGCAGTTTGAGCTTCCTGAGATGGCGCAGAAAGAACATTCTTTCTTGTGCTTTTTTGATGCTTTTGATGTTAGGTGTCCATTTTAGGTCTTGAGATATGATAGAACCTAGAAATTTGAAGGTCTCTACTATTGATATGGTGTTGTCTAGTATCGTAAGAGGTGGTAGTATGGTCGGTTTTCTCCTAAAGTCTACCACCATTTCCACGGTTTTAAGTGTGTTCCAGATTGTTCCGGTTGGACCACAAGGTTAGTTCAACCTCCCGTCTGTATGCAGTTTCATCGTTGTCTCGAATGAGACCAATCACTGTTGTATCATCTGCAAACTTCAGTAGTTTAATAGAGGGATCTTTTGAGATGCAATTATTGATATAGAGTGAGAAGCAAAGTGGAGAGAGCACACAGCCCAGGGGGGAGGGGGGGTCCTGTGCTAATTGTACAGGTATCTGATGTGATTTTGCCTAGCTTCACCTGCTGTTTCCTGTCTGTTAGGATTTAGGATTTAGTAGTATTTAGATTTAAGTAAGTAATTATTAACTTGCTTTAAACATATCTATCACAATGAAACTGTAACTAATTAAAGAATCCTGACAGAAATAGTATTGTTTCAAGAAAAATAGTTTTTCAGATAATAATGAAAAATAAATATGGCATTAGGCAAGTGAAGCTATATGAACATAGTGAGTTTATAAAAATACATTATCTGAGTTGGGATAAAAAATCTTTTCGGCAGTTAATACAGTGTGAAATATAACTATCATTTCTACAATTATGTATAATTTCTCTAGGTTTGGGATCATTCTTGAAAAGATTAAAACTGTTATTAATGATGATACAAGATACACAAAAGGATGTTTGAATATGAGAACTCAAAAGTGCTATGCGGTGAAACCTAATATTAATGAATTTCTTGATATAGCACGAAGAACGTACACTGAAATTGTGGATGATATAGCTGGTAAGGATTTAACACTTTTTAAAGAAGGAAGCTGTTTACATGCTTTGGAATGATAAAGAGGAATAGTTTGTGAATTACTTCTTGAATCACAATTATTAATAGCCCCTAGGAAAGCTCTGAAATTTCAGATGGAAGAAGTTATGTTACTCATTTTTTAATTACTTTCCATTCATTTTTATAGTGACATAATAGTAATACAATTCTATTTTGCTAGTTTAAAAAAAATATTACATTATTTTCTATTTTTTCTATTTTCATATTAATATGAATTAATTATTTTCTTCTATTTTCATATTAACATGAATTAATATACTGATTAATTTTAGTGCCCATACAATATGGTTGACTGTATGTAACTAAAATATTTATTTTTACCTTGCAATTAAGGAATGATAACACAACTTGCAGAAAAGCATAACCTTCCTTTAAAAACAAGCTTTAGTTCAGCTCGAGGATTTTTTATCCAGATGAGTGCTGATTGTGCAGCAATACACAATGGTCAACTTCCTTCAGAATTTACCAAGGTTTGAAAATATTGGATCTCAAATCTATTATTTTATTTTTATTTATTGGATTTTCATCCTGTGTTTAGTACTTTATAAGTAACTCAAGGCAGCAGACATACATAATTCTTCTTCCTCCTATTATTGCCACAACAACAACCCTCTGAGCTGGGTTGGCTGAGAGAGTGACTGGCCCAAAGTCACCCAGCTGGCTTTTATGCTTAAGGCATGAAAATTATAATTTAAATAATGTATTTTCTCACTAAAGAATTATTGATTTTTATAAAAATAACACAGTCTATAATGTAATACATTGTATTTTTATTTTATTATTGCCATAACCAGAGTAATTTGTATAGACTGAATTTCCTTTGTAGTCTTTTCAGTATTTGTGTAATGTTGTAGCACCGTTTAATAAAGGGTACTGACTGAACGTTGCTGCCTTTGTATATCAGGACTGGGATAAAAAATATTTTATCATTTATTATATTTAATAATGTAATCATTTATTATCTTTTAATAATGAATAGTATTATCATCATAACTTACTAATGCTCTAATTTTGCTCTGTTACTAGTATAGTAGTAGTAGTTAGTTACTAGTTACTAATTATACTAGTAAAATTAGCTGAAAGTTAAAAAAATTATCAAGATATTTCTATTTTATTTTTTATTTTATTTTTATTTTATGAACATGATCATAATTTATCACTTGTTGCTTGCATGTACACTGAGAGCTTATGCACCAGAGACAAATTTCTTGTGAGTCCAATCATACTTGGTCAATAAATAATTCTACTCTATTATAATGAATTTTATTTTAGCACATACTTTAGAGATAATTTTGGGTTGATCTTCGGGAATTAGAAGTATGACTATTCAGTATATTTAATATATTTTAATATTCAGCTTGAAAATTTCCCACAGATTACTAAAATGAAAAATGCATATAGTTTTACTTCACCTGATTTAATGAAGATGAATGAAAGATGCCAGGAATCCTTGAGAGAAATCTATCACATGACCTACTTGTGAGTAACAATTCTATTGATTCCTCTAAGTAGAATCACTGTGTTAAATGATCATTTAATAATGAGGCTTTTAAAATTGTTGTCATGAAGAACCATAGACTATAAAGTTTTTAAGACAAGGATTGTGCCTCAATTCTGGAACCCAAACACCTAAAACCTTTTAGAAGTTTTAGGACCCTCTCCTGTCTTTGTGATTCAGTCTCTACGTCAGCCTTGATGCTTGTTGTACAATGTACATAATTTAGATGCCTGCCAATAATCAGACACCAAAATGCTACATATAGGCAAATACAATACTGCAGTGTCTTGAGTGTTTTTCATCTGGCCTTCCCAGAAAAAAATATATTGATGTTTTGCATTTCTGGACTGGCCATTTCCCTCAAAGAGGGATTCTGGTACTCTTTTATCAGCAGCCACTACCAAAGAAATGAAATATTATTGAAAACTTAGAATTTTGAAGGCAAGAAGTCTCTTTAGAGCCACCTTGTGTCATCTGTACCAAGTGTCACTGATCTTGTGGCAAGCTGTATAACGGACACACAAGTGACTTATATTTTATATATCATTTATTATATCCTTGCATGTGAGTGTGTGTATGCATGTGTTTAGACACACGCAAACACTCCAAAAGTAATTTAAACACAAACCAGAAGCATAAAAATAGAGGTTTTGTAAGTTTAGTTTCTTCTTTTAGAATGAAACGTTTTCTTTGATAATTAAATCAATTCTAAGTGTATTCAATGAAGAGTGCATGTGCAGCTGAACATTTCATTCACTATGAACTTTTCAACTCACCTCTGGCATTAGCTAAAAACAACTGGAGCAAGTCTGATCCATTTTCAAAGAATAGGTATAGTATGTGTGTACCTAAGTAAACTTACTTGCCTGATGACAGGAGCAAACTAATGAGCATACCTAATGATGTAATTAGAGAATGTATGGCACACTTAGTGATATAGATAGGTAAGGAGCTAGACAACTGAAGGCATAAAAGGGAAGTCGTTTACTAAGCTTTTTTATTTTTCTGTCCTCCATTTTGTAAAAAGATGATTAAAGCTTGATGAAGTAAATCAATCCGCAGACTAATTCTCCTGAGTTGTATTCTATTCTGCTCACGAAAGAAATGCTAAAATCAACTCTTTCACTGTGGAGCCAGAAAAGGAGCATCTCAATTCTAGTCACAAACTGACTTACCAAGGATATTGAGCAAAATATCTCAGAAAGAAGGCTGCATGTAGGTTTATTATTTTGCCGCCTCCAGAGATACTACAAGCAAAGTTTAAAGACAGTAGCCTCAATGGTAGCTCTTGAGTGACTAATATTCTGTGGCATATAAGGCCTAAGAGTTATTAAATATGCCATTTGTCTTTCAATTTGTCTAATTTGTCTGTCTAATAAAGCCATTGAAATGATTGCTTATCAATTCACTTTGTAGCAATTGATTTCTATAAATTAATTGAGCATTATATGAAGAAAAATAAAAACATTCTTCCTTATGTTCTACATCAAATGCTAATAAATTTTATAGAGTGACTGAATGAGAGTTCCATAAAAATAAAAATTGCACTGTTTTTAATACCTTTCATAACTGCATGAACTTTATGAGCATTTATTCCATTCTTTTAAAGGACCACTTGGACTTTCCTCATAGGAAAGTTTCTATAACCTTTGAAAACTGCTATATCTTTTAATTGAGTAAATTTTATTTAAAATCCCACTAAACAACGAAACTAAAAACTATACTAATTTATATGTAGTCAAATTGTAGTAACAAATTTATTTTAGCTCATTTATTATTAGCCTCACACCCAAAATATTCTCTTTCAATATTGATGTTTCCCAAGTTGTTGGTTTCATTGAACTATGGTAACTTAATTTCAAGATTCTAGTCATTCAAAGGTCTTTTAGAACCCTAAGTTTTTTAAATGGGCTTGCTCAAAGAACAACAGGAACCAGTTGTGGGATTCAATTTTTTTTTACTTCGAATTCTGTGGGCGTGGCTTGGTGGTCAAGTGAGTGGGTGGATGTGGCTGGGTGGTCATGAGAGTGGGTAGGTGTGGCCAACTCAATGTAACTCCCACCCAGTCACATGGCACACACCACAGCCACATCTACCCAGTTTTTGTGACTCCCTGTGTTTTCTGTGGGAAATGGGTCATGTGACTGGGTGGGTATGGCCAACTTGATTGGTCTCACCCTTAGGAAATTTCTCCTTAGTCCAACTCACAATAAAATAGCACTGTTCCAATATTAGAATAGAATAGAATAGAATAGAATAGAATAGAATAGAATAGAATAGAATAGAATAGAATAGAATAACAGTATTGGAAAGGACCTTGGAGGTCTTCTAGTCCAACCCCCTGCTTAGGCAGGAAACCCTAAACCATTTCAGACAAATGATTATCCAATCTCTTCTTAAAAACTTCCAGTGTTGAAGCATTTAGAACTTTTTTAAAAAAGTCAACCCCAAAGCAAACACAGCAGCTTGAGAGGGAAACTAAAAGCAGCTGCTCAAGCTAATTGAAAGCCTGAGTGTGCTGCCAAAAGCCATTAACCCTTCCAACACTATTATTCTATGTTCTCTTATGTTCTAAATTGGGTGCTTCAGAGCAGAAGCAATACAACTAGCTGGACCACACATGCACTAAATTCACGATCTGTATGATCAAGCTGCATCATTGTCCCCCTCCTGTATCCCCCCCCCCCCCCCAAAGAAGAAGTAGCCAACACTGCAGCAGCTATAAAAGGTCTTGGAAACTCCAGGGAGTATCTGCTGATCACAGAAGTATTACTTAATACTCTATAATGAAAATGTTTGTAATCTTGTCCATCTTCCTGAAGGGAAGAGGTTAATCCCAACCCTAGATGGGAGATTGATGGGTTTCCCTGCCCTAATCCTGTCAGTTTCTGTTATTTATTGACTTGATTCAGCGTGTATCGGCTGCATTCCAGCTGCAAGTGGAGCTATTAACTGAAGAGAGGGGGGAAAAGCTCTATTGCACTTTATTTTTAACCAGTTCTCTGAACTGCATAAGCAATTAATTAACAGTTGGGGCGAACCGGTGAGAACGATTGAATCCCACCTGTGACAGGAACCCCTTGAGAGTCATACTGAACCTGTTAATTATTAAATGTATCATCTGGTATTATAACATTCACTTAAGTCATTTCTTTAAAACAGGGCAATCAGTAGGTATGTTTCTCTTAAATTAGATATGTACATTAACAAACACGTATCTCAGCCAAGCATTCCTAAAGCAAAGCATTGTTCATAGATTGCAACCTCAGAGATTTAAAAGTCTCTTATCCTGCTTTTGATAAGCATCTATTTTTCATTTTTGCCCCTTAAAATGGAGAGAAGTAAATTCAGAGATTTGGATCCTGAGGATCCAAAACCTGCTTTGTTAGGCCTATCTCACATTTCTAATATTTCCTCTTTTTCCCCCCTTTCAGAAAGAAAGACTGTTAGGTTTAAGGTCGTCTTTATGATTTCAGATTATATTCCTTGGCACATTAACTCATAAACCCTAAACATGCATTTTGCACTTCAGATGTTTGAATCTGAAAATCTCTGATAGTAAAGTTTATACTGGTACTAGTTTATTTCTAATATTTGCAAAATGTTTCCAGCCCTAATTGTTATTCAGTTCTGATAATGTATGATATAATAATGTAGTTATTTTGTGCCACATAAATTCAGTTAACAATTTTCTTTAAATATGTAATTTTTTTCAGTAATGTAAAGGAAAAGTTCTTAGAATATAGTGATACGTTTACTAATACTGTAGTAAATTACTTTAAATTGTATAATAATACTTATCCTTGTTTACAGGATAGTGTGCAAACTATTGAGTGAAATATATGAGCATATCCATTGCTTGTATAAACTCTCTGACACTGTTTCTATGCTAGATATGTTGCAGTCATTTGCCCATGCCTGCACACTGTCTGACTATGGTAAGTAATTTTGTTTCTTGAAACAACTCCCACCAAAAACTTATACCACTTATTTTTTTAACCACATCTACAAAGTAATTTGCTACAGTAGTTCTTGTTTTTTTTAGCAGCTGTCTTGTTTAGTGACAGCACACAGTTACAATGGTGATCAAGTTGTAAAAAAATTTTATGCTCAGTCCTCACATTTATGGCCATCGCAAGTCTATAAAGCAAAAAAAAAAAAAGCTGAAGTAAGATCAGAAGCACAGTTGCAGTTTTACTTAGTGATCACTCTGCCTAACCATCAAGTTTGTTGGTCTTAATTGTGGTTGCTAAACAAGGACTACTTGTAGTAACACCTAATATCAATGCAAAGGAATACTTAAGTAATGTGAAAAAATTAAACAATAGTATCGAGCATAATCTAACTGCTTCATTGAATGACTGCATGAGCATGCAAATTCCTAAGATATATTTTACAGTGCTCTCGTATTATGACAGCCCATACCTCTGATTCTTTGGCACACAGATTAATATTTGGGTAAAATACTATTGTTCTATTATAACAAAGTTAAAAGTAGAATACACAATATTTAAAAACCTTCTTGGAAGGATTTTGTTAATAGTATTGATAAAGGTTGGGGTGAGCATATAGTGCTCTCCAGCAATTCCACAATTCTGCCATTGGATGTCTCTTGGAATATTGTATCTCAAAAGAAATTTATTTCAAACAGTAATTTCCAATTTATTTATTTGATTACATTGCATTCCTGCCTTAGCTTCTGATTTCTAAAATAAATATGCAACTGTAAAATTATGTAGGTTAGACTTATTGAATTATTTAAGATTTAAATTGGAAGATGTTGCATATGTGTTAAGATACACAACTTTCACTTTTGTTTAATTTGGACTGCAGGCAATAGCGTACCTAACATAGCTGATATCCTGAACTGGATGATTTTTAACCGCCCCTTCCTTTATTGCTGAGAGCCAGTTTGGTGTACTAGCTAAGGTGCCAGACTAGAAACCAGGAGACTATAAATTCTAATCCTAATTTAGTTACACATCCTACTGGGTGATCTTGGCCCAGTCTCTTCTCTCAGTTCTACGGAAAAGAAACTGGCAAGCCATTTCTGAAAAATGCTGCCAGGAAAACTACAGGGGGACAATTGCCGATTGTGACTTGAAAGCACTTTTCCCTCTTTCATCACTGCTGTGCTGCCACCCACTGCCAAACAGCAGATTGGCATGAAGGCAGTAACAACTCTACACCCACTGCTAGCCTCTTTATGTTTCAAAAAGCATTCCCTTTATTGCCTGCATCCAGAGTGGACCACACACACGTCCCACCTTGGCACACCACTGGTTGAAGGGCTGTGTAGTTTTGTGAGAATAAGTTTTAATGAAAAAAGGCATTTATTTACCTATTTGTAGGCTTGCATTACTCCTACAATTTTACATGTTCTGCAAATGGTAATATTAAAAATTTAGGAATAGCGCAATCCTACACATTGTTTACATTGCATAACATATACATTTCTGGATGGTTCATAAACCAGCTTGTCTTACAATATATTTGTCAATAACACATGAGTATTAAAATATGTTATTATATTTCTTCCTTCTAGTACGTCCTGAGTTTACAGATACTTTAGCAATAAAGCAAGGATGGCATCCAGTTCTTGAAAAAGTACATTTTGAGAAACCTGTCCCCAATGATACCTATATCACAGAAGGAAGTAATTTTATAATAATTACAGGACCAAATATGAGTGGAAAATCAACCTACCTAAAACAAATAGCCCTTTCTCAGATTATGGCACAAATGGGTAAATAATAGCTTCTCTGAATATATAAGCTAAAGTGAGTTCAAATGCATTAAACATATGAACATCTGACATTTGTTTTGTCCCTTTCTTTAATCTGCAGGTTCTTTTGTCCCAGCAGAATATTCTTCTTTTAGGATTGCTGAACAAATATTTACCAGAATAGGTATGGATGATGATATAGAAACAAATTCATCAACATTCATGAAAGAAATGAAAGAGGTATTCATTTAACTGAGTTAGAGATTGTTAGTTACTAAATGGCCTTGATTCCTATTTAATTGATTCATAGGATATATATCCATAAACAGATGTTAGATGCAGTTAGGTCAAAATGAAACCATGTGTGTCATGCTGTCGCCATATAAATGTGGCAAAGGTGATGTCTGTGTCCTTTTGCTTCATATGATACAAAACAATGAATGAAGGCGAATATGTGTGTCTCAGAATAACATTGAAGGATCTAATCTGGGTTGGTCACATCCCACACTCTTCTAGGGAGAAGTTCCCTGAAGTTGGGCTCCAGCACGAGTCCGAAAACTCGGAAGACAAAACCTCTCATCCCAATGACCCCGACCCAGATTGGATCCTGCAATCCAAAACAATGCAAATATCTTTTAACAGTATTAACTACAGTTGTTATTTTTGGCTTATTATTTTAATGGGTAGTAGTAGTTTGTTAGCCATACAGAGTCATCTCTCGACGGGATGGGTGACACATGAATTAAATACATAACTAAATTGGTGTAATGCATTACACATTTATATTGCTTTGTATCATACTTGTGTTATGACATCATGACATAGATAGCTTTATGACCTATTTACTTCCCTTACCTGCAGTCCCTTGTCTGCACCCTTAGCTTACTTGAAAATAACTTTTTCAGTTAATTTTACACATTTAATTTTATTCTTTTAGGAAAAATGTTTGAACAGACACAAAACCTCCAAATTTTGTAAGGGGTATACAAATTCATGTGTTAAGTTATAGTATAGGAAGCGTTTCCATGTCTTAGGGAAAAGATACAATAATGAGAGACATAGCAAGTAAAAACTAGCAATCACAATAGCAATCAAAATGGAGCATTCTTACCTACTACACACAGATAAGTTATGCTTCTCAGTATTCCTCTTTTTTCCTGTTTAATAGCCTAAACGTATTTATTTATTTTAATCATCAAAAACATATTTGCTGCCCATCTCTTGGTTCAAGGTGACTCTGACAAGTATTGGATTCTGACAAGGTACTTTTCACCAATTTTGGTATGCAATCTTGTTATGATTTAGAAAACAGTTTGGGAAGGAGTCTAAATGTTCTTGACCAGTTTTAGATTATAGAAGTTCATGCCCAATTCTTAGTACTTTTATCCATACTTTGATCGTTGACATATCATTGTTCTAGTCTACCCAAGCATACAGGGTCCCTTTTAATGTACTGAAGCATTTGAATTGATTATATGCACTTTATTAGATTGAATATTTTATCATGTAATTAATTAAGATCATTATCCATCATAATCACTGGAAGAGATCATTTGCTGGGCAAGCCTGCAAAGTATTTACTTTCTTTTCAAGCAGGTTTTAATGAATCAGCTAAACCTTATTTGCATTCAAACTACACGTCGAACAAGTTTAATACATACAGCATTGAATCCTAAATTTTCACTTCAGTCTTATTGTTTGAACTGTGATCTAACTTGCTTCTTGTGTAAATGTGAGTGGAATATATGATTATCGTGATTTCTACATTGATGGTCTCTTTTTGAGGATTTGTCGTGAATTTAAAAATTTAGATCAAGCACAGACCTTGCTGAACCCACCAGTACATGCAAAGAATTAATCAAAGATGATTGCTGTATAAGCATTTATTTTCAATTACTACAGCATCACAAAAGATTGCCATACAGCATAAAGTTATTTTGTGAAAATTGAAACTATTGTGAATGCAGAGAACTTTTGAATTGGGCTGTTTGTGCTGATTAATGATTTGTTTTTAGGTGGCAGCTGGTTGTCTGTTACTAAACTAAATTTCCTGTCTGGGGTTTTGAGCAGGAAATGAAAATATCTATTAGTAGGATTTATCCACACATGGAATATTAATAATGAAATTTGATGTCTCTTTCATTAGGTAACATACATCATACAAAATGCTAATGACAAATCACTTATCATAATTGATGAGCTTGGCAGAGGTACCAGTCCTGAGGAAGGCATTGGCATATGTTATGCAGTCTGTGAATATCTTCTAAACTTAAAAGTAATATTAATTTTAAAATCATTTTTCCTATACCTTCTGCTAGTTTTCTATTTTTCAATAATTCATTTCAGATGTTGTTTCATTTTTGCAGGCATTCACACTCTTTGCTACTCATTTCTTGGAATTATGTCAGATTGATAACTTATATCCCAATGTGGAAAACAATTACTTTGAAGTGCAGCATATAAGAAGCAGTTGTGAAATTAGGGAGAAAATTGCTTATACTTACATTCTTTCTAAAGGATGCACAGAGGAAAAAAATTATGGTAATAGTCCTGATTCATTAAGGCTTATGACAACACACACAAGGAGGTTTCAGTATATGATTTGCATATGTGGAAGGAGTCATCTAGAATAAGAGTTTGTACATACAATTTTAGCTATATTTGAAACAGTATGCTTGTATTTAAAAAACAAGACTATTAATATTTTATGATATGTTCCTTATTGAGTCTAGCAATTTTCCATTTTGCAAGATGTTTTATTTCTTGTCATTAACCAATAGATGCATTTATATTAGGGTTCCATAAATTTTCATGGGCCAGGATCTAGATCCATCATTCTGTTTTATGTTGACACATATACATACAAGAGTTAAGTTTGTTAGCATTTAGATTAGGAAAGAAATGAAATACAAAATGTAATAATTATGCTGTACATGCTCTGTTCATTTTCTTGTCTCTTGATCTCAGTAAAACAGGTGTTTCTCAAATCCATAACAGAGCCTACAGTTTAAGTTGTGGAAAGGCTGCTGATCCGGAAATTGCTGTATTTGATATATTTGGGTGTAGGTAGTTACTCTGTAGGATTCAGAATATAATATCACAAGTGTAATACGGACAACTATATAAATTTGATAAATAATTAAATCAAATGGGTTCTTGGCAGATTACAGTATTTAGAATGAAGAATGGAGAAAAAAGAATATGTAGATTTGTCTTTAAAAATATAGAAGTCTGTTGTCGGCATTGTGCTTTTGATTTCATAAACATGATTAAAAAATAGACCCATAAAAGTACTTCATATTGTTTAGTATTCTTGTCGTCCTGATTTAGTATCACATCTATTTGAACTCTTACTTTAGTTAAAAAAATGTTCTTAATTCTGATCTGCAAGCCTACTTTAAATCCTGTTTTAAAAGGAAATGTGTCAAGGTAACACTGACTCATGGTTAAGATTAATAATAGGAAGGAAAGAGTTTGAATTGCATTTCATCTGGTGTTTGGCAAATCAAACATTTTTATTAAACATCCTTATCTTTCACAGGAAAAAAAATAGCTTTGTTTTCTTTTTTACATTTAGGCTTGAAAGCTGCAGAGGTTTCCTCTCTTCCTTTATCAATAATATTGGACGCCAAGAAGCTGGTAACTCTTATTGATAAACAAATGATGGTGTGTATTATTAGCATATAACTTCAGAACATATAATACAGATTTTTTTTTCTATTTTATATGCTATTATTAACATCCTTACTTTTTATTCAATATTGTTGAAAAAATATTTTGAAATGTGCTCTCTACATTTTTTGTAGTGACATATGAAGCAATATACAATATGAATAAAGCCACGGAAGCCCCAGACATATGAGTAAATCTGGCAATAAAAGAAAAAAATGGCTTCATATATATTTAGCCACAAAGCCTTAAAGCCATAGATTTAAATCCTAACCTGTACTAAACTTTGATTTCTGTAATCACGTTTCCTCAATGCACTAAGCAATACAGTTTGCAGAACAGCCTTTGATCAAAGGCTGGATTCACTCAACTCAACAAATCATATTATGTTTCAATACAATAAAGACAGAGAGTTGGAGGAATATTTGGTCCTCATTCAATCCAATTCAGTATTTCATTGGCATTTTAGGATGGCATGACGGCATCTCTGACAGATGGCTCTATAGAGCCCAACACTTCACAGGCAGTGCTTTTCAAAGCTAAAGATTCCTATTATTAGAAAGCCTTTCCCAATGTTTAACTGAAAACTGCTTTCTTGTAGCTTCAGTCCTATACTTGTACTACTAGTTTCAGGATCAACAAAGATCAGCTTTAGTACCTTTCAGATTTTTAAGACTGCTATCGTATTTTCCTTAACTATTCAGGCTGAACCTACCAAACACTTAAAGTAATTTCTCTTAGGACTTGTTTTCCAACTTCCTTTACCACTCTGTCCATTCTTTTGATGTTTCCTGGGTTGTCAATGTTTGTCTTGTAACAGAATACATCGAAGTGGCTGATCGATGGAGAAGACAGCCGAAGAGATTTCATTGTCTATGATCTGAATATTACGTATTTTGTTTATGTGTTAACATTTTTATTTCTATTTTGTATTGTTTTTATTTTGTTGATTTTAGATCAATGTTCTAGGATCCCAAGATCATTTTGAATACTATTACTTCCTACCTTTATTTTATCTGAAGTTCTGACAAACAGCCCCTCTTTTAGATCATGTATTTAAAAAATTGTCAATCATAGATATATGCCCAAGTTGGCAACATCTATTAACAAGCAGATAAATCTAAATATTCTCTAATCATAGATTAATCCTTCATCATTACATTTTCTGTCTGGATTAAAGCTCAAATGGTTAGCCTACAATCAGTACTGCCATTTATACTGGATTAAATACTGTTCCTATATTTCATGAAAATGACAATACAATACAATACAATACAATACAATACAATAGTAGAGTTGGAAGGGACCTTGGAGGTCTTCTAGTCCAACCCCCTGCCTCGGCAGGAAACCCTATACCGTTCCAAACAAATGGCTATCCAACATCTTCTTAAAGACTTCCAGTGTTGGGGCATTCACAACTTCTGGAGGCAAGCTGTTCCACTGATTAATTGTTCTAACTGTCAGGAAGTTTCTCCTCAGTTCTAAGTTGCTTCTCTCCTTGATTAGTTTCCACCCATTGCTTCTTGTTCTGTCCTCAGGTGCCTTGGAGAATAGCTTGACTCCCTCTTCTTTGTGGCAACCCCTGAGATATTGGAACACTGCTATCATGTCTCCCCTAGTCCTTCTTTCTCTTAAGCTAGACATACCTAGTTCCTGCAACCGTTCTTCATATGTTTTAGTCTCCAGTCCCCTAATCATCTTTGTTGCTCTTCTCTGCACTCTTTCTAGAGTCTCCACATCTTTTTTACATCATGGCGACCAGAACTGAATGCAGTATTCCAAGTGTGGCCTTACCAAGGCATTATAAAGTGGTATTAACACTTCATGTGATCTTGATTCTATCCCTCTGTTGATGCAGCCTAGAACTGTGTTGGCTTTTTTGGCAGCTGCTGCACACTGCTGGCTCATATTTAAATGGTTGCCCACTAGAACTCCAAGATCCCTCTCACAGTTACTACTATTGAGCACGGTACATGCACGGCAAAGACATAAATCTTTGTCACAAATATGGCAGCATAGAGCTTCAAATCCACATTTATGTGTTTATTCAGGAAGTTACCAGGCAGAAGACTACATCACATACCTTGCAGCACAATCTTCTAGCAGAAAAGTTATTTTGATAACATGCTAATTTTTCTTTTTGTTGACAAACTATCCTCTCAGAGCAGTCTAATATTTCAAGCTTTTTTATTAACCAATCACTCGCAACCCTTTTAATGACTTTAAAGAAACTTTTACATTTTTCTGTGAGAATGCAAAGCCCTCTTACCATTGGCGTGGCAAAATTTTGGTAGTTGTATCAAGTAATCACCCTTCATTGTTTTGACAGAATGTGTTTATTTTTCACTGAAAACAGCTCAGTAAAAAAGGTGGATATTATGACATACTTATAGACCAAATGATATTATATAACAAAAATGGGAGGATTCCCAATTCATTATTTCCATCACTGTTGCAGCTTCTGTATTTGCAGGAGAGAAAGCAAGCTGTCCTTTCCTTCTACTTCCCATATTCTAGTTATTGTCTGTAAATGGTTGCCCCATGAAAGTTTCCAAATATACCATATTTTTCAAGCTATAAGATGCTCCAGACTATAAGATGCACCTAGCTTATGGGAAGAAAAGCAAGGAAAAGAAATCTGCCTCTGCCTCCCAGCAGCCATCTGGTATTCATCAGGCCCATTCGTTGCAGCCCTTTCACCGCGGCCCATGTGCCGCTGCCACCCTGGCCCATTCGCCGCTGCTGCCCATTCGCCTGTGCACTGCCACCTGTTCAACATGGTCTGTTCGCTGCCCATTCACCGCTGCTGCCCATTCACCGTTTGCCAGCATCCATTCGCTACCACTGTGGCTACCCATTCTAGAACAGCTGATCAGCACCGCACCAACCTCCCTCCCCCCGGCCGCAATATTCTCTCTATAAGACACACAGACATTTCCACCCACTTTTTGGGGGGTGGGGGGGAGAGTGTGTCTTATACTCCCAAAAATATGACAATATAGGAGCTGGGGATTCTTGTAAAGAATAATAGAAAAATGAATGCCTCAGTTCAGCCAATCTTCCAATTATCCATACCATTCCTTCTGGCAATTCTATTCAACTAGAGTTTTGAAGGATAATACTGGCATCCTCTTTTTCCTATGTAGCCCACATTCATGACATTCTCCAGGACTGAAGTACTGCCAATAGTATGCCATACTGGTAATCCTTGGCTTACAACCATTTGTTTAGTGACCGTTCAAAATTACAACAGCACACACACACAAAAAAAGACATGAACATTTTTCACACTTATGGCAGTTGCAGCATCCCTACAGCCACATCAAAATTCGAATGCTTGGCAACTGGTTCATGTTTATGACGGTTGCATCGTCTTGGGGTCATGTGATCACCTTTTTGCAACCTTCTGATAAGCAAAGTAAATGGGCAAGACAGATGCAATTAACAACCATGTTTCTAACAATATTGCAGCGATTCACTTAACAACTATGGCAAGAAAAGTCATAAAATGGGGCAAAATTCATTTAACAACTATTGCTTAGCAATGGAAATTTTGTGCTCAATTGGGGTCGTAAATCAAGGACTACCTGCATTCAGAAAAGGGGATAAGGGTGCGTCAATCAACTAACATCCTATAGGTTTGCCCAGTGCTATTAGCAAACAAGTATAAGATTTGGCTAGAAACAGAAACAATTTGGAGCAATGAGCTAGAGGGTTTTCATCCCAGCTATTTTGCTTCAGATTGTATCTTGTTCCTACAAACTCTTACTCTAAAGTTTAGCGGAAAGAATAGATCTGCACTAAATGTAGATTTGCATCTCCTACAATGATTTAATTGATTAACATGAGAATTCATTAATCAACTTGGATAACTGATACTGTGAGCATCCTTAAAAATCAGATTTTAATATGTGTGTGTCCTTTTAAATAAACAGCAGCAGCAAAGAACAGATCCTGAAATATTAAAAGAAAAGGCGATGTATCACTTAGCAAATAGATTGATTCAGACTGCTCGCAACTCTCAACTGGATCTAGACAGCTTGCGAATATACTTGAAAGGTTTGAAGAAAAAGTACGAAACTGATTGCATTGCCTCTGAACCAGTAGCTGCAGATGTTGGATGACCGAAAATCATGTACATTCTAATCTGCAGAATTAACTAATGCAAATACGGTTAGAACTAAAATTATATCTTCATGACCATTTGTTATGTCACTATATGTCTGGAGTATTTTTTTCCTAATATATAGTTGCTATGTTTTAATTGTATAGTAAATGCATTCTTAATTAAATGGGAAATATTAACAACATGTAATGAAATTATTACTTTAAATAATGCCACAAAAATTAAGAAAGCTTTTATTTACAAAAGATCTCGGTACATTAAAAAAAAACATGTGTTGATCCATTAATATCACTTATAAAAATGCAGTATTAGACAAACAAAAGAACTATTCTTTATCCAAATGTAGGCTGAGAAAGAAATAGAACAAAACAACAATTTGCTAAACACTTTATTTGAGACTTAGAGATATCTGTTCATTTTAGGCTATGTAGACGTGTTCACTTAATGAATATTTCTGTTTTTTTATTTTTTATATTTTCTTGTATTAATGATGATTACAGTTTATATTAAAAGAAAAGAAAAATGTAAACAAATCTAATGTTCATATTATATAGTTTTATTAAAGTTTGATTGTGACCTTACCAGGAACTTCATTATTCTGTATAACTCAACTTTTTTACACCTTTGCTCCAAATTTTGTAGAACCATTTGTTTGTTCCAATAGAAGAGAATATGTGTAGTTTAGGGTACAAAGTTTAGTTTGGTAATGAAATATCTGCAAGAAAACCACTAAGCTCAGAAGATCCAGAACCCAATATTTATTTGATTGATGGAGTTCTGTACCTACCCATCTCAACAAGTGAGTCTTGTGGCAGATATTGTAAAAAAACAATTTAAAACATTAAATAATACAAAATAAAAATATATGCTCATTGAGTAAAACTATTAATGTTTTAATGCAGAGAAGAAACGGGTCCCTTAATATACTGGGAGCTCAAATATTTCCTATTAATATCAGGAGAATATTAAGCAGCTGTTTGAAATATAAAAGCAATATCTACATATTTTCTGCATATTTTGTTATAAAAATGTATTTTGTGGATATATAGAGGGTGATCTTCTAGGAAGCAGATTATACAGGAAGCAGTAATACATTTTGTTATGCTTCGACCTTGTGGCAGGATTAAAATAAGCTCTTTTTATATTGAAGTATCATAATAGCAGTATTTCTTTGAAATACAATTATGGCAAATTAAGTGCATGCAAAGAAAATAGTGCCGCCTCAACTGTTTTTAAATGTGAATATGAAGCACACACCAGAAATACAAGAAAAATTGGAAATGTTAAAATTCAGCTCCTTTTTTTACAACAAAGCTGTATGATTGTAGAATATGTTTGCTGCTGGGGGCAGGTTTTAAACTTCCCTAATTGTCTGTATACAGGAAGAATTATAATACTTCAAGATTGAAATCCTTTTTATTTGATAATGCACAGAACTTGGAAAACTGCCAGAAATCAGGAAACATGAAACATTAAGGGAATACAGGACCAAGAGGACATGCAGGGCAGTGTGTCATCTGCTTTGTGAGTGAACCAGATATCACTGTTAGAATACCTTGTTAATACAAATCAAGAAAATATACCATAATTTATAACTTAGATTGGAACAGTCCAACAGTCAGAAGCAACTAAGAATGAGATCAAATATGCAATAATTAAGAAAAGGATTAAATTTTACATTATCATGATCAGCTACAGTTTTCAACATGAGATAAGTTCATACATTGCAGGTGCAATGCCTGCTTCCTGAATTCAAGGAGTAGGTAAATGTTCCTAACTGAACTCTCACCTAGCCTAAACCAGAAAGAGATCTCTGTATTTACAAAAGTGTGCTTTGAGACCATATTTAGGGGACTTGGTACACAAGATCATTGGAGCAGTCCTCTTCACAATATATTTTCTTACCATCTGAAACCTTGACAAGACTGTTTCTAATTCTTAAAAACAAACCCATTTCTGTCTAAGCCCTATAAATGTAGTTTGTATTTGGCAGCAAAAAAAAAAGAAGATTCCAAGCGATAGATCATCTATAGACTCCTCTTAGGGATGGATTTCAAACGCAAGGCCTGCAGGACAAATCCGGCTTGCGGGTTGATTAGATCTGTTTTTTACTTTTTAAAATAGTTTTTAGGTTCTGTGTGTGTGTGTATTTAAAACATTTCTTTTAATTTGTGTATTTTTTTAGCTTTTAAAATTACTAATTGCTTATACTTCATCATTCTTAGGCTGATCTATTACTGTAATAAAGATTTGATGAATTGATCATGTTTCATCTTGTTTCCTTGTTCTTAAGGAAAATTGACACTTACCTATATAAAAATCAATTGGCTTCCATATTTTAAAAATTTGGTAAAAGTGTAACAAGGTAGAACTGAGCAGAGTGGTAGTCTAATGGGGAAGACGCTCACCTGCCATTCGGAAGGTTGGGAGTTCAATCCTAGGTAGCGGCAGATGTTTCTCTCCTAAGGTGCAAAGAAAAAAACATCTACTGTGAACTCTGCATAAGTGTCTGGAAGAACATCTTTCTAGTAAATGCTCAGCTCCATTTAATCGCCCCAACTGTACCCTCAATTAAGGGATTAAAGAATTATAAAAAGAGACTTAACCAGGTAGATCCATATGTTTCCCTAGTTGTAAATAACATTCATACATAGGTGTAGTTCATAAAATGGAAAGTTTTATGAAATGACTTCTTCAACACATGCAAAGTTGTCTTGCTGTTTCCTAGAAGATATTTACAGCTTCAAAAGAGAATGGTTTTTGACAAATACCATCCATGTTCTTTTTAGTTACAAGGATACAATTATCCAAGGGGCAAACTAGTTCGATCCTATCTTTTGTTAGGAAGGAATATATTACTTTTGACAGCAAATCTATTCAGTACACCTTGTTCCAATGAAGTCATAAAAATTGCAAGGTCACCAAACTATGAAAAATGGTCTGTCTTGGTTGCTTTTCTCTAACACGTTCAACTAACAATAGTGTCAGAAGAAATGAGAATACAACTTTTTGTCCTTCAAATATCTTCTAGGGCTCATCTAAGAAGTATTCGCTGGTCAAAAACATTCAAGAAAAAAATTAAAAATGTAATCATGGTTTAATACAAAAGGCTGCAAAGGCTAATTATGGGACAAATAGCCTGCTGCACAGAAAAGCTAGTTTGGTGGGACTAGATCCACGGCAGTCATTCCCAAATTCCATGCTAGTGATACTAGAATAACTAAAAACAGACAAGAGATCTGATATAGTTGACACTGATCTCAGATTTCCTTCTGTTCTCTGACCACTTTTATTCAGATGTAAATCTCAAAAATTGATTCCTTAAATAAAACACACTGCTTGAAACCTTTACTATTTACACTCAAGATTTATAAGCAATGTAAAAAAAACACAAAAAAACATTTGTTACAGAATATCTTGTTTGAGTAATTTTGTTTTTCCTAAATAAAACTTCCTTAAATTTAGCAAAGTCTCTATTTTCATTCTGAAAAGAATGGAAATTCACAGAAACTTTGTGAAAGTAACTGCAGGGACTTGTCCAAGATGCAGTCGCTGGATGTCACATGCAAAACTCATCTGGAAACTAGCAAGTGCATTCAGTATTTTTCACCAGTATTTCTGTGATTTACATTTCTAAGAAATACTCTGTTGGTTTTTACTGCATCTTAATCTTTAATTAATCCTAAATAATCCTAATTACCTTACTTTCAGCAAAACCCTATTCCAAATACTATATGACAATAATGATTCAGAAGGACTTTCTAATGGTCAGAATGCCCAATTCATTAGCCCTATTTCATTGAGCATCCAGATAATATCCTTTTGTCATTTTATGTTTTTCAACTTTTCATCTATCTTTCTTCAAGTGTGAATAAGCCACAATGGAAGTGGAGTGTAAATATCCAAAAATGTGGATATTCCACTCTGTTTTGCTCCCATAACTTTTTAAGAGGGGTAGGGGATAGAAGTTGGAATGTCAGCTGTGATACTTCTAGCCAATCCTCCAATTATTCCTACTGAAATGTTCCGATTGAGAGCATTTATGCAGGAGTTGAACACATTTGTGCACAAACCTTCAATTTTTGTTGCTTTATATTGAAATTTTACAGTACAACAGCAACAAAAAGAAATTAGCTGCATTGTACTTAACTTTTCACTTACGTAAATATTTTCCAGTATATGAGCAGAAGCACAGTAAATAAGCTACCTAAAAACAGAGTAAATTGTCTGTCTTTTCTGAAATTTATGTATCCAATAATTGTTCAGGATGAGAATTCCAAGTTTTTTTTATAAAAAAACGTAAGTAAAAATAATGTGCATATGAGGGGGGGATAAGAGAGGCAAATGTGTGGATTAGATCTGTAGAATGCATATGCAACCAATTAGTAGGAGAAGAACAGGCAGTGTTGTGGGGCAGAGTTAAGCATGTCATCAGCTTAGAGTTATTGCATTCCCAAGCGCTCCAAGTCCAACCTCTCCTGAATTCTGTTGTCTCTTATCTGGCACTAGTTTAGTGTTGAACTTTTGTTGACCAGATTCTTGTGTACAGGCTTGAAAAAATATTCTATGCTGCAACCTTACGAATGGTCCTGATTCTTTGCATATGACACAATCACAGTCTGCTCATTTGTGTGTACAGTGGGTCTCTGAAAAGCAAAATATTGTACTAAGAAAATTAATTGTATGGAAGATAGTAGACACCCCCCCCCCAAGCCATCCACTTCCCCAAAAGCATACAATAATCTTAAGAAAAATGAACCTTGCATTTTACCAAGTCTGCAATTGTGCTACTTCATTTGTAATTTGTATGCTGATTCCCCATTTGTTTTGCTCATGAAATACAAATCATTTCTGGCATTCTGGTCAGGCACACCAATGTATTGAAAATATGAAAAAAACATGTTTTCAATAGAATCAACTTCTTAAAAGTTATTTCAAGATTTTTGTTTGAATAGAAATTATAATTCACATTAATTTTCTGCATAGAAGAGATCAAAATAAGTCTTTTTTTCTATGTATCTCGAATATGTATCAGTTTTAGTCACAAAAATATGGTAAATAGAACTCGGGCAATTTCACTTCCTTACTAAGCGCTCATCATTGATAGACACATCATAATTAATTTACATTATATGTATGCTATCTAATCAAGACTTTTAAACACTCTGCAATATTTATGGCTGCTAAATTGAAAATCATTAATGGTAACCTCTTTTATGACATTTAAGTAAGTACAGAAATAGCTAACCTTGATTAACTATCATTTATATTGGTCATGGAGCTATTAAAATTCTAATTATTTGACTGGAACTTTCCTTTTACAAAGTTTGTATATATGGGCTCCATCTTTCTTAGCAAACCATTTTTCCACTCTCTTCTTCAAATGCTGTGTCTACAATTTTTCATGAATGTATGCATGTGTGTTCACATTATGAAAATGATTATGACAAAATGGATTTGGGACTTTGTGCTAGTTTTACTGTAGCAAAGGTTTTTAACATTAAAAAGTAAAAGGTTTCCCTTGTTCAGTCATGTCTGATTCTAGGGAGCACTGCTCATCTCTGTTTCCTATCCAAAGGAGTATTGTCTGAAGACACTTCTGTGGTCATGTGGCTGGACTGTACACCAAGGTACACCGAACGCTGTTATTTTCCCACCAAAGTGATACCTATTTATCTACTTGCATTTGCATGCTTTTCAACTGCTAGGTTGGCAGGAATGGACAAGAATGGTACCTCACCCGTGCTTGGGTCTTAAACTGCCAGCCTTCTAAATACTAGGCCACCGTGCTTCATAAAATTAACATTAGCTGCTATTTAAATTACCATCATTTTTCAGGTTAACACAGAAACCTGAAAAAAGATTGGTTTAAATTAATGTAAAGGTGCTTTTTCAGGAGGCAACTGGATTTTCTTGTTTTTTCTTTGAAGACATTTTGCTTGTCATTCAAGAATCTCCTTCACCTTTGACAGGATAGTGGGGAATTATCTATACAATTTGGGATGAATACCTTTTGAAAGGTGTGGGAGTAGGATGGATTCCAGAAAAAGAAAAAATTCCAGACTACAGGAACCAGGAGCACTACTCAGGAGCACCTGAGGATACAGATAAACCTCCAAGTACTTCAACGACCCTCTAAAAGGATGAATATGACCAACTGTCTGCAAGGAATATAAATCCTTCCATTCCCCACAATCCTGTCAGAGCTGAAGAAGCTTCTTGGATGAGAAATGAAATGCCTTCAAAGTAAACATGGAGGGAGGTATGCAGTGGAGTACCCCAAGGCTCTGTTTTGGGTCCAGTACTCTTCAACATCTTCATCAATGATTTGGATGAGGGAATAAATGGGGAACTCATCAAATTTGCAGATAACACCAAGCTGACAGGAATAGCCAACACTCCAGAAGATAGGCTAAAGATACAGAAGGATCTTGACAAACTTGAACATTAGGCACTATCTAACAAAATGAAATTCAATGGTGAAAAGAGTAAGGTTCTACATTTAGGCAACAAAAACGAAATGCACAGGTACAGTATAGGTGGTACCTTGCTCAACAGTAGTAATTGTAAAAGGGATCTTGGAGTCCTAGTGGACAACCATTTAAATATGAGTCAGCAGTGTGCAGCACCTGCCCAAAAAGCCAACACAGTTCTAGGCTGCATCAACAGAGGGATAGAATCAAGATCACTTGAAGTGTTAATACCACGTTATAATGCCTTGGTAAGGCCACACTTGGAATACTGCATTCAGTTCTGGTCGCCACGATGTAGAAAAGATGTGGAGACTCTGGAGAGAGTGCAGAGAAGAGCAACAAAGATGATTAGGGGACTGGAGACTAAAACATATGAAGAACGGTTGCAGGAACTAGGTATGTCTAGTTTAATAGAAATAAGGGGACTAGGGGAGACATGATAGCAGTGTTCCAATATCTCAGGGGTTGCCACAAAGAAGAGGGAGTCAAACTATTCTCCAAGGCACCTGAGGCTAGAACAAGAAGCAATGTGTGGAAACTAATCAAGGAGAGAAGCAACTTAGAACTGAGGAGAAATTTCCTGGCAGTTAGAACAATTAATCAGTGGAATAGCTTGCCTCCAGAAGTTGTGAATGCCCCAACACTGGAAGTCTTTTAGAAGATGTTGGATAGCCATTTGTCTGAAACGGTATAGGGTTTCCTGCCTAGGCAGGGGGTTGGAGTAGAAGACCTCCAAGGTCCCTTCCACCTCTCCTATTGCATTCTATTGTAAAAACCAGGAAGTCCAGTTGCCTCTTGAAAAAAAAGCAACATTGGGACAACCATTACCTGGATGACTGAGAATCTATAGATTCAATGTATAGCAGGTTTTGAAATTGGTTCTTCTCTGTCCCTTTATCTGCTACATATTAGTTGTCACTGGAGTGGGTTTTGACTTTGCTAAGCTTTGAGTTCTCCACTTTGAATGAACTCAAATTAAGCTTTTATTCTTCTATGAGTCATATTGACTATTTCACAATGAGTCAACTAGTCATGGCAATCAATATATAGTCCTTATAACCATCATCATCATCATCATCAAAAGGGCTATATATTTTCATCCTTTGTCCAGGTTGGTTCTGTTGTTCCTCCTGTGGTGTAATGGTATGTGGGAATGGCTTTGGGCAAACAGCCAAGGGAAGGGTCATATAAAAGACAGTTGAGCCCCTAGCAGAAAAATGGGCTGGCAAGAGGCACAGGAGAAACTTCCAAAGTTTCTTGGACTATAAAGGAAATGGAGGGAGAGATGCATTTCCAGACTTGCAAGATTCTATTAATGTATCTTTACAATAAAGTAGAATTCGCTTATCTGGTTGTGTTTTCCGTGTATCCAGACATGGGGTAATAGATTCAATTGTGTAATGATGCTATGTGAAGAAAGTTATTTCTGGAAACTCGAAGCTTGTGGGACCTCATATGTACTGCAGTGTGTACTGTTGTTCTATCTATGACACTTTGAGGAGGGCTTAGGAGGAAAAATTGTTGGTTGCCTTGGCTTCCTTAGCTGCTTGCTAAACAGCTACAGATGCTGAACTTCTTTCTCTCTGCTTAAAATCATATCATTGCATCACTCAAGTACATTTTTCAGAGAGGACGTGACCATTTTCTGGCTTTAGTGTGATTTCATAACTGCTGAAGGGAATAGGGTGTGGTGTGTAACAGGGCTATTGGAGAACTACAGATGCATTACATTGTATTTTTTTAAAAAATGTTTGTGTGCATGCGTGTCAAGTAGATATTTCTGGCCAGCAATGAGAATGAGGCTATGTATAGGATTCCCTTGAGTTCAGCTCATCTCTTGGTGACTATATAGACACCTCCATGCGGTTTCCAGTGATATGGAGGTGGTTTTGGGGTTTTTTTTGCCTCCTTTGGAAATTATTTTAACTTCCAGGTCTAGTTTTCAGTTCTGGGATAATCTAGTGCTCTTTCATCCAAATATCAAGCATTTTTAACTGCTAAATTTGACCAGGTCTATTTATGTGTTAGCTTTTGCTCCTTTTTGGGACTCAGATCTTAAGTCTGTGGTTACCACTTAACAGTTTATTAGAATTGGAAAGACTGACGTATATTTATCTTTCAGATGTAGATCTTAAGGTCTTCAATCTTAGATTAACCATTATATCCAATTTTACAATAAGTATATGTAAATAAATGGATCTATACATCTTTGTTGGTAGTTTTAAAATTCTGGGCATTTATATCTCGGAGGACCTCTCATGGACCATGAATGCTAACATGCTTGTGAAGCACAGAAGTGGCTGTACTTCCTGACAATGCTCAGGAAGATAAATCTATCTCAGCATCTACTATCGCAGCAGGTTTGGCCCACAGAAGCCCCACCTATCTTATCACCTTCTCTCCCTCAGGCTCCTCTCCAAACTCCCAGCCAGCAGGACAGATGAGTCATGCGCTGGCCACGCCCATGTCCAAGTTTTCAGGTTGAGAGGGAGAATAGAACATCTAACTCCTTAGCATCAGAGCTTGTTAATAATAATATACAAAATACAAATGCTCTGATGGTCATTTTGGAAAACCCTTTGTCACCGAGCAACTAGAAGCAAGGAACATATGTACCAAATTTCAAGTTTGAAGGTTTTACAGTTCTGGAGATTTCGTGATTCATGTGTGAGTGTTTTCGTGTTTATATATATAAATTCCAAAACCTTCTTCTTGGCTGACATTCAGAAGCCCGTGAAACAAATATGGTTTATCAATATTTTGACACAACAGCTGGTTACAAAACCTTTAAAGTCATAAGACTGGTTAAAATCATATGGCCACTTAAATCGGACAATTCAATGTTTTGTTTTCCAGATTTATGAATGCTAAGCAACATTCCGTTTATCTTCTTCCAATGCTCTACTGAAATAGTCTTATATCCTCTAGCCAGAGTTATTATGGTGCAATGAATTTCCTTGATATGTGGACAAGCGCAGACTGAAACAATTTATCCCTTAACTACTTAATGTGCAGAAGAAGAATACTTACCGTATATAGAGTTCTCATAATTCAAACCATTTAACTTATCTTCAACTTTAAAAATAAATAAAACCAACAGCAAAAGGACACTGGAGTTCTTTGTGAGCATTTTTACAATTTTTTCAATGGCAAAGATAATACTTAAATATATATATATTGGTCTGCTTTTTTCCTGACCTTTTGCTTAGAAAAATGCACATTCTTTGTATAAAACAGCTGAAGTTGACTCAGCATGTATAAAAGAAGGAACATGTCTGCTTTGCCAACAAAAAAGCATTCTCCATGTGTAAATATATTTTATGATGTGTGAAACCCATCTAATGAAAATTATTTCAGAACAAATTAAAAGCATTATTGATTGAGTTTAACTGAAGACACAGCTTTGTCCTGGAATGGGTAATAGGATCCTTTATTTATTTTGCAAAGGTAATTGATACAGTAAAACTCAGTTGGAAATGTTTGCTGGAAACCATAGTAATATATACAATGCCTTGGTTGTACTCTTGCTTGTTATTTCCATGCATTCTTAAAATGTTCCAGGTCTTGCAGATTGTATAATATCCAAATACTGTCTGTTAATTGGAGCAAAGTAGTGAAATTATACAATGCCTAGGCTAAAACCATCTAAACCAGTTGCTACTTGCTTTTGGATACAGTTTAAGGCAGGGTGCCCAGTCTTGACCACTTTAAGACTTGTGGACTCTAATTCCCAGACTAGCTTGGGGAGAATTCTAGGAATTAAAGTCCACAAATCTTAAAGTGGCTAAAATTGGATATCCCTGATTTAAGGTATTGATATTAACCTTTAAACTTCTAAATAACTTAGGAAGTGACACTTGTGAGATAATGTCTCAACTCAAATCTGTCTGTTTGTTAAAATTAATTAGAGAAGCTCAGGAATCTCCACAGGTATAGTAACCATTATGGCACTATGTTCTGCCCTAAGTCCCTAGGTCTTCTATATCTTCAGATAGAAAGGCAGTTAATAAAAAGTAATAGTAAAATAAACAATTTGCTTTCATAATGTTTGCACACAGCAACATTAACCAACTTTCACTGATCATATAGACATTTAATGTTTAAGTTTATACTTTTTAATCATGTATGTATGTATGTATGTATGTATGTATGTATGTATGTATGTATGTATGTATGCTTCTGCCAACCTAGCAGTTTGAAAGCATGTAAAAATGCAAGTAGAAAAATAGGGACTACTTTTGCTGGGAAGGTAATAGCATTCCATGCGCCTTCGGTGTTTAGTCATGCTGGCCACATGACCACAGAGACGTCTTTGGATAGCGCTGGCTCTTCAGCTTTGAAACGAAGATGAGCACCACCCCCTAGCGTCAGGAACAACTAACATATATGTGCAAGGGGAACCTTTACCTTTATGTGTGTGTGTGTGTTCAGAATCTCGTCCAATTTCAACCAAACTTGGTACACAGATGACTTACCCTCTGGAAACAAATACTGGGGGAAGGAGACACCCCTGATGTCTGTGTGTCTGTGTGCTCCAGCATAACTCTGGAACGCCTGGCCCGTTAAGGAGACTGAGTGCGGCATCCTAGAGCAGCAATTGTTTGTGATGTCAATTCCTTCACAGCTTCCTCTGGAAAGCCAGTTGTGACATTTGCCCTTCAGTGGACCAATAGGGAAGTGCCTGATGGATTTGGGGCAAAGTACTAAGATCATAGACAGGGCGGGAAAGACAAGTGCATGGAAGGGGGAAGAGAGAGGGCAGGGATGATGGGCATGGGAATAGGGGGAAGAAAGACCGTTCTCATTGGCTCCCTGTCATACAAATGCTTCGGGGTAAAGTACCAAAATTATTTATATATATATAAATTATATATATACATACCAAAATTATTTATATATATATATAAATTATATACACACACACACGCACACACACACACATACACACAAATACATACTGTACATACATATATATATATATATAATTTTTTTTTGTTGTTAATCTCCATGTGTATATGGCCTGTAGAAAACTACAATGTTAAATAGGGAAAAAAAACATAAGTACAGTCTGAAATCTCCCACAAGTTTGTTAGGGCAAACAGATTGCCTATTTAATAATCCCCACCCTTATTGGGAAAGATTCCCCTTCACTTCCTATTTGCTTTCTAAAGTTACAGTTCAGGACTTCAACCCATTTTTTAATTATTATTGATGGTCACATTTTTTCTAACATGTCCGGCCGAGGTTGTTATTTTTTTCCCCTCATTTTGTTCTTTTAAAGGAGAAGATGAGTGCACTTCCAAGCAAAATGTTATGCTGGCCCATTTTTCTGCTAGCTCAACAATTGTTGGATAGCGCCAAGGTTGGTAGAAAAATGATGATAGAATTGAAGTTCAAAAATTAGGCAAGTGACATCATCCCAAAGGGGAAATATATTCTAACAGCATCAAAAAATGTTAATCCATTAGAAAAGTAGAATTTTAAAGCTCTCAGCACTGCTTTTCCCAAATTATACTTGGGTTTCTCTCAATGCAGAAAAACTGACACAAAATTATGTAGTTGAGACTTCTGGCTAGCACAAGGCTCTTCCCTAATAAGCACACTTGAAAAGGCCCAGATGTACTCTGATAAGGATGGCACTTGACCCAAGGACAAGCTTAAGGTCAGAACAAAGTGAGATTTAAGAATAAAAGGCAGTCATGGACACTTGCAATTTTGAAGGCTTCAGCATAAGTCATATGGATAGAATGCTAGTCACTGGACTGGCTGGGGTGTTTTCTGCTGCCTTGACAAGGCCTCTGACAGCAGAAAAAACATGCTTTTGGTCATATTTCTTTTAAGCTTCTCTCAGTAATGTAAACCTTACAGCAAACAAACTCATATTGCATTGCCTAGGAAGTCTAAGTGAGGTTATTGTCTCTGAATCCTAAAACAGCGATGGCGAACCTTTTTTGGCTCGCGTGCCATAAGTGGGGAGAGTGCAGGGGGGTCATGTGCAGGTGTGCCACACCCATAATGCAATGTGCGACACCCCCCCCCAGTGCGCATGCACGTACTACAGGTGCTCCAGAGGCTTTATAGGAGCCTGGGGAGGGTGAAAACAGCCTCCCTCGTCCCCCCAGACGCCCTCCGGAGGCTTCCCTGAAGCCTCCGGAGCAGTCAAAATGACCATCCGAGCAAACCGGAAGTCCGTTTCCGAATTTCTGATTTGCCCATAGGGCCGTTTTTTGCGCTCTGGAGGCTTCACGGAAGCTCATGAAGCCTCCGGAGGGCCTCAGGGGGAGCGGGGGAGGCTCTTTTCACCCTCCCCAGGCTCCTATAAAGCCTCTGGAGCCTGGGGAGGGCAAAAAATGGCTTTAAAAAAGGGCGCCTCGCGTGCCCTGACAAATGGCTCCGCGTGCCACCTGTGGCAGGCGTGCCATAGGTTCTCCATCACTGTCCTAAAAGAACCTTTTGGCTTGGCTGGATACCAATACCAAGACACAGACATTTACAGTTTAATTAGTTGTAAGAAGTGTCCCTCATGTTGCATTCAACAGTGTTCGTTATTGTCTTCTTCCAAAATTGCCCTGCTTCCCTTCCTTCTCAAAGTCTCAAGTAGATTTCATTGACCATATTAGTTTTTTCATGGTCAACTAGATATTGCCACTGCCTGTGGAAGAAGCACATTATTACAAGAAATTGCAGAACTGGTTTTCTCTAGATATTTATGTGTTTTATTATTAATTCTTTATCTATGGAGAAATTCTAGTCCTTTTCCCAATCCAAAATCCAAATATTCCTTTGTTCTAGAACTAGCCTATATCTGCCTGCCTGCCTGCCTGCCTTCCTACCTACCTATCTTCTATCTATCTATCTATCTATCTATCTATCTATCTATCTATCTATCTATCTATCTATCATCTATCTATCTATCTATCTATCTATCTATCTATCTATCATCTATCTATCATCTATCATCTATCTATCTATCTATCTATCTATCTATCTATCTATCTATCTATCTATCTATCTATCTATCTATCTATCTATCTAACAGTCTGCATGATCTATCTATCTATCTATCTATCTATCTATATCTATATCTATATCTATATCTATAACATCTATATCTATCTATCTACCTATCTATCTATCTATCTATCTATCTATCTATCTAATCTCTTTCTCCTTCTCCTTTTCATTTGAACATCCAAATATCACTAAGTAAGTTACATTCCAGAGGTTAAGGATGAAAAGCTTAATTTCTCCAAGCTTCAGTTCCCTTGACATATTTAATACATTTCCCAGGAACCAAACTATGCCCTGTCTCTAGATGATAAATTAGATATGCTTAAAACTTCCTTAGTTGCATCTGTATTAAAATAGGGCTACATCAAGATACACTGTATAAAAACTGCTAGCCTTTCTCACAATGGAGGGAAGTCAGGTGACTGCAGTAGTATGAAACAAAAGCAGTGGAGAAATCACCACGGGGTGGGGGGGTGGGGGGGTGGGGGGGTGGGGGCAGCAAATTTCATGCAATATAGTGTTCTGGCCAGTTAGATATGGATGGTCAGCACTATAACTTGGTAGTGGGAAAGGGCCACTGCGATATGATGTGAGGAACAAGAACCATAGGAATTAACTTGAAAGTCCTGTTATTTTTCTTGGCAGAAATGCTGCATTAACCCAGAAAATGAGCCAAATAATAGGAAAGATAATGGCAAGGAGACCATCTATTGATGGGAGATATCACTGACGGGAGATCTTACCCTGGGTCAGGACCCCTGGAAAAAAATCTTTATAAAATTCCTAGGAAAAAGTGTTACAAATAATCAATTAACTTGGAATCCTATTGCTTCCATAGTCCAATTCAAATCTTTTTCTTGGATTTATTTTTTCAATCATTACATATGTACTACACGATAATGGGTCAATTCTAAAATTAAGATAGACCTGTTATTATTTTGCTAATAAAGAGAATATCTATTTGGTTTGCCAGAACAGAAGTTTTGTAGTATCCGATAATGACGTCCACTGCAGTTGAGATTATTTAGATATTCTTGCAATAAATTCTCAAACAAGACTGCTATAAGAGGATTGTAAAAGAAGCCAATGTTTGCTTATAAAGCGGTGATTATTTCTGAACAGTCTGCATGATAGTTTTATCCAGCCATGGGGGTGGTATAAGATTATTTTTCTCTCTCCCCATAAAGGAAATTTATGTGAAATATGAGCCAATACCATGTAAGCAACAGCAATAACCAGCTGCTTCCCATGCTGGCTTCTGAAGCACAATGTTCAGTCAATTGTGAACAAACTCCTGACTCTACAGATATGATAACTTTGTTGAAATAAACAGAGACAAATGTGCAAATTACTATGATCCTATTATGATGAGCAAGATATGCTATCCAAATTATAGGAAATAGACCCCATGCGTCCTTGTTTACAATATGCAATTGAGAAATAGGAGCCTGACTGCAAAGAAATTAAAAAAATGAGATGGACCAAATCTACTTATTATTTGTAGTTCAAATCCTGGAATGGTTACAAACAGGTAGATAACCCAGCTGCTTAAAAAGCAAGCCATGCCTTTATTTTGCAACACGCTGCTACTAATAAAGGAAGGGGGAACATGAATGTGGGTTGCTCTGCATGGAAAAATATTTGTGCTGATCCTCCAATGTGACTAGTAATATTGTAGTTGTACAAATTGCCCTGTTGTATATAAAACGATTCATTGATATACAATTAGAAATGGCAGCATCCAAAACCCAGTAGGAGAACATTTCAGTTGTCAAACGCTTTTGTGCTTATCTCAAGATGGTCATCCTTGAACAAAATAATGAGAAAGAGGGTTCCATTGCAAACAGCGGAACTTTAGCTCATGAAGAAATTCAGTTAGAGAGCAAGTTGCTTGTCACATTAAAGGTGTTCCATAGCCATTCAAATGCAATAATGGTAGCATCATACCAGGGGTGGGTTCCTGCCAGTTCTAACCTCTTCTATAGAAGAGGTTCCACAAATCTACTGTGCTGTTCCAGCTCCCTCCCCCAGCCCGTCCACACTACGCTTGCCCCACCCACCACTCACTGATTGGCTGGCTAACCAATCGCCCCGCCCATCTCTAGGAGTCCTATTTAAATCTTAAAGTTTTAAAGCTGTCAAGTTTGAACACCCCTGGGCTTTTTTTTCCTAAAGGGTTAGGGGTGCAAGGGTCTTGTAACTTGACAGCTTTAAGACATGCGTGCTTCAAATGCCAGAGTTTCTGAGCCAACATTTTGGTTGCTAAGCAAGAGCATTGTTAAGTGAGTTTCACCACATTTTACAAGTTAGCCACTCCCACCCAGTCACATGACTTCCAAGCCACTCCCATTCAGTAACATGGCTGACAAGCCACTCCCACCCAGTCACATGGCTGGCAAGTCACTTCCACTCAGTCACATGGCCGGCAAGCCGCTCCCACAAAGCAGGCCACACCTACAGAAGAGGTTCTAAAAAATTTTGAAACCCACCACTGCATCATACCTAAATTCTGATTTGTCCCTCATTTCCTCCTTTCCTTCTTCCTCCCCAAACAAGACCTGCAGATGTATACAGGCAGTCCTCGACTTACAACCATTTGTTTAGTGACCATTCTAAGTTACCATTGAAAAAAGTGACACATGACCTCTTTTCACACTTACAACCGTTATAGTGTCCCCATGGAAACATGATCAACATTTGGATTCTTGATAAATGGCCCGTAACTATGATAGTGGCAACTTCCTGGGTGGGGGTGGGTTCCAGCTGCTGCTACTGCCGGTTCGCTCACGGATGCGCCGTGCGCATGTGCTTGATGTGCACTATACGTGCATGTGCAGTACTAAAAATGCTTCTGTGCATGCACAGATGCCAAAAACAAGATGGTGCCGCTGTAGGAGAACCAGTTTGGGGCATGGCGGGCCTGGTTCGCTGACGGTTCCAGTGTCCCAGACCGTCAATGTTGGGCTCAATTATGGTCATGTCTGGGATTACCTGTATAAAGAACTCTACTCATGGATCATATGAAATTGATTGTAATCCACAAAGGTTTAAGGGATAATACCAGTGTCAACCTTAAAATATCACAAAGCTCTTCAAAAAGGCAGGTACCCATTGCCAACACTGGGCCTGCATCTGCTGGGCTCCTAATACTCCTCTTCATATGGATTTAGGTCTCTGCAACAGCTCCCTACCAACTTCTTACAACCATATTCTTTATGGTTTAATGACCACTGCCACAAACCTTAGGACACATCTTGAGACTGAAGACTTCTAAATCAAATGACTCCTGAATACAAACCAATGGTGGGTTTCAATTTTTTTTAGAACCTCTTCTGTAGGTGTGGCCTGCTTTGTGGGAGTGGCTTGCTGGTCATGTGATCAGGTGGGCATGGCTTGGCAGCCATGTGACTGGGTGGGCGTGGCCAACTTGTAAAATGTGGTGAAACTCACTTAACAATGCTCTTGCTTAGCAACCAAAATGTTGGCTCAGAAACTCTGGCATTTGAAGCACACAAGTCTTAAAGCTGTCAAGTTACAAGACCCTTGCACCCCTAACCCTTTAGAAAAAAACCCAGGGGTGTTCAAACTTGACAGCTTTAAGTCTTGTGGACTTCAACTCCCAGAATTTCTCCTCTCGCTCTTCATCTTGATGATGTGCAGACAGGCGGAGGGGAGGGAGCTGGAACCCTTTCTAAACGGCACTGTAGATTTGTGGAACCTCTTCTATAGAAGAGGTTAGAACTGGCAGGAACCCACCCCTGATCCAAACCATGTTTAAATGACCACCCTGAATGACATGCCAGCTAAGAACATATTGTATGAGCCCAGCCCACGTGCTTAATTTATGGCTCAGTGTGTTAGATAAGCCCAGAAAATTAGGCTAATCTTGTAACGTCTATTCATTTGAACACAGAGGAGCGTGTAATGCAAACATAACTATATATATATACTTCTGATCATTCTATCCCTGGAAGAATTTGTCTCAGCTATGAATAGCCTTAAACAAGCTATTAAATAGAATGGCAAGAAGGGAAGGATTTAAATTAATATAATTAGATTAAAATTAGTCAATTGCTGATTTCCATCTCTTTGATCCCACATACAATATGAGGATAATAGCACTAATTAATCTTCTAAAATTAGCATTCTAGAACATAGCTGAGCTGGGAAGAAGTAAAAATAGGAGTTGCATCTCTGAACTTCTCATATCTTTGTTACTTGGTCCAGTATGATTATGTGTTTATGTACGGTAATATTTTAATAGTGTTAGTGAAACTAATACATATTTTCAAATGTATTTATAGTTTATCTATCACATCGCTGCACTCCTGGAAGAGAACTGTGTGACTGTAAGTCCCTCTTACATTCTATCTAGGTGTCAAATTCCAAGTGCTTTTCAGGTTGTAGCAAATATTTTGTAAATGTTTTGCTGCTATTGGATGGTTATGAAGATCTTTGCATGGAGATGTGGTCAGTTGGTCCCTTGTGTACACATATCCCTGTGTTGGAAGTTAAAACCCACCCCTCTCCTAGAAAAATGAAATGTTTTAGGATATACTAAAAAGGCAGAATATTTCCCCTAAAAGAGAAGTAGAAACCAGAGAAACATGTTTTTAGGCAGGAAACTCACTCTTAATAGCCCCCCACTTTGTCAATGGGCCATTGGGGCCTGGGCCAGTCTATTCTACATAACAAAGGTAGGATTAGCCATTTAGGATCTCACCACATGGCACCTGGGAAGAAGCAATGCTCAACCAAACTTGGACTCAAAACATAGCCTACCGAGTTGCCCCTGCATAACCCCATGGGAGTCTGACAACCGATCAGAATACAAGCTCAAGTTCAAAGCCCAGAGTGGGCATAAAATCAAGGACTTTCAGCATCTGTGCCCCTTTTTCTTCTTCACCCAACATCTTAAAGCATGTGATCCCCCTTTTCTGTTCAGGAGCTCAAGCCATGTGATCCTGTCCACCATTAAACCATCTTTCCAAGCAGCCTCCATGCTTCCAGTATCTTTTCCCCCACTTGAAATTGAACCCAGAAGGACATTTCTTCCAACATCTGGATTTGATATTTCACTTCCATTGCTGTCACTTCCTGTGAGAGTTATGTGGGAAAGAACATGAGAGACGAGGCACAGAGATTCTCCCAAGGGGGTTAGCAGGTAAGAGAGAATAGCCCACAACTGTATAATGGATGTGGCAAGAGGCTCAAAAGAGTCTCTCTCTAGTTTCCTGGGTTATAAAAGACACATGGGGAATGGGGAGAATTGTATTGTATTTATTAGTTGTCAAACATGTACAAGATAGCAGGTATAAATATAAACATGGATATGAATGAAAGAAATGAATACAAATAAATGGGGACAGTAGGACAGGGACATTGGGCATGCTGGGGTGCTTATGCAAGTACTTTCATACTTGCATGATTCTATCAACATAGCTTTATAATAAAGTAGAATTGGCTCCTCTGATTGTGATTCTTATAAAGTTTGCAGTACAAGGTTGATCTCTTCCTCCATAAAGGTTCATGAAAAAATATTGCTAGCAAATCTGCACTGGATGAGTTGGACAGACAATTCCTACTCAGAGAAGGAGGTCTTCTAAGCACCTCTGTGCCAATCCATGTAGAGCTTTATGGATCCAAACCAGCACTTTCAGTTGCATTCTAAAATCCTAATCCATGCAGCAATTGTCCCTTGGATTCACTAATATCAAGTTATATCTGCTATGCCTGTACATCACACAAAACCATAATGTACTTTGCTTGTTTTTGATTTAGTGTGCTGTTATGGGCCAGCAGGAGCTGTTGGAGCTGCAACCAGACTCTGACAGTGAGGGGCCTTATGAGTCGGCTCTGGAAGATGTGGAGGACCCTGGACAGGGTTCCGACTCCGAGCAGGGATCAGAGAGGCTGGTTGGCCACCAGGAGGCGCCTGAGGCATGGAGCAGTGGTGAAAGCCAAAGGGAGTGTGCTCCTGAAGTCATGCCTTGGAGCAGTGGGGAGGAGACAAGGGAGGTGGTTCTGGATGCCCGGCAACGAAGGGCTAATAAACGTAAAGAACAGCTACGTAGTTACAGGAGATAATTGAACTCAGGTGGTTGTAATTAGGCTCCTCTCAAGACTGTATTTGAGGAGGGACTTTCCACAAGCTGTTTGCAGGAATAAACATATTTACCAGAGCTGGAGAAGCTATCGGGTCTTGTCCTCTTGGCAGGCTGGATTGCTGCCAAGGTCTCGTCTGTGCTGGATTGCTGCCAAGGTCTAGTCTGTGTGTTAATAAATCATTGTGCAGTATCTTTGTCTCGGCGTGTTTGGTGTATGAAGAGGGGGGGGCTCATAACAGTGTGCTATCCTGTAAACTCAGTCACAATTAATAAACCATGGTTTAGGATTGAGATTGTTACATCAGCTGAGCAAGTTTAGCCTAACATAATTTATTATAAACACAGATTTTTTTTCTAGATGTAAATTGACTCCCCCTATATCATCAAGTCATATTGCAAGTGCAGAAGATGAAAGTGAGATTGGCTGGGCAGAATATTCACTGATTAAGAAAGGAATATATGCAGAGGTGGAATTCTGCCGGTTCGGACCAGTTCGCCCAAAACAGTAGCAGAAATCATAGGTGTCCCCACCCACCTGGGCGCTATGCCATCCCATTTAGGCACTTTTTTTAGCCAAAGCACATGTGCAGAAGGCACGGTCACATTTGTGATCTGGTAGGGAGGGTAAGTGAATACCATCCCTCAATATATTGTTCAAACTAAGAAACATTACAGTAAGCAGATGTGTCATAGCATCTAATCAACCTGGGTTGATCTCAAAAAGCTAAGCAGGGTCAGGCTTGATTAGGCTACTATATCTGGGCTGCAAAAATCTAGATGACTAATATACACAAAGTTTAAAAACTTGTATGGGAGAACTTTAGGAAATCCCAGGACTAGAAGCAGAGGGAAACAAGCAAAAAAGCAAACAAATTTAAAACTTTGGAAGAAGGCACTTACAAGTCACTTCTCTTCTCTGTGATTGCCAAGAAATATGTAGATGTTTCTGTGAAGTCACCAGATAGGAGCTTGACTTGAAGGAGACTTTAAATACCAATTACTGCCACTAAGTAACAAAAACCTATATAGGTAGTCCTCAATTTATGACCACAATTGAGCCCAAAATTTCTGTTGCTAAGTGAGACATTGGTTAAGTGAGTTTTACCACATTTTGCGACATTTCTTGTCACAGTTATTAAGTGAATCATTACAGTTCTTAAGTTAGTAACACGATTGGTAAGTGGATCTGGCGTCCCCATTAACTTTGCTCATCAGAAGATCGCAAAAGATGATCACACAACCCCAAGATACTGCAACCATCATAACTATGAGTCAGTTGCCAAGTGTCCAAATTTTGATCACGTGACCATGGGGTTGCTGTAACACTCCTAAGTGTGAAAAGCAGTCATATAACAGCTACGGTGACACTGTGGTTAGAATGCAGTACTGCAGGCTACTTCTGCTGTCTGCCGGCTGCCTGCAATTTGCATCAAATCTCACCAGCTCAAGGTTGGCTCAGCCTTCCATCCTTCTGAGGTTGGTAAAATGAGGACCCAGATTGTTGGGGACAATAGGCTGACACTGTAAAATGCTTAGAAAGGGTTGTAAAGCACTGTGAAGCGGTATATAAGTTTAAGTGCTCTTGCTATAAGTCACTTTTTTCACTGAATTTGTAACTTTGAATAGTCACTAAATGGACTGTTATAAGCCGAGGACTATTGTAAAAGTGACTGCATGATCCCATTCTCTGTAAAGGTTGGACTGAATGTTTCCCCCGCTTACTAATTTTCTTAAATTTATTAATATCCATTTGTCCTATAGTGTATATGGGGACATAATATACAACTCACTGCCACTTATATCACTGTAGAGCTAACATGATTTTAGCTTCCCCTGTTTACACCAGTGAACATTTAATTAGTATGAAATTACATAAGACCCTATCATTCAGTTACTTAAGATGTTTTGATTGCCTTCTACAAATGTTTGTTTAATGAGAAGCCAATTGAAAAGACCTGTGTGAATTTGAGGAGCAGATACTACAAAAGATTACTTAACCAATCTTAATCAATTTAAAGGGGAAAAACCTTCACAACCTCCTTTGCTAGTGTGAATCCAACAATTACACTGTCTGCACAGATGTACTGATAATTTTCTGGACAGAGAAACTTTTCTATAAATAGAACAATAACATAGCATTGATGTGTACTAGGTGAAATGCAATGAGTTAGATCCAGGCAATCTTAATTGTATTAGAGTACAATTAGATTAGAATACAATTAATTGTATTAGCTATACTTATAAATGTAATTGGATTAGATTAGAGCACAATTAATTGTATTCAATTGAAACTGAATTGTATTCAAGGGCTTGAATGCCATTGATTGCAAGAGAATTAAGTTCAACCACCTTAATGTTCTTCTTCATCAGGAACTTACAACATCTTTATCACATCTAGCCATTGTTGTGGTCATTTAAAACTTGCCCTTATTGCTATTTTATTAGCACAACCAGCTGCAACCACTGCAAAGTTGTCGGCATCAGCACTGTGATACAAGCCCTGCATCTTTGAACATGAATGGAACGCACATACAAAAAAGATAGGGCTTTTATTGTAACATTTGCCATCTTGCTGATTTTGGAAACCCCTTGGGATGCCCATGAGCATACAATGGTTAGGAAATTTTATACTGGAAGACAGTATAAATTCATTAATGAGAAAGTAACTTCATTCTAGAATTCAGCCAGTGTTTTATCAATTCCTATTTATGCTTTGTTGAACAAGCTATGTTGTGGAGTTATGCAGGGGATAAGACACTATTGACAGAGGACAGGAGCTACTTAGAGGAGCTGAGGGAACACATCAGAATACCAAAAGGAACTTTCGGCAAGAAAAGAAGATTGAAACAAATATAATATTGCTGTTCAGGAATTTGATGGAACAAGAAGATCAAAATTTTAAAATTCAAAGAGATTAGGATTACATATGATTAGAAATACTATCCTCCATTTTATTTATGTGAGAGGAGAAAGACCACAATGAACTCCAACCTGATTTTGGTTGCTCACGAATAATAATTCCAATTTCTATTCGTGATTCTTTGTCAGTCACCCACATGCTTTTTTTCTATGATCACAGTGAAAAGCAAAAGATTTGCTAGATTACTTCAACTCATATCTTTCAATAATATATAATTAAAAAGCAAACTTACACCATAATGATTTTGGCATAAATCTAAGGCAAAACTAGTTAGAGGTTGATGATTCAATAAATAATAGTCAAATAAACAGCATATTGTATTAAGGCAGGACATAAAGCGAGATTTGTACATAAGAGTGAACATAAGAGTGACATAAGTATGAACGGGGTCATACTAGAGGATTTCTTGGGGGCCCCATCTATCCCTTCTATCTCGTTATACATTTTCTAGTCTTGAAGAAGAACAGGAAACTTGAACTTAGGAAATTCAAATGTCAAACCGCGACACCTGTTGTAAGTAGACCAAGTCAGTTGGAGGTCTCGCTTGCGAGTCAGACATAGGGCTTAACCACAAAAGCCAGAATAAAACTAGTGTTTCCTGCATGATTCTCTGCCTAGCAATAAGGAACTTAGCCAATTGAAATGCTTTAATATTTCTGTGTTTTTGATGCTTTGAATACACTAAGAATGCACGTTTGGATTAGAACGCTGTTCAGATGTTAGAAATTGCTATCTCTATCTAAACTATTTGGCCAAATAAAGTTTTTCTTGATCTCGTAGTTCGAATCTCCTGATTTTCTGCAACAGTATGAAGCAAGCTTCAAAGATACATAGAACAAGAATCTACACCATCAGCCCCCATCATGTCGCTCAGGACTAATAAGGTGCCCATCAACATATCTCTTGCTGTCATTCAATTCTCCGTGTTAGATGCTTTTCATAATAATAAAATAAAGAATAGGGAGCTAATATCAGTAAACTGCCAACTTCAATCATAATTTGTATCTCCAATAATTTCTCAAGGCCTTATCTGGATCTCAGAGGCATTTTTATAAAGACGTACGGTAAATTGGAGATAGCTGTAGATAAGCTTTTCCACTATGACAATCATTTTGTTAAGAGGGTCTACAACATGCTCCTAAAACTCCAAATGCGCCAACTAACTCCAAAAGGCCAGAGGCCCCTAATTTACTACATATTACTATTTTTAAAAAATAATAACTCTAAAGATGCAGTGGCTTACAAGTACAGCATAACATAACCATATAAACTGAAGAACACATAGCTGTTTATTGCCTTATGGCTACTACAGATCCAGCCCAAGGGCCTTGAGTTTGACACCCTCGTTCTATGGCATTGTATGTGACTCTAAATTAGTCATTCTTTCTTTTGAAACCTAACACAAGAATAAAACTGCAGAAAAGGCAAGTTTTAGGAAATAAAGTAAGTTTTGTGTGCTGTGATCATATAAGCATGTTGAATAAAGCATAATTTCCTTGATTCACATAAAATACTAATCCATAATTCATGGTTTACAAACCCTAATGGCTGGCAGTGCCAGCACTAGACATTTTGGTGCCCTAGGCAAAGTCATATTCTGAAGTCTCATATGGTTTGGCTCATTTTCTGATGTTGTTAGGAATTTCAAGAACAACACCTTCTTGTTTCTTTCTTTCTTTTCTTGAAGTTATTCAGCTTTATTCTTTCAATGTTCTTTTCTTGGACATGTTTACTCTTTTTATTGTGAATAGCAGTAAATCACAGTAAATAATTCATTTACAGTACACAGTGAATCACAGTAAATAATATAAATTACATATAATTTATACATTCGCTCACACAGAGAGGGTCTCCTCCGGGTGCTGTCCTCTAGAGATTGTCAGAGGGCGGTGCCCAGGAGTAGGTCCTTCTCTGTGGCGTGCCCTACCCTTTGGAACGACCTCCCCCCAGATATTAGAATAACAACCGATCTCCGCTCCTTCCGCAGTAAACTGAAGACCCACCTGTTTCGGCTAGCCGGCCTGGCATAATTCGACAACTTTTCCACCCCTAGGTCATTTTTAATTGTCAATTTTAGTTTTTAAACTATTAATGTTATTGGGGTTTTAACCTTTTTCAGTATTGTAATTATTTATTTATTTTTTACCTCCTCTGTATGACACTGTGCTGACTGTTGCTTGTGTACGTCGCCCCGAGTCCCTGTGGGGAGAGGGGGCGACTAATAAGTTTAAATAAATAAAATAAATAAATAAATAATGTTGACATATAGCAACAATCCTGTGAAATTTTACAGGGTAGTCCTCAACTTACAACCAGTCACTTAGTTACAACCAGTTGACCGTATGGCCTACCTGCAAAAGTGGACTTACAACCTGAATCTGAACTTCTGATAGTCCACACTTAAACACTTAGCAACCCAGCCACATTGACGACTGTTTGCAGTGACCTAGATCGTGTGACTGCATTTTGCATCAGTTTTGATGAAAATCAGCACCTGTTTTGGATTTTCAGCAAAGCTGTGCCATAGTGAACAATGGGTTAATTGAACAACCATAGCATTTGCTTAACAACTGCAGCACTTGCTTAATGACCATGGTGTTCACACTTACAACTGTCACAAAAAACATTGTCAGTCACATGAGCAACCCTTTCAATGACCATTACAATGTACAACCGTAATGGCCAAGCTCCATTACAATTGTGATTTAAGGAATACCTGTATTTAATTGTCAAGTGGGTGCACTGACACTTCAGAGTGTAACATCACTGTTCTTCCACATACAGCTTTGACAGTGGTGCAATTTGCTCAACCTCTCCCTTCCGAATGCCAGACATTCATTTCTCTTGCTTCAATAACATTTCCAGCTTCTTGAGGCCCATAGCTGTAACAATAATTTATTTTCCTGACTTGCAGCGTCTGATTTGTGTGTTGTTCGCTACCACTTAACAAACCTTGTGGGTAAGTGTCTTCTAAAGAATAGAAAGGAAAAAAAAACCCTAAAGATGTGAGGGAAGATTATCACATTTTATACCCATATTGTGTGTTTCAACAGCCAGTCTGGTCTATTGGTTAAGCCCTGGCCTAGTAACAAGAAGACTGTAAAGAGACACCTTAGGCGAGGAGTGTCCAAACTTGGGAACTTTAAGACTTGTGGACTTTAACCCATGCTGGCTTGGGAATTCTGGGAGTTAAAGTCCACAAGTCTTAAAGTTCCCAAGTTTGGACACCCCTGCATTGGGTAGTGACTTTGGGCCAATCATTGTCTCTTAGTCCATGACAGCAGACTTGGGTGACAAATAGTTGATCAATAAAAAAAAAAAAAAAAGTGGAAAAGGAAAACACTAGAAAGAAAAAAAAGTGACTTTTGGAAGTTTTGTTTTCCAATTTAGGTTGCTTAGACCTAGAACTAGCCGTATAACTGGGTTCACACATTTGGCTTAGTATGACTTGTGAACCCACAGAAAAACTACCCTTTTTGAATTTACAAAAAACAATTAGTTTGGCACAGATGAAATCATGAGCTAGTCAGAAAAAGTTATTGCTTAATATCAGCAGTCCGGCTCATAGTTGTTTATACTGGCTCTGGAAATACTTCTCACAGCAAAGCTTTATTCTACAGGGAATAGAAAGGTGTATAGTGTTATATCATAGTTTAATTAGTTCAAAGTTGAGGTTGATGATGCCAGCGTTTAAATCCGGAACACTGCTAATAGCAGGTTATATAAGGTGTAACACATTTTGAATAATTCCATCTTCTGCTCTTGTTTTGAGAGAGAGATCAGCTCAAATGTTATTTGGGTCAAAACTCCTCTGTCCTCATTAAAATAAATTGGCTGGTATTCTCATCCTTGCGCACAACCTTATCTGTGAAAAGCCAACCAAATAATTCCTGGTGTTTCTTAAACAAATAGCACTCCCCTCCCACCACCCTGAATTGGCTTTCAAAGAGCATCTGCAATGAGATTTTTAGTCATAGTAGCAAAACGCCATGGGAGTTAGTACCGCTACAAGGAAAGCCACATACTAATTCCGAATGCATTTGCTGTTTGGATTTGAGCAGTTTTCCTTCCCTTTCTCTCCCCCCCATCTGAATGAAGCTTTCCTGCAGTGTCCCAGGGGCTGCGCTGAAGGATGTGACCAGCTGTGCAGTCTTGCTCAGTTAACCCAGGCTAAAAACTGGAAAAAAACTTCTAAACAAAACTTTTACAGTGAATTGTGACTTCTTAATGGAATCCAAAATAGATTATAATGAGTTAATGAAAACTGAGTTGACTTAGCTTGATGGGTATGCTTTTTAAAGGGGACTAATTATGGATTTATTTGAATGGGGAACTCTAAATAGACACAACTAAGGAAACAAGTCAGATAAAGGCTGCTGAATCTGCAGCAGGAAAATGGGTGGTGCAGGAGGTTTGGAAGTGGCCTTCCCGAGTTTCCTGAGCTATAAAGGAAACAGGAGGTGGGGTGTGAGAGAGAGATACTTTCTGACTTGCAAGATTTTATTAATGTAACTTACAATGAAGTAGAATTAGCGCACTTCGCCATGTATCTTCTCTGGTCTATGTTTGAGGGCTGAGAAAGTGCAAGCCAAGTTCTGCAGGGCAACAAATTATCAATGTATTTGTTTGTTTGTTTGTTTGTTTGTTTGTTTGTCAAACATGTACAGGATAACAGGTATAAGTATGAACATGGATATGAACAAAGGAATGAATACAAGTAAATGGGGACAGTAGGACAGGGATGTTATTTCCTATTGTAAGCAGAGTCCTTAGAATGCGCCAACTCACCTTTTCTGGATACAGATAAAATTAGCTGGAATGTTTTGCATACTTAATTATCAACCTTACCAGTTATAGGGACAGAAGGGGAGGGTTTTAATATTGTAGTAATGAAGTCATCTTCTGGGAGGGCCACCCTCTACTAGGGTTGTGAATACTTTATTGTTTGCTAATGGTCATGTGTCTTTGTATTGCAAAAGTGTAGAAATGGTAGACCCATTTGTGCATTAGGGGTTTTCAATTTGTGATTTAGTCCTGACAGCACAACTCCTTGCACTGCACAGAATTACAGGCTGCAACTTCCCACCTTGTATGATAATTGGTTACTCTGCAATTGGGAAAAACAAATCCAGCATTTGACCAGGGTGATTCATGGTTTGGCTAACATTTCTTTGTTAACTTTTGGATCTTAGGCTCAGGGTATTTGTTTTCTATTTTTCAGCCATATTTCAAACTGTTTTCCTTTTAGACAAATACTTCTTAGAATTTTGAGGCTACAATGGGCAACATTTTAGTTACCATATTTAGGCAAATTGGATTATGACATTGCTGTGATATGTAGTCAAACATGATATTGTAATTGGGCTACTAAATCGCAGTAAAGGGATACAGGAGCAGTAGCTACAGAAAGCTGCAACATTTTGATTCCATCTAATAGTTGTCCAGATTTTTGTAGCCTAATATGGCAGCCCTAATCTATTTTTACGTGTATTGGTGTGGGAGCTTTGGTTTCAGGACAATGCATAATTCAACACAAGGAAATAAACCAGAAACCAGTGGTGGATTGAGGCTCACTGGTGCTCTAAGCACTGACAAATCTTGGTCCCCCCCCCTCCTTTGTACACACTATACAAATCTTCATTGGTTTTTTTTCTTTCTCAATTTTGTGGTGCCCCCTTAGGGCTGGTGCCCTAAACACTTGCTTAGTCCGTTTAATGGTTAATACACCACTGCCGGGAACTAGCAGCAAAGCTCCAATGATTTATTTTTTCCAACCAGCATGAAGTGCCCTGACTGACTTGAATTTTCATATTCAAATGTCCTCTTAGATGGCGGGAAGGAAAGCAGGAAACAGGCAACCCAAGAAGAATCAGATGACTTCAGAATCTAGATTTGTCATACCATGAGCTTTGTCACTAAAGCATGACATCTTCACAACCTGAGACCTCAAGTGTCCATAAAAATCTTGAATACAGCTTCAAGAGAGACTTCCAAAATTATTGCCAAATTGATTTTTCACAGGAAAAACTCACAGAAGGGGGAAGTTTTAAAATTCACAGTGAGTAATCATCCTAACTGTTTTAATTATCAAAACTGGATTTTAATTGCCTTTAAAGCTCTGTCAAATTAAGTGATTGTTCTTGCCCTACCCAGAAGCTAAGAGCAACCCTTGGTCTGAAAAACAAAAAACAAAAGATGCATTCCCTATTGCTAAATGCAAATGTACCCATTTATGCCAGGAGACTTGGCTTTTTTTTAAAATAGAGGCGCTTCTCTAAATAATTTTTATCATATAAAGTTTGGCAGGTGGCTAAAGGGACAATTCATCTCATCCATGGTGCTCAGTCTCATCTGTTGCCCATTTCAAGGAATTAAAGTCATTAGGCTATCACAGATTGCTTCTTTGAAGAGGTTTCAGGTTTTAATACTTTAGCCAAATAATATGAGATGCCTCTAGTTAGTGTATCAGCCACACAATTGTTTTCATATTGGGTTTTCTCCATTCCATTGCTTATCTTTGCTACATTTTTAGTTTTTAGTTTGTACTGCTTCAGAAGAATTGTTTCAGAAAATGCAGAAGGGGCTATGTAGTGCCTTCTTCAACTTTTAAATCCAAGAGCTCTATTTTTTAAAAAAACATGACAAAGACTAGGTTTTAAAAGGGATTTGTTTGGTTAAACACAAGGTGTCTCCTAGGTTTGCTTTCACACTCCGCTACTCCACAACATTTCCCTCTTTTTGTTAGCTCCTTGTTTGATGAAAATGGAATTTGATTTCCCTCATCATGCCTTCTGCTCTTGGCCAATCATACGGCTGACATGAAGCTTGACTATCAGTAGATTTCATTCTCTAAAGCTGGTGGGCCCTGATAGTCACCTTTCAAGATATCCGCCTTAAGTTGAAAACTATAACGGCCTCAAACAAAGGAATAAAGGCAGGATTAATGTTGGCTTTCCTCCTGTCTTCTTTTTCCAAGTAGATAATCATGTTTATATCCCCCAGATGTAATGTTCGCAAAAGTGCAAGAAATTCATTCTTGGAAACAGAAATAAAGGAGGACCATTACAGGAATGTCAATGTCACTGAAGTCATTCACGGGTCAATGAGACAGCTTGGCAATTTCACAGATTGTGCTCACCTTCCTTGGGCACTTTTTCTGGAGCTGGCATTAAAATTAAAACAGCCGTGCTGCACTTTAGGGTAATGCTCACTATTTCTGTCTCCTTTTGCAAATGTGACTGGACAGAAATGTGTGACTTTGTATTTACCAATTTCACTCTGATGCCATTCTGGCTAAATGAAATGTCAGTCAACTAGGCTGTGGTATTTACCTCTCTGTCTGGAAGGCAGCTGCTCCAGCAGCAGAAATTGTTGACTGTTGAGGTGTAGCTGGAATAGTGTGTACGTATGTGCTTAATAGGACATAAACAATCCACGTCTATGCTTAAACGTTCTGCATGTCAACGTTCTCTGTAAAGTTATTTAGCCTTTATTGTTTTGGAGGAAGGAGAGATTACTTTGCTTCCTGCCAATCCCCCTAACTTGTTTGATTTGATTACATTTTATAACAATTGACAACAATCAGACAGCCAGTTTGGCATAATGGTTAAGACCCAGGGCTAGAAACCATAGATTGTGAGTTCCAGTCTTGCCTTAGGCAGCTGGCTGACCTTGGGCCAATCACCGCCTCTCACCCAAAGAAGACAAAGGCAAACCATTTCTGAAAAATGCAGAGGAAAGTCCAGGCAGACACAGAATTTAAAAAGGAAAAAAAGAAAACTGACTTGAAGGGAGGGGAAGGGAAAGAAAGGAAAGAGGAGAGGGGAGGAAAGGAAAGGAAAAGGGACTCAGAATTTGAGAATTCCCAAAGTGCCATTTCTAAAGTGTTACTGTGGCTGATCTTAATACAAATTATGGATTTTGGATTCCTCCAACTACCTCCACTAGAGTAACAAGGCAAGATTGTTTTCCAGATTTCTTGGAAGTTCTCCAAATTGTGACCAGTGGGAAACTATATGGTTGTACAAAATGTTGATGATTTCTAAGGGCAAAATAGTAAAATAAAATATATTTTAAAACAATAATGTACTCAAATGCAGACCATATCACTACAACTTAGGTTTTTTGGTTAGGGGTAATGGGATTCTTTTAACTAACAGCTTGAAAACGTTTGAAACTCTGCGTTAGCCCAGGGAGTTCTTTTATACTGCTGGAGGAAGCACAGTATGAATCAGCCATATGCTCTCTTGATCATTATTCCACTTCAATTCTAGTTTCCCCTCATCTTTCACACTTCATCTACAGTAGACTGATTATGTTTGCAACAACTGTGGGTAGTCCACATGTCAAGTTAGCAAGCCTGCCATATTTTTTGGAGTATAAGACACACCTTTTTCTCCCCAAAAAGAGGGTGAAAATCTGGGTGCGTCATATACACTGAATACGGCATTTTTGGCCTCCCGAAATGCTGCCCCAGTTTTTCTCAAAAATGGATGCGCAGAGAGTTTGGGAGGTTTGCAAAGTGCTCCTCTGGGCTGGGGAGGGGAAAAAAATGGGCTGTTTTTGACCTCCCAAGCCCTCAGGATCACTCTGCAGGCCTTCCAAACTCTCTGTGACCCCCCTTTTTTGTGCAAAAAATGGGCCTGTTTTCACAAAAAATGGGCTATTTTTTGCTCATTTTTTGCCATTCCCAGCATCCATGAACACTCTACAGGCCTCCCATATCCTCTGCATGGCCCTTTTTTTGTGAAAAACAGACCTGTCTTTTGCCTCCCAAACCCCCCACGCATCGCATTTTTGTTCTCCCCGGCCCCCAGGAGCACTTTGCAGACCTCTCAAAACTCTCTGCATGCCCCTTTTTCACAAAAAAAGAGGGTTTGGGAGGCCTGCAGAGTGCTTCTGGGGGCCAGGGAGGGCAAGAACTTTTTTTAAAAAATTACCTCTTCAAAATCTTCATGCGTCTTATACACGGTGTATTTTATAATCTGAAAAATATGGTAATTCAAACTTGCCAAAGCCTTTGTCTCCTTCTTCATTTTTATTTTCTGAAAAAGAAAGGACATTTCACATTCTGCAACGCAGAAGTGAAAAGGTCATTCTTGGTAAGCCCATTGCAGCCTGTTATTCTTTGAAACTCTGATGATTGTTAAAACTCTTCATCGCTGTGCATATCAGAGTTCAAGTTTGCAAATCACAAATATTTGCAGGAATATTTGCAGGGATGCATCCAAGGTTCACACTGATGAAACTCTAAGAATTTACCTGAAGATTGTCGTGTTAACGGGCTGACTGTTATTTCAGAAATAATAGTTTTCCACCCAGTTACAAGGGGTAGAAAGTTGTAGTATTATCCTGCTTCCTAAAAGAAAGGCTGTGTTCTCAACTGTCTTCTTGTTACCTTCCTCTTTTTTATGCTTTTTCAATCTTATCAGAACAGCAAGATTTCACCCTTTTGCTTGATTAAGAACTTGTTGAAGCACTAACTTTTTGGTTATTTGCATCCTGCCTTTATTATTTTTACAAATCATTCAAGGCAATGAACATATCCAGTAGACATTTGAAGCACCAATGATCAGACTCAAATTACCCCTAGCAGTGACTTCTCTGTTCTTTGCAGGAATGTAGCAGTGCAAGAGTTCAAGAACAGAAAGCAATGGTTTGCTGGCTGGCAGTGATAAGAAATATAATAACCATTTTTGAGCCAACGCATTGGATGCCAGAAGGTTTCCAAGTTCAATTCAAAGTATTCTTGTTAACCTATAAACCCCAACATGTCCTGGCTCCACTTTAATTGTTGGAATTGACTTCCAACACAAAATGTTCATCCTATATGTTTTCTCCAAGAACTAATAGTTCAGGTCCCTAACATGCAAGAAATGAGATAAATAAAGCTACCATTAAAAATGACTACTAGAGGGCCAAGAGCCCACTTTTTTTTTCTGTGGCTGCCCTTTCTTTGTCCCTTAGCTCCCAGACTGATGATCTTCAGAAACAAACTGGAAATTTTTAAGAAGATGTAGGATAGCCATTTCTCTGAAGTGGTGAAGGATTTTCTGCCTAAGCAGGGGGTTGGACTAGAAGAGCTCCAAGGTCCCTTCCAACTCTTCTATTCTATTCTGATAGTCAACACAAAATTATTTCATTGTTTGACTGATGTTTGTTGGCAGAGCTATTGGGGAAGGGCAGGGACACCAAGCCTGCAACATAAATGCCACCCTTTTTTTTAAACAAAGTTTTATTGGTTTTTTAATATTTTACAAAGGGAAAAGGTATAGGAAAGATTACAAATTTTGGCAGCTGCGAAATGCGGTAGGTGCACCCCCCCCCTCCAGACTCATAGTATACATTTGCATAAAGTTCAAATATTACATAATAGCATATAGTCAGTGTGGTAAATTCAATTGGTAATTTCGGTCAGTTTATATCACGTGGATTTTCTTACTCATTTGTGTGACCTGAGCTTTCTTAATGTCGCTCCATCTCCCCCCGTTGGCAGTGCTCCGGCCCCTCCCGTGTCTTGTATATCTACTGAAGTGTCTTCTGGTTTTTCTAGGAGTAGTTTATTTTTTCCATAAAGGCCTGCGCCTCTATGGGTGTATTAATTCTAACTCTTGTCTCCTCCCAGAATATTAGCATACCTTCAGGCAGTAACCATCGAAACCACACCCCCTTCTGGTATAGTTTATTCGCCAATTGCAAATAAGATTTTCTTTTCTCCCTCACTTTCTTGGGGATCTGTTTCAGAATGGTTATCTCCTTATCTTTGTATGTCAAGGCTTGCCCCCTTTGTGCATTCAGGATTTCATCTCTTGTGCTTTTCCTAAGAAATTTAATGTGTACCTCCCTGGGGACATTGTGTGTTCTAGCATACGCTGAGTTCACTCTATAGGCCAGGTCTATTTCCCACCCCATCTGTTGTTTTTCCTTCTGAATATACTCAGCCAAAATGGTTGTCATGATGTCCCTTATGTTTTCATCATCTGTCTCCATCACGTTCTGAAATCTAAGATAAAAAGACATTCTCTAAAACTCTATTTTCATTTGTTGGGTGTCAAGTTCTTTGTTTCCCCTCTGCACACCCTCTATTCCCCCCCTCATCTCAGCCGCCTCATCCTCCAAAAGATCCAGTCTCTGTGAGTTCTTATTAATTTTATCCTGGTTCTCTTTAATTTCTTCTTTCATCTCCTTCAATTGTCTCTTTATTTCCTCTTGTCCCTGTAGAATTTGTTGAAACATTTGATGAAACTCCAGGTCCGTAGATTTAGGTTGCTTGAAGGCTGTTAACGTTGATTGTGTGCTAGGACTGGAGGTTGCAGATGTTGGGGCAGAGGCAGCAAAGCCTGACTTTCCAGGAGGTGGTCTTTTAGATGCCATTGTTTATAAAGTAAAGAGTCCAGTCAGTATAAAGAAGGATCAGTCAGAGGGGTAGAACAGCCAAGAGAGTCCAGGAGACAGAGAGTCCAGGCACAGGGGAGTTTTCTAATCATCCTGGCAAAAGAGCAGACGTTTTTCACTCCAGGAGGTTCAGAAGCAAACAATCCACAAGAGAATTATCCAGGTAGCACGGAGACAAAGACCGGAAGCTGAAGCTAAAAGGTGGAGTCAAGTTTCACATTTCATGAAGACAACGGAAGTGTGCCATCTTGCCCTGCCAACTTCGGATATTGAGGCAACAAATAAAGTTTTCAAAGTTCAAAGTTCCCAGGGCTTCCAGATCTCATTGTCTTAAAACTTAAAAGTTTAAATCTGAAAATCCATTTAGTAGGGGTGTGACATCTTTGGTTTGGCTCTCCCCCTCCTCCTTCCCTTGGGGCTGAGAGCTCACTTGTTTCCAGCCGCTTGTCCAAGGGGGGGGGAATCCTCTCCAAAGCACCTCTCCAAATCAAGCCAAAGTTCAAATTTGCACAGCTGACAGATTTTAAGGTTGGTAATAGGAATGAAGTCTACACCTCACCGCTCTGCCGCCGCATCCTTCAGCTTTCTTTTTTCACTCCGAACAGCCTCTCAGCGAAGACGCCCACGCGTCCTCCGATCTGCTCCCCGGTGCCTTGGGTGAGCGGGGGACCTCCCGCCAGCTGCCGCCGATGCAGGGATCCCCCGCGATGCCGCCCCTCCGGCAGGACGCCTCTGCGGGGCGTCCTGTGCCCCCCAAGAAGTGGGGAAGCCCACCGGGGAGCCGGAACGAGCAACAAGTTGCCCGTTGCCGTCAGCCGCCGGAACCAGAGATAAATGCCACCCTTTTATACATGCATACAGATGGGTAGAGTTTCAACACGTAGATTCATTCTGAACATCCTGTTTTTGTATCTTGGAGATACTTGTGTTGGTCTGGCTTATTTTCTGTTGGAATGGGGAAGATTGATGTTTCCATTGGTATATTCATCTTCGTTGTACAATTTTAAGAATGCTAGGCTTTTTCTTACTCACTTGGCAGTGTAAATGTGTTCTCCACCATGGAACTAAACCACACCTGTATCCTCTGGGTAGATGGAAGATATTGCCTAGAGAGGGCACTATACTATTCAGTCTTATTTTTTTCATTTGAAGAAGTAAATCAAGAGAATCCAAGAGGTATTTCAATATTTGGGATTTTCCGGTATGCTTCTCTTTAGTGGACTACAAGTTTCACTGATTTTAAAAGGAACAACAAACAATGGAGGTTTGTGTGGCAAAGAATGTCCTGAGAAGAAAATAAGAAGTCGCTAAAAATGAATTTTCTGATCTCTGAATCTATCTAAGGTATAAGGTAAAGGTTCCCCTCACACATATGTGCTAGTCGTTCCCAACTCTAGGGGGCGGTGCTCATCTCTGTTTCTAAGTCGAACATCCAGCGCTGCTCGAAGACATCTCCGTGGTCATGTGGCTAAATGCTGAAGGCGCATGGAATGCTGTTACCTTCCCACCAAAGGTGGTTCCTATTTTTTCTTCTTGCATTTTTACATTCTTTCGGACTGCTAGGTTGGCAGAATCTGGATGAGTAATGAGAGCTCACTCAGTTACGTGGTGCTAGGGATTTGAATCACCGAACTGCCAGCCTTTCTGATAGACAAGCTCAGTGTCTTAGCCACTGAGACACTGCATCCCTATCTAAGGTATAGAAAGGCCCTAACTACTGATATGTTTGCACTGAAAGCATGCTTAAAATATTACACATGATTCTAGAATGGGTGGCTTCAGATGGAAGAGCGTTTTCCTTAGCGGAATGGAGAGAATGCTCCATGTGTTTCACTTCCCTGAGATTTAAAGCTGAAGACAAGATCTCTGCGCTGGTGATTACGATTCAGCAAAAATTATTTTCTAATAAGGATGGAAGTTCTAGAGAGGTCAAGCTTTTCCAAATGGTACTTAAAACAATCATTTCAAAAACATTTTTAATAGCACAGCAATTTCGTTGATCAAGAAGTACGGAAAGATAAAATAGTACTGGCAGGTTGTCAGGAGGTGAAATAACTGGGAAGCTTCAGAAATAATCAAAGCAGTTCTTCAGCTATGCTTCAATAGCTACATAAATGTCAGACTAATGCTGAACTTAACATTTGATAATTTCCAATTTAAGAAGCAATTTTAAATAGCTAATTTTTCTCAATAATAAACCATGACATTGGAGTGGAAAGAACAGGAGAACCTACACCTGCCAGTTGTAACTGGAAATCATTCTTTGGGATTAATGGAAGAAGAAAATCTAACACAGTTGAAAATAAAAGCTTGGGCAAATGTATTATAGAGAGTATGGGTGACTGCCTTGTTTAGTGACCATTTGCGGGCAGTGGTTAAAAAGTAATTTTGCAATCAACCTCACATTTACAACATTTGCAGATCTGTAACGCAAAGGAAAGCTGAAATAAGATAACAAAGGTATGAAGTTTTACTTCGCGACCAACTTTGTCAACCACTGAGTTTCTTGTCTGAATTGTGCTCATTCACATCCAGCAGTCTTTCAAGGGAGGATTTGCAGTCACAGACCTTATCTGGCTTGGAGAGCTGCCAGGCCGATATTTGCAAAACTTGGCAAGGAATCTCGGAGAGTTAAAGGTCAATTAAGCAAACTAATTGTCTCCTGCAAACTCCACTCCCCTTTCGCTCCTCTTTTATTTCCTCTGGGAGGAGCCATTCATTGTCCACCTGTGGCCTTACTCCCAGGTTGACCCCTGTTCTTTATCTGTTCCCTTCTTCTGGCAACTCTGTGCATGCACACACTGGGAACAGGCTCCAGCTGTTCATCTGCCTCACTGATGTCTGACTCTGAAGGCAGCTGATAACTGGCATAAGGCTCTGGTCCCCTCTCTGCCTCTGACACAGAGCCCTCATCAGAGCTTTCCCCAGACTCCAGGACAGGCCCATGTTCCTCCCCAACCTCCTCACGGTCCGAATCTGCTGTCAGCTCTGCTGGTTGCTGGCAGGCCACAACAAATTCTGGGGGTTGAAGTCCACACATCTTCCTGAGGTTGAAAAGTTGCTGAGGTTGAAAAACATGGCTGTTGGTGGTCTTTCATGTAGGAATTTGGCCACAGTGAAGTCCAGGCCTGTCTTAGGCATGAAAGCCAGCTGGGTGAAATTGAACCAGTCACTCTTTATCAGAAGCCACCTCATAAAAGTTATTGCTGTGGGGAAAATGGGAAGTAGGAGTATTATGTACATTCACTGCTTTGAGATACTTACGAAGTAATAAAGATAGGATAACATATCTAATAAATAAACAAACAGGCATGACTGCATTGATATTCCAGGCTTTAAAGATATTTACCTTTTGGGGGTTGTGATTTTTCATGTATTTTTCTGCTCAAAAATATATTTTTTTAATTAATCAACAGGAGCAAAATGCAAATTACTAATTTCCATTTGTATAATCTTCAAGCTGCCCAAATAGTATAAAGTAGCATGACAAAAATCCAATCATTCCCCTTCTCCCTAATAGTGGCAGTGTAGATTACAAACATTTTTGAGGACTCTTGCTTCTAAAGGCTTCCCTCTCCCAAAAGGGAGGAGGTCATCTAAATTTTGCCTTTCCAATGATGTCACTTGCTGCCTTTAAGGCAATTGGAGACTAAATTGCAGCCTCCAGAGCTGGAAAATTGCTCACCCTTCAGCTAGGATGACAAGTAACTGAATAGTGTAACTAGACTAGGGTTCCTAGTTTCAAGTGTTGTCCAGTGGCAAGAGTGACGGACTTTTCTAGATATTTAAGCAGGAACAAATAATAGCATTGTAAACGTTTTCTGCAAGAAGCAAGGACAGGCTTCTGTTCTGGATGGCTTGTTTTCAAAGTGAAATTAAACGAAATAATAGGAAAAATAAAATTAAAAGGCATGCCTTTTTTTTTAAAAAAAAGTGTGAATAGCATAATATGCATTGGGACTTAATATTGTCAGGAAATAGCTTTTCCTGAAGCTATTAAGACATTAATCTCTTTTGGAATCTCTACTCTATGAATATGTCAAGATTTATATGCTATAAGCTATTCTTACCCTAATAGGTTGGGCCTGTAAAATAATTCCTTTCCTACTTACCATGTAAATCCCCTCCCACGTGGGATGGAAGGAGTTACAAAACCACAAATGCCACATGCCTTTCAGGATGTCTTCTTAATCATTTCCTGTGGTTTTCCCTCTCACCAATTAAATGGAGGACTTAGAACAGACCCTCCCCTCTGTTTATTTGTTGCAGTCAAAACCATAAAGTATATGTTGGCATCTGAAAAACAAACCCATCAATTATGGATGGAGTGATCCATCTGCAGGTTTCCAAATATATTTTATTTTAAAACTAAAACTTAAAGGCCCCCTTTGCAGAAGAAAAGGCATGAGAGTCCCACAAGGAATTTAGAGGGAGGGATTTTTCCACACAGGTAGTCCTTGACTTACACCCATTCATTTAGTGACTGTTCAAAGTTAAAACAGCAATAAAAAAGTGAATCGTTAAGTTTTTCACACGTAGAACTTTTGCAGCATCCCTGTGGTCACATGATCAACATTTGGACACTTGACAACTGGCATGTAATATGATGTTTGCAGGATCCGATGGTCGTGTGATCACCTTTTGCGACCCTCTGATAAGCAAAATCAATGGGGAAGTAAGATTAACCAAGTTATTAACTTAACAATTGCAAGAATGTTGTAAAATGGGCAAAATTTACTTAACAACTGTCTTGCTTAGCAGCTGAAATTTTGGGTCCAAACATGGCCATAACTCAAGGACTAGCTCTACTTTCACATAACCTGGGGACAATCACACCCTGAAAAATATTTTGTCCTTTTAGGCCCATGATGTTTTGTCTCATCTTAATGCATTGCACTGCATCATCTTCACTTGAGAGAGACAGGATTAAATTGTCCTTAATTATATTAGCATTAAAGAAATGTTTTCCCTCTTATTCTGATAATTATGTTGACAGTGCCTAGAGCAAATTTCTTATGAGAAGGCTATGTGGAGTTTAGTGATTAAGGCATGAGACTCAGAAATCAGGGGACTGCGAATTCTAGTCCTGGCAACTGGGTGATTTTGTGTCAGTCACTCTCTCTCAGCCCAACTGACCCAATGGGGTTGCTGTTGTGGGAATAATAAGAGGAGGAAGGACATTTTGCTAAAGTTAAGCTAATCATTGCAGTTATTTAGTAAATCATAGAGTCAATAAAAAAAAGGGCTCAGTGGCTCAGACGCTGAACTTGTTGATCAAAAGGTCGGCAGTTCAGCAGTTTGAATCCCCAGTGCCGTGTAACAGAGTGAGCTCCTGTTACTTGTCCCAGCTTCTGCCAACCTAGCAGTTCGAAAGCATGTAAAAATATAAGCAGAAAAATAGGGACCACTTTGGTGGGAAGGTAACAGTGTTCTGTGTGCCTTTGTGTTTAGTCATGCCAGCCACATAACCACGGAGATGTCTTCGGACAGTGCTGGCTCTTCGGCTTTGAAACGGAGATGAGTACCGCCCCCTAGAGTCTAGCACATATGTGTGGGAGAACCTTTACCTTACCTTACAGTCAATAAGCAAATCTGGCTTTTCCCATTGACTTTCCTTGTCAGACGCTGGCCTGGAAAGTTACAAATGGTAATCACATGACCCTGGGGCAGTGCAACTGTCATAAATATATGCCAGTTACCAAATACGTGAATTTTGATCATGTGACCAAGGGGAACACTGCAATGGTCATAAGTGTGACAAACAATCATAAGCCAGTTTTTTTTTCAGTGCCGCTATATCTTCAAGCAGTCTGTAGGAGGACAAATCCAGTCCAGTTCCAAGCTGAGACGGGGGGAAAATCAATGGAGCCTGGCTACAAGATGTTTATTTTGGTTTCCAGAAACTTAAGTGACAGCAGCATGTTTCTGGCGTGGCTGACAAAATATCTGAGTGAGTGGATGAATCTTTATAGGCTTCTGAGATTTTGTGTTTGAGATGCTCCAGGGAGTTGTGCAAGATAGTGAGCCTTGTGTCTTTTGCTATTCTAATGGTGATGGGTAAATCCTATTATGTCCTAAAGGTCATGTCCTGTCCTTAGAATTTGGGTGGGGGAATGTAGATTTTAACCCCATTAGCTTCAACCTTCTGTGCCAGTTTGTTTATGAATAGATTGGTCCCGTCTTCCTGAAAAAAACCAAAATTTCCATTCCAAAAGACCAGCCTCTTCTGCTTGAAGCTGTTTTCCTATGCAGGAAATGCATGTTTAAGAACATATTTCTCCATTTCTCCTTTGAGGAAATATAATATTCTGCCTCTTTTTAAATAATATGGGGAGGGGGCTTTCTACAAGTCACTAAAGGAATGGTTGTAAGTCTAGGACTACCTGTATTCGAGAAGATTAGTAAACCTGCATCCAAAGGAATATAGAACATAAAGATAAAGATTCCCCTCCCACATAAGTGCTAGTCTTCCCGACTCTAGGGGATGGTGCTCATCTCCATTTCAAAGCCAAAGAGCCAGCGCTGTCCGAAGACGTCTCCATGGTCATGTGACCAGAATGACTAAATGCCGAAGGCGCATGGAACGCTATTACCTTTCCACCAAAGGTGGTTCTTATTTTTCTACTTGCATTTTTACATGCTTTCGAACTGCTAGGTTGGCCGAAGGTGGGACAAGTAATGGGAGCTCAATCTTTTATGTGGCACTAGGGATTTGAACCACTGAACCTTTCTGATCGACAAGCTCAGCATTTTAGCCTACTGAGCCACCACATCCCTTTCGACATACCTTATTGCCAAAAAGCCCCAAAAGATCCCAACAAACATGTAAAGACTCACTGAGTCTGTCTCTAATGGCCAGGTTAAAGTCATATCAGGCATGGGGGGGGGGAGGGGGAATGCTGCAGGGGCATCACTTGTGCCAGGGTTAGATACAAGAAGGGTCCCAAAGAGAGCAACAAGCAAACCAAGCCACAATGCGATCCTGTGTGGATTACGTGCAACGTGGGTTGCTCTTTTCACCTCCAAATTTCAGACAAAAGGAGAGAAAGAGAAGAAGCGGTTTTCCAGGCTTCGAGCCTCCAGCGGGGCATCGGAGATCTTTCTGTCCGTTATTAATGTTGGTAGATCAGGGTGGCAGGGGAAGGGCTTGGAAGAACTTCTACCAACTCTAATCCGGCCTTTCTGCACCGGAGATTCCCGATCACGTTTCTTTTTTAAAGACTTGGAACGGCAGGGAAAAAGTAACACCAAGTTTCTCGCCTCTCACTCTTCCAAACCGCGGCGCATCTTCTTCGGCCGTAAAAGTTTTCTTTCGCATACCGTCGCGATGAGCAGGAAGAGGAGGAGGAGGAGGAGGAGGAGGAGGAGAAGCACCCGATCGCTTCCTTCTGAAAAAGAAAACGAAAATTCTTACGAAAAAGGAGAAGAAGAAGAAGAAAAAAGCCGGGGGTGGAGCGGTGGAAAAAAAAGAGAGCCCAGATCAGTCACGTGACGAAAGGAGGGGTGGTACGGGGCTGGCTCCCAGCCAGTGGCAGAAGCTGATGGGGAGGAACAAACGAAGCCAACATGACTAACGGATCGCGGAACGGTGCGAGTCCTTATGTGCTGGGATCTCCCGGAATGTAAAGCGGAGGCGGCTCTTTCAGTCTCCTGCCTCCGAGAGTTGGATCTCTTACTCCCAAAGCCAGATCTCTGCTGCTTTGGGGCGGAGGGAGGGTTAAGGAAGGATAGAACATGGCCTGCATTTTGAAGGTAAATCTCTATCTGTTGCTTGGATTGTTCAAAAAGAAAGGAGAGATTGAAAAAATAATAATGATCATCATCATCATCATAATGCAAACGAGTCCCGTTCGCTTCTCCGAGCCATGGTGAACCCCCTCCCAACTCCCCACCCCGGCTGCACTTGAATGGGAAAAATATCTTGAATTTTGCCTGGGTGTCCTCTTCTCCCCGACCGGCAATCCCCGCTGGAAAACGCCGAGAGGTTTTCAGTGGCGCCGCCGACCCTTTTCCCGCTGCTCTTCTTCGCTTCCTTGTCACTGTCGCTACTGCCATCTCTCAAGCCCTTAGCGGGGATGGGAAAGGAAGAAGGGGGGGGGGGAAACAAGAAAGAAAAGCAGCACGGAATGCGGCAGAGGAGACGAGGAGGCAAGGGACGGGGGGGGGGGGAGGAGAAACCTTTGGCCGATTTCTCCCAGGCAATAACCTTACTCCGGCCGGGCGCCTTGAGGATCCGCGGCTGGGGGGGGGGGGGCGGCGGCGGCGGGGATTCCGTCCTTTCTCCTCCTTTTGGGAATCTGTGGCGCGAATCTCGCGCTGTTTTCCAGATGTACAAGTTGCTCCAGAAGCGCGCACACAACGCACATTTCTCCCCCTCCCCCGGTGCCTCCTCTCGATTTCAGGAGGAACCGAAACGTGTCCCTTACTCCTCGTCTGAGGAAGAGGCTGACGTCCTCCGCAACCTCTGCTTTCTTCTGTCCTTCTCCCTCCAGGAGGACAGAAAAACGAACCATAACCAAAATCTTTCCCGCTTTACTAATCATCCCTTTGTTTCCGCCGCCTCTTGCTGGTGGACCCTGTGTATATATATTTATAAATTATATATATATATTGCTCACAATGTAGATTTAGGTCAGGAGTAGGTTGGCACCTGAAAAGATCGGGTAGAAGGAAACTGAGGAGCAAGAGAGAAAGGGCAAACCAAAGGGAAACATTTAATTTAAAAAAGGAAAGAAAAAGAAATAATACAAATAAAATCAGCATTAGAAGTGCTCCATCCCTCCTTACAGGTCTAGTTAGGGTTAAAAGGATTTGAGTCCTGTACTTTGGGGCCTTTCCTTTCCTGCCTTTTCCTGTTACTCCCAATAGTTTTCGCCCAGCACACTGAGCTGAAGTGGACCTAAGGAGCAGATTTCTTGATCAGTCTTTAGAAGTTCCTACTACACAAAGCTTTGGATTCCCTTCAGGAGAATTGTTGGTTGAAATAAACAAGAGGTTGAAGTTCAAAAGGTTTTTCTTCCAGATATGGAAATATTTTAATACCAGGAAAGTTTTGTTGGCCACTAGATTCATATGATGAATGCAGTGTCTTATTTTCACAGGCCATCAGGGAGTTTAGAGAGGCCCGCTTAATTGCAGTCCTGCTTCGCATATGAAGCTAATCTGTAACAGCACATTATCTGGTGCTTTTAGTGACCCCCAATTCTATTTTTGGTTCCCTGTGTGCAAGTTACTTTGGTGGGTTGCCAGAGGTTGTGTTAGAACAGTGGTGGGCAACCTTTTTTTTCAACTGAGCCAAATCTCGCCAAAACCACGATTGAAATTTACTTTGAGAGCCACATTTTTAAAACCGAAAATACATAGGATGGTACACTGTTTTTAGTTTCAATAAGTTTTTATTGAGAATATTCTGCATGCAAGTATCCACATAGGTCGGGAGGATACAAATAACACAACTAATAAAACAAAAACTTTAGAACGATATTATTTATCGATAACGTTAAATTCCATAAAATTTGCCTTACAATGTAGAGAAAATTACATCCTGACATTGACTGACAAAGTCACAACCACTAATATGAACATTGGCCTTGCATTTCCTTGGATAGTTTGAGTAAGTCAGGTTTGTATGTTGTTGTTTTTAATTTCATCTCTCTCTCCCACTTTCTTTCTTTTTTTCTTTTTCTTTCTCTCTCTCTCTCTGGCTCTTTGTCTCTCTCTCCCTCCCTCCCCCATCTCTGTCACTCTGTGTGTGTGTGTGTCTGTCTGTCTCTCACTCACTCTGTGTGTGTGTGTGTCTGTCTCTGTCTCTCCCTCTGTCTCTCTCCCCTCCCTTCCTCTCTCTCTGTCACTCTGTGTATGTGGGTGTGTCTGTCTCTCACTCATTCACTTAATCACTCACTCTGTGTGTGTCTCTCTCTGTCTGTCTATCTTTCCCTCCCTCCCCCTCTCTGTCTCTCTCTGTCTGTGTGTGTGTCTGTCTGTCAGTCTCTCTCTGATTCCCTCCCTCACTCCCTCTCTCTGTTTCTCTCTCTGTCTGTCTCACTCACACACACACACACACACACACACACACACACACTGTGGTCACCTTGTTGAGTGTTCCAATCACATTTGAAACACTCAACAACTGGCCTGCATTTATGGTATTTTGCAGCATTCTGCAGTCATAGGACCAAAATTGGTTGTCACTCGCCCGGGCTTTTGCAGAAGCTTCCCTCCGAAGCCCGAGAGGAGGGAGGGGAGCGGGCACCCAGCACACAGAAGAGCCGCATTAAAGGGTGTAAAGAGCCACATGTGGCTCCCGAGCCGCGGGTTGCCCACCACTGTGTTAGAATGATCCTCAATCCATTTTCTTATAGATTTTTTTTGGGGGGGGGTTACATTTTGGGATTCTCCTTCAACCTTCTTTTGATTGGTGGTGACAAATTGGCTGTAAAATACTGTTGTTTGGGATGCAAAGTTGTCCCATTGCAAAACACTGCTGTGTTTATGGGGAGAGACACCACTTACAGTAACTATGACTACAAGATCTGGATTGCAAAAACTGGAAGGCCACTAGATGGCAGAAAAGATTTGAGAGTTTTCTGTACATTATTACTTTGCAGCCCTCTAGCAGGCTTCCTGATTTTGACAGCCCTAATTTAGCTGGAGTTTCCCAGCCCGGTTAAATTTAGTGATTCATCTTGGTTTTTCCACCTTTAGACATAACCCCTTCATTGAGGTAGACATAACCCCTTCGTTGGTAGCATCAATAATATACTTCAATAGCTAGAATCCACTGTTTGGGGTTAACCAGAAGACTTCTCTCTATATTGAGTCTACTTGGACAAGACACTATTGCAACAAATACTTGGCAAACTGTATTTCAAAGACTCTTTACTTTAGAAGGGGCATCCAAGGTTCACAAAAAGGTTCCCACCCAAACCGTTCAGATAAATCAGTACATTTCATTCAAGGCAATAAAATTAATCCTACCGATAATATCTACACAGCAATCTACATAATCTCAAATGTAGTAGCCTTAATCTAAGATCAGGCTATCATTTCAGCATTCCCAGACACTTTTGTTTATTAAGCCATTGATTTCAGTGGACACCCTCCACCATAAGAAAACCATACAACTACAATAAGAAGAAAAATTTGTTTAGTTCTTTTAACGTCCGTCTCTCTCTAGGGTAGAATTCAGATTCCATGCTGAAACCATTTATGCTTCGATGTGTTTAATATTGCCTATTAAACAGGGGTGTCAAACTCGATTTCACTGAGGACCACATCAGGGTTGTGTTTGACCTGGGGGAGGCGTTACCAGCTCAATGTTACTCGTGTCAGGGGCGCTGGTAGTGGCCTGAGCACTCTGCCTGTGAAAATGGACTCCCAAGCTTCATTTTTGGCTGTGACAGCCTCCTCCAACCCTCTCCTCCAACCCTCTGTCAGTGAAAACAGAGCTTGGGAGGGCTGTACGTGCCCCCCCCCCAGCTCCATTTTCACTGGCAGAGGCCCCCGCAGGCCTGTCCTTCACTGTTTTCAGGGTGGTCCTTCAGGCCAGATCTAAGCACCCCGCAGGCCAGATCTGACCCCCGGGCCTTGAGTTTGACACCCCTGGCCTAGATGAATGGTTTGATGAGTATTTCCAGAGTCAATACGTTGAAAACTTTTAAATGTAGTAAAAACTAAAGACAACTATTTTAAAAAGATAAACAGCATTTCCCTATTTACATCTCTTTCCTAATCCTTATATATTACATTTGGATTTTAAAATATCAAGCCTGTTCACAGATCTAATTAATTATAAATTAGCCTTCCTACTTCCATTGAGATTTGGCCTCTCCCAAATGCTGTGTCCATTTGTTTTCTATATTACAAAAGAAGAGGAAGACAACAAATTGGACTTGTTAACCAAAGATATTAGTTAGCTAGTCTTGTTAATGCAGAAAGTTATCACATTTAAAAAAGGAAGAGATATTGGGGGATCAGTTTTATCAGAAAGCAAGTTCTACAAGTCCAGCAAAACTTCTTACACAACAATCAACTTCTGTAACTAGACGAGTCTCGTTTGTATCAATATCTTCTGATAAGCTAACCTTTAAGTTTTCATAAATGGATATTTTTTGCAACAGAACCCTTGTTATTTCTCTCAGCCGAGGAAGAAGGCAATGGCAAATCATTTCCTAAATCTTCCCATGAAAACTGCAGGGATTAGTTCAGGCAATGACTAGGAATCAACATTGACTCAAAGGCACCCAATAAACATATTACATATGTGTTGTGGCCCAGCAGGAGCCGTTGGAGCTGCCACTAGACTCTGACAGCGAGGGTCCTTATGAGTCGGCTCTGGAGAATGTGGAGGACCCTGGACAGGGTTCCGACTCCAAGCAGGGATCAGAGAGGCTGATTGGCCACCAGGAGGCGCCTGAGGCATGGAGTAGTGGTGAAAGCCAAAGGGACTGTGCTCCTGACATCATGCCTTGGAGCAGTGGGGAGGAGACAAGGGAGTGGTTTCTGGATGCCCGGCAACGGAGAGCTGATAGACGTAGAGAACAGCTACGCAGTTACAAAAGATGATTGGACTCAGGTGATCGTAATCAGGCTCCTCTCAAGGCTATTTAAGGAAGGACTTTCCGAAAGTTGTTTTTGCAGGAATCAACTTATCATTAGAGTTGGAGACGCTCTCAAATCTGTGTTGTACCTCGCTAGGCTGAATTGCTGCCAAGGTGTTATCTGTATCTCGGCAGGCTGGATTGCTGCCAAGGTGTTATCTGCACCTGGATTGCTGCCAAGGTTTAAAGTGTGTGTAAATAAAACATCTTGCAGAGACCTTGTTTTGGAGTGCTTTGGTATACGAGAAGGAGGGTCAGAACACATATGTATCTCAGTTTTGACCTAACTGAAATTTTGACCTCCAATTTGGGTTCATGGGTGAATGTTGAGCATGAGTGGAACTTAGTTGCTTAGTTACTCTCACATTTCTTTAAAACTTTCCAATTAGAGAAGCCAGTTGAATGAATTAACATGATTAATAAGCAGTGATGAAAGGAAAGGAAACGTTTAGCTATAAATATTAAGTTTCTGAAGAGGATCAAAGGAGTGGCTGACTTTGATGATTCTTTGAGTGAGGTCCTCTTAAAGATCAGAGCAAAACTGCCTTAATGTTTTCATGCAACTCCAGTTACCTTCCCCACCAGTAGCTACTGGACATGCTACTGATGATTGTAATTCCCATTAGACATTGTTATTGAAAGGGGAAGGGGAGAGTCCAGATGATCTATCTACAAACCTTCTAAGAAGCTAAGTAAAGCCTCTCTTTTATTTTGAGCTTGACTTCTCATGATCCCTGTGAAATGTTCTTTGTAACAGTTATATCAGACTTATGTTTCTACTCCTGCATGACAAATCTGAGAAATAACCAGCTGTAGGTTGTCCTTTCCATTGTGGGAAGCCAGATTCACTTAACGACCCTGTGATTTTATTAACAGCCACAGAAAGAAAGTCATAAAATTAGGCACAATCTTCTGATGACTCAATTAATGCTTAGCAATGAAAATTCTGATCCCAATTGTGATTATAAGTTGAGGCCTATCTATACTTTGCAGACACACATTCAATCTCTTTGATTGGCTTATTTTTAATTTCTGTCCTACTTTTCTACTCATTTTATGTATTCAAGGTAACTAAACATTAACACAAGACAATAGAACATAAAACAAAAGCAAGACAAACATCAATGACAATTTTCTGCAAAATAAACTAAACACCACTTGCCATTTAATTAAACAGTACTGAAACATGCTATTGTGATCCCCCCCCCCTGATTTTTTTAATGTCTGCTTCCGGATCTCTGAATTGTGTCAAGTGAGTTGATAAGTGTGGAAGGAGTAATTTTCAGCAAATTCTCCTTTAAAATAGGATCACAATAAATTATCATTAACCTTGAATTTGTGAGTGGCCAATCAAAACTGTACTGCAACTTTATAATTTAATGTGAGTGCTGTTTCTTAATATGTACATTATTCAGAATAATGATAGCACATATATTGTTTACAGAACTTTATTCCTCTAAATTCAGAAACCAAACTCCTCTAATGGTCAATTCCAGTGTTACCTTTTTTAACTTGCATTTTATAAATATTTATCGGGAAATGTTTGCAAAGGTCACTGTATAGCAGCATTTGCTTGTACACTGTCATTGATGATGGAGATGCTTGCAACAAAACCTTGCCAAATCAGTTTACACTCCTTTAATTGAAGACACACACTGCAAATATTGATGCCTGATTTGTATTATTTTTCAGACAATAGTTACATGCCTCCCTCATGATAAATGTATACATATATATCACCAGTATGTTAAATCCATTGTTTTAAATGCAAGAAAAGAATGTAATGGCAAAATTGACTCTTCGCATGGTAACAGACTGCATAAGGTACAAAGAGGTTAAGACAAAATCTTGAGTCCCCCTTTTGTACGGTATGTGAAGATGGTATAAATAGAAATAAATGAATATAGATTTTTTATGTTGCATCCAGTTTGGGAATGTAGTTCTTATGGCTCTCGAAACTGGAGAAAAAGAACCATATCACTCTCTAGATCTTCTTGTATGAATACTTATCTGTAACTATTGTTTGAGTATTTAAGGAAGTGAAAAGATAGTAATGATTCAAACAATGACCTTTCTCATTATCAATCAAAACACCCTTGGGAAATAGATACTCCTTCATTCTGACATGGACTCATCACCACTTGGCATAAACAAATACTTCTTAACCACAGATGCTCTCATTCTTGGCATGACTGAATACAAGATAAGATAGACTTGTCCTTTCCAATCTCCAGGGAGATGAGCCTGTATAAGGTAGCTTACCCCATGGAATGGGGGACGCGGTGTCTAAGACACTGAGCATGTCAATCAGAAAGGTCGGCAGTTTGGCGGTTCGAATCCCTAGCACCGTGTAATGGAGTGAGCTCCTGTTACTTGTCCCAGCTTCTGCCAACCTAGCAGTTCGAAAGCACGTTTAAAAATGCAAGTAGAAAAATAGGAACCACCTTTGATGGGAAGGTAACAGCGTTCTGTGCGCCTTTGGCATTTAGTCATGCCAGCCACATGACCACAGAGATGTCTTCCGACAGCACTGGCTGTTCAACTTAGAAACTGAGATGAGCACTGCCCCTAGAGTCAGAAACAACTAGCACATATGCGAGGGGAATCTTTACCTTTATCTTACCCCATGGAATGGAACATCAATCTAGACCTAATAGTAGGGTGCTTCATCTTTCTGGTGAAGAGGGGATATAAAGTCTTACTTTCTGCATTTTCTTTGACTGCTGTTTCATGTTATGTTATTGTGTCATTTTTTAAATACAGCTTTGAAATAAAGTTATCTCAAGACAAAAAGAACTTTTGACCCAACTCTGCTGAGATGTGGACAGAGTAATACATTCACATTTTGACTTATTAAATGAGGGACATATTCCAAATTTCAAATGTGGGATCTGTGTGCTTGAAAAGGTATTGCAAAATAAGAATATGAAAGTGTGGTAGGATTTCAGAATTCAAACTTATTACATGGCTTGAAATTCAAACTGATAAGCACTTAGAATAGAATGCAGCAGACGCTAACTATGGTAGAAAGGTAGAGTCGGCAAACTAGAAAATTCCCAGTTTGGCTCTGCTGATTTAACGCAAAACAAGTTACTTGCAGAAATGTCCACAGGCTATGATGCCTTCATGAAAAGGATGAAAACGCTGTTGTACTTTGAACTTTGCCCATTTTTAATGTATGTACCACATCATAATATATAGATGCAAAATGCAGGGGAAGGGTTGTATGGTAATAAAGGGGTGGTGGGGTTTTTTATGTGTGCCCCCTTAGTCATTCCATTGTCAAATCTGAAACTGGTATGTCATGAGAGGGGAGGAAATGTCCATAGACTGTTTTGCAAACCATAGTTTATTGTGGCGGTTTCTCAACTCTGGATTTTTTTTTAAAGGAAGTTGAATTTATTTCTGCATTATCAGTTTATGAAGTACGGTGCAAATTCATGCTGACTTCTCAAGGGCCACGTATTTCCATCAGATATTCTGTTGGTGGAAAGGTTTGCTGTGTATTCTGCTGCCTCTTCAAAATCATCAGTCTAACAATTAGTGCCTGTATAGGGCACAAATAATTGTGACAAATTGGGTTGAGCATGCCTTCAAATCCCTAGGAAATATAAAGGCCTCTAATGGCCAATTCCAACTGCCATAGATTTGGTGAGCTATTGTACACGGGTGATAAATGAGATTCTACTTGATAAGGGCTATGTAACCTAGTACAGGTACTCCTCAATTTACGACCACAATTGAGCCCAACATTTATGATGTTAAGTGAGACATTTGTTAAGTGAGTTTGCTTCATTTTACGCCTTTTCTCACCACATTTGTTAACAAATCACTGCAATGCTTAAATTAGTAACATGGTACAGAGACTCTGGTTTCCCTATTGACTTTGCTTGTCAGAAGGTCACAAAAGGGGATCATGTCACAAATGTGAGTCAGTTGTCATACATCCTAATGTAAATCACGTGGCCGTGGAGGTGTTGCAATGGCCATTAGTTTGAACAATGGCCATAAGTCACTTTTTTTCAGTGCCATTGTAACTTTGAACTGTCACTAAATGAACTGTTGTAAATTGAGGATTACCTGTACTCTGCAGGTACGGGGATTCTTCCTTAATCCTTAATATAATAATCCTTAATCCTTTGTCAGTGGTAATTATGTCTGAAGATGATGTGAGGTGGTGGATACAAAGGTATAGCATGACTTCTTGAATTGGTCATATACAATTTTTGCAGCCTGTTTATAAGTATCTACTTTTAAGATGAAGAGTGTATGAAGTTGCCTTTGCGATCAGGTAATGCTACAGTTGTGGCACTTAATATTCCTTGCTACTTTTTAACATAAATTATCTTGATCCAATTGTTACGTATTTTGCTTTCCCAAAGAATATATCTAAGGAGGAAAGTACCCTGTTTAGTGGCATATGATAGAGCTTATCATTTTGTTTTTAAATAGGCACTGGTGCTTTCCAATCTTGCAGCCTGGTCAGAATAAGGAAAGAAAGAAATGTTGATTAAACACTTGTATGGTGTGAATTGTTCTGAAAATGAATTAGTCAAAACAAAATTAATCCATGATACTATCATAAAGAAACCCAGCTGTCATGGCATCATCTAGATACGAGGGCACTTTTTGCAGACTCTGGTCTTCCTTTTCCAAGATTAGCTTTGCTTGTTTTGTTCCTAAGATGTCAGTCTTTCATAAATACAACAGACAAGTTATTATGTGAAATTAGATTTTTGATTTTAAATTTCTACACACGCGTAACTTAAATTAAGAATCCACAATAGGCCTCCCAGATGTGTGTTGCAAAATTTGGACAACTGTGAGATGGCATCAAAAAGTTAAAGACTATGAATCTTTTTGCCATCATTTTCTGGTCCACTAATTATTTGTAGGCCATATCTGGGAACCGTAATCTAGAGATATATTTTTATTATGTGCTTACTAATATTTTGTAATTAATTAATTAAAATGAGTAATTTTAATTAATTAATACTTTTAATTAATTAGTATTTTGCATTTGAATGCTGACACTAGCAATGTAGGAGAAAATATTCTGTAACTATACAGGACAGATAGCTTGAGTTATCTGTCGCTTTATTGAAAGATTGCTTAATTGTTCTCTTTTCCATCTACCACTTACTTTGTAATTCTGTTGATTACAAAGTTTTTAAAAATATATTTTTGAATAAAAGCTGATTTTATATTTTTGGACTTTTTTCTAAATCTTGGCGTATCTTATGCAACCTAATAACTCTATTTGCATGCTAGTTCTCTGAAGGATCATTTTAAGGTAAGAACCTATTATGGGTTGAATATCAACCACATTTCCCCTCTTCTGCCCTCATTTCTTTCTCTCTAGATTTTAACTTTTTTTGCCTACTGAAGAGTTTTGGACACTTGAAAGCTTGCGAATGTAAGAAGTGTAGACCTTCAGCTGACCTAATAAAACTATTATATTAATATGAATTCTGGAGCATAAAATTGAATGTCAAAAATTTAGCAGCAGCAGCAAAATTTGTACAACTCCATTTTTAAAAAGCAGAGAGAACAAAACGTTTTCATGAGGCAGGTACATACTGAGGATATTTTACAGATTCAAGCAGGGAACCAAGCTGCTTGCAATGAAAATTACTTTAGAAAGAAATATGTATGCCTGCATACCCACACACATACATACTGTTAGATCGACGTATATGCACATATACAAAAAGCAATATAGTGTGACACAATTTATTGGATACAATATTATATTTTAAAGCTTCTTAAGAGATAGAGGGTGATAATACCTCTTAAACAGTTTTCATTCTGAGAAATAACTTTTGAATCAATGAAAATAATTTTTGCAACTTCTTTAAGAATAACAGTCTTGATTTCAGTAATGGAATGTTCTGGAAGGTTAAAAAAATAGCGTCAGGAAATTTTGCAAAAATAGCATCAGAATTTTGCCATTTCTGATATTTCTAAAAATGAAATTTTTTGAAAACATCTCTGTATTGGCTTAATCAGTTATAGCACATGGACACTTTTTCGAATGTAAAAGATAACAGAACGTTGTTGATAGATGATGACATAGATTATATGGAAGAATGTGTTTGTCTCCTGATGTTATGGATATATATTACTGGATTACTGAGTGTTGCCAGAAAAGATAAGGTAGTGATGTTGACATCTTGCATCTGCCTGATTTAATCATGACATGACCTTCTTAGTATTTCTTTTAGGTTTGGGAACTGTAAGTAAATGAAGACTTACCATACCTATGAGAGGAAAGCATTATTGTCCAAGATCAATCTATATATATAAATGGGAAAAAACTCACGCAGGGATCACAAAATTTCCAGAACCGTAAAGTGTACAAACTTGAAATTTGCCATGTACTGTATTTTTTGCCCTATAAGACTCACTTTTTTACTCCAAAAAAGAGGGTGAAAATCTGGGTGCGTCTTATATGCCGAATGTAGCCACCTGGGTCATCTAAAAATGGGGCAGGCAAACACCAGTGAGGAAGAAAGCGATGACAATGACTGCGTGGATCTGTCCTTCCTCATTTCTGATAGCAGCGAAGAAGAGGAATTCTTGGGGTTCGAATAAAAACATTACAGCCTTATTTTTGTTACTTTCACTGTTTACTGACTTTACTGACTGTTAATGAGAGTAAAGATAGTTCTTAATATGTTACATGGTTGACATAAAATTGTTCTTAAACTGCTGTTAACTTTATACAGTTGATATAAAATATTTTACTACAGTATTTGGTTCAGAATCTTTTTTTTCTAGATTTTCCTCCTTTAAAATTGGGTGCGTCTTATATTCCGGAGCGTCTTATAGGGCGAAAAATACGGTATGTTCCTCTTGGCTTCTAGGTGCTCAGTCACAATGCGTTTTCTGAAATGACTATCAGAGCATTAGTATTTCTTATATTATTATTAACACACTCTGATGCTAAGGAGTTAGATGTTCTACTCCCCCTCCCAACCTGAAAACTTGGACATGGGTGTGGTCAGCGTGTGACTCATCCGGCCTGCTGGCTGAGAGTTTGGAGAGGAGCCTGAGGGAGAGAAGGTGATAGGATAGAGGAGGTTTCTGTGGGGCAAGGCTGAGGGAGAGAAGGGGAGAGGAAAGGCCTTTAATTAGTGTCAATTTATCAAGCCGGATCACATAGTTTCGTAGCGGAGCACGGGTATTCAACTAGTTACTGAATATAACTTAGAATTCTTGTATTGAGAAGTACAGCAGTGATCTTTTGTTACTTCTTTTATGTTTTCCTATAATATAATTGTCCTGGAAATCTTAGTGGCTCTGTTGTTTTGATTGTAAAGTTTATTTATATATCTTTAAGTGTGCATGACTGTATTGAAGGACTTCACATGTCTTTAAATGTTTTGTTATGAAACAAGCCAGTATCCAGAAAATGAGCCAACTCTATGGAGTATTCTGTGTGGGATGCGGTGGCTCAGTGCCTGAGCTTGTCGATCAGAAAGGTCGGCAGTTCAGCGGTTCAAATCCCTAGCGCTGCGTAACAGAGTGAGCTTCATTACTTGTCCCAGTTTCTGCCAACCTAGCAGTTCGAAAGCACATAAAAATGCAAGTAGAAAAACCTTTGGTGGGAAAGTAAAAGTGTTCTGCCCACCTTCCTGCGCTGGCCACATGACCACAGAGACTTCTTCAGACAGCGCTGGCTCTTCGTCTTTGAAATGGAGATGAGCACCACCCCCTAGAGTTAGGAACGACTAACACGTATGCTAATCTTTACCTTTACCTTTTATGGAGTAGTCAAGATTCAGATAATGAGAAAGTTATTAAATCCTGATTGAACTTTGTCAAAGCCTCTTGGCCATAAGTCCAAATAAAGATTCACTGAGATCAATGACTCTCATGTAGAGTATTTATTTATTTATTTATTTATTTATTTATTTATTTCTTAGATTTTTAGACCGCCCCTTTCCCAGAAAGGGACTCGGGGCGGTGTACAGTCAATACAAATAAAACCAGTCATAATAATAAAATACATTTAAGATACATTTGGAGGGGGAGATAGGCTGTACTAAGAAATAAATATATTCTAATCCTAAAAACATCACAATTAAAACCCCAAACCCAATTAAAATAAAATAAATCCCCGGGAGGTAAACTAAGAAAGTGCCAGGCCAGCTGATTGAAATAGGTGAGTCTTTAACTTTTGCCGGAAGGACCGGAGGTCGGTGGTAGTTCGAATGTCTGGGGGGAGGTCATTCCAGAGGGTTGGGCCCATCACAGAGAAGGATCTACTCCTAGGTGTCGCCCGCTGGCATTGCCTAGCAGACGGCACCAGGAGGAGCCCCTCCCTGTGTGAGCGGATAGGTCGCAGGGACGTGTGTGGTAGGATGCGATCCTGCAGATAACTAGGTCCTATGCCATGGAGCGCTTTAAAGATGGTGATCAATACCTTGAAACGCACCCGAAAGGCCACAGGTAGCCAGTGCAGCTCGCGCAGGAGAGGTGTTACGTGGGAGTAACGTGTACTTCCCATAATAACCCGCGCGGCTGCGTTCTGAACTAGCTGCAGTCTCCGGATGCGTCCCAAGGGTAGTTTTGGGGTGGGATAACTTATCCCTAGAAGCTAAGATTATCATTTAAATCTGTATTATATTGAATGTATTGTGTATTCAGATTCCCTAGAAAAATCAATTATAACAGCAGTTGTTGGAGACGCTAGGAAGCATTTTTAAAAATACACCATAAAGTGTCCTATGAGTACCCATGGCAATCCTATCCAGGATTCAATTTCCCATGAACTTTATAAAGGCTAATTAATTAACTATCGGTAGCTAAAAAATGTCATCTAATGGAGCTGCTATTTCTGATTATTAAAATGTCCCCTAAAATCATCAGAAGTTCAGGAGCCTGGAGATAGATGATAGATAGATAGATAGATAGATAGATAGATAGATAGATAGATAGATAGATAGATAGATGATAGATAGATGATAGATAGATAGATAGATAGATAGATAGATAGATAGATGATAGATAGATAGATAGATGATAGATAGATCTTTTTCTGTGCATATGCTGTAAATCAATTATGCTGGGGAATATTCAGTGGAGTCCTAGTATTTTTCATTGTTGACAGAGGGATAAAGGAGATAAGTCGATAGATGGCTGACTAACCCCCCACAAGGGATCTCCAAGAAATATACTTGCTGACCATGTCTTGCTCCAGAAGTCTTTCAGGTTTCAGTCAATTAAGTGAAGTCTCTTGTGTGCTGGTTGTAGGTGATTCTCTACCTGATACAGTAGGTCAAAAACAAAATCAGAAGTCAACATCTTCCTTTTTATTTCTAAATTGTCTCAATTGTAAGTAATGCTTTTCCATGTAATTGTCTTTGCAGTATACTTAATTTTAAAAGCATTTCATTACTAGCATCATATGATAATGTAGGGATATTAGATTGTAATAGAGCAGTGAAACCACCCCACACATCTACTAATTGGTCCCCAAAAACATCTAAGTATTTAATACAGCTATAACAGATGCACCTCAAGAACAAAAAGAACAGTTTTATGTGAACATCCAAAAAGTTCTACTACAAATGCCCATGTGGGGAATTTTGAAGACTAAAACTGCATTCTGGCTACAACTAGTTAATGATCCAAGTCCAAGGTAAAGTCTTAATAAGAATCTCTGTGTTTTGCTATCTATGGCTGCTTAGGATATAATTGATATAGCAACCGTATAGTCCCATTTGGCAATGTATATGCCCAAGTAGCATTTGGGTTGAACATACCCATGTCCTCATCCAATTTTCTTGATAAAACTGCAGCAAGTGTCGCCATTTCATTTGTTTCTCCTTCACCAAATCTCCCAGCCAACAATTTTCTATTTCTTTATTATCAATTTTAGTGTTGAAATCCCCCTATATCTCTTACAGACATTTATGGTGGCATTTCTGGATTGTCAGCATAAAACTGTTCTGTGATAGGACACTTAGGCTTAATATATCAGTGGCATCGATTTGGGAAAATATTGGAATTTTGTGTTAATAATGTAAGTCTTTCAATCATTCTGCAGGATGATGTTCAAAATTCCTTTAGAGTCAGAAAGAGTCACTGGTTTGAAATGTGTCTACCTTTGCCTTGTTATTTCAGCTTAGACAGTTTTGAGGTTAGCAGCAAATTGGGTGGAGTGGTTTTAGCAGGTTGGCAGCTCAGAATAGGACCAATGTCCAGGAGGAATGACTAACCCCTAAGTTTCCTGCCTAAAGTTTTCTCCTTAACACATTTTTGACTGTTTTGCAGCTGTAGCTTATAACCAACGAGAGTGGAAAATTTGTACTTTCAGACTTGCAAGAGTGACATCAACCCTTCCAAGTAAATCAAAAAGGCTAGATCAACTAATTCTACTTTATTGTAAGGTACAGTAACAGAATCTTGCAAGTCTGTAAGTACAAACTTCTACCACCCATTTTAACCACTTGATCAATTAGGGTGAATCCTTCATATGTTTTTTTCTCTGACTGTTAAGCCACTGGGAGCTCCTAACTCCCCAGGAACATGCATTCCATTACAAGTTGTGAAAGTTTGATTTTTTTAAAAAAAAAAGCAAATAGAAAAAAAAATCCCCGATGTCTTTGAATAGTAAAAAACAAACTAGAAGATTTAGGTTGAATCAAGACAGAAATATTACTGGAAGCTAAGATTACCAAGCTAAAACTGTCTTATTTTGAGCATATTGTGTATTCAAATTCCAGCGTCACCCACATGGATACATGCAGCATGCGCATGTGTCGTACCTGCTAGCAGGGCGCAATTCTGCCTGGAGCTCTGTTGGCCGCCAGTCAGCTGAGCACTTCCGGCGGGGGTGAATTATGGGCAGTTCGGAGAACCGGTAAAATGTACTACTGACTGGCTCCGCCCTCACCTCCCGCCCTTCCCACTCACTCCTTTTTGTACCTCACCTGCCTAGAGGCACAGGTGATGCTGCTGCTGCTGCTGCTGCTCCTTGGTTCCCTCGCTTATCTCAACCACACAGCCCAGCAGACCTCTGCCCAGTGAGTCTTCCTTTGCTTCTATTCTAGCTACCTCCCCCACGCCCCAGCCAAGGTATCTATTCTTTTCCCAAGCTATTTCCTTCCGTCTGGGCTCTCCCTTGCAGAGCTGAGCCTAGCATTCAGTTTAAAATTCAGGGCAGGGGAGGGGGGCAACAGAGCAGCCAGGAGGAGAGAAAAAGTTTTTCTTTTTTTCTAAACTATTTCCCTCTGTCTGGGCTCTCCCTTGCAGAGCTGAGCCTAGCATTCAGTTTAAAATCCAGGGAGGAGGAGAGGGGCAACAAAGCAGCCAGGAGGAGGGAAAAAGGTTTTCTTTTTTTGCCAAGCTTTCTTTTTTCTCAAGGAGAGGAGGAGAGAGGAAGAGAGGGAGGAAGACAGAGAGGAAGGAGAGAAAGAGAAGGAGATAGGAAGGGAGGAAGTCAGAGAGCGAGAGAAAGAAATGGAGGAAGGAAGTGAGAGGGAAAGAGGAAAGAAGTGAGAGAGGGGAAGAGGGAGAAAGAAAGTGAGAGGGAGAAAGATGGATAGAGGAGAGTAAGAAAGGAGAGTGGGAAGGAGATAGGGAAAGAAAGGGGGGAAGGAGGGAGGAAGAGAAAGAGGAAGAGAGGAAAGGAGAAAGAGGGAGAGAGAAAGGGAAGAGAGGGAGGAAGAGAGGTGAGACAGAGACAACTGAACTTTACTTATGAAAAGGTGTATAAATGTGCAATTAATTATGTCAATGGAAGAGATAGGAAACTGCATTAGTGATATATATGTCAATGTGTTGATTTGTAGCTAGAAGAGAAAGATGGAATATAAGATGATGATCTTCAAGTTTTTTGTGACCATTTGGACATGCTGCATAAAGATATGTCTGAGCGATATCAGGATCTTCTTTTGATGGAAATTCCAGATTGGGTGATAAATCCATTTTCAGATACTGAGGAAGATGGGGTAGTGGAGGAACAACTCATAGAGCTGCAAAATGACTTTGAGCTGAAGCCAAAGTTTAAGAAATCGTACCAACAGTTTTGGTTACAGAAAGAAATTTCTGATTGCTATCCTGCACTATGGACAGTTGTTAAGAAACTCCTTGTTGCATTTCCAACATATATTTGGTGGAATGTAGCTTCAGTGTGGTCATCCAACTTCTCTCCAAGTAAAGAAATCAACTCGAGATTACTGAACGTGGTGATTTAAGACTCCTGCTAAGTGACTTAAAACCAGACATTGGGAAACTGGTATCACTTCATCAAGCTCATCCATCACATTAAGAATTTACTGAACAGTGAAGTAGTTACTAAATTTTACTGAGTTTACTAAGTTACTAGTTACTAATGTTCTTGGTAAATGACTATCAGACTTTGAAAACCTGGTATCACTGGATCATGTTCAACAATTTTGTTGAATTAACATTAACTAAAAAGGTTTTTAAAATGGATTTTGAATAAATGTGCAATTAATCACCATCTTTAAAGCGCTCCATGGCACAGGACCTAGCTACCTGCGGGATCGCATCCTACCGCACACATCCCTGCGACCAATTCGCTCTCACAGGGAGGGACTCCTCCGGGTGCTGTCCACCAAGCAATGCCAATGGGCGGCGCCTAGGAGTAGAGCCTTCTCTGTGATGGGCCCAACCCTCTGGAATGACCTCCCCCCCCCGACATCAGAACTACCACCGACTTCCGCTCCTTCCGACAAAAACTAAAGACTCACCAGTTTCAATTAGCCGGCCTGGCCCACTCATAGTTCTATTTTACCTCCTGGCAGATATTTAATTGGGGAATTTTATGGGTAATTTTTTAAATTCAATTTTTTGGGGTATTTTCAGGGGTTGTTTTTAAACACTGTTTTTAATACTTTACTTGAAGGTACAGTTTTATATAGCCTCCTCCATTTATGTATTTATGTATTTATGTATTTATTTATATGCATCCTATTTGTGTTTTAGCCTGACTGTACACCGCCCCGAGTCCCTTTTGGGAGAGGGGGCTGTCTAGAAATTCGAAATAAAGTAAAGTAAAGTAAAGTAATTGTTACAGTTTTGAATTTTACTGTTACTATCTTCCTTCCATTGTGCAAACCGCCCAGTCACATGACCCCCCCAGCCACGGCCACCAAGCCACACCCACAGAAGCGGTAGAAAAAAAATTGAATTCCATCACTGGGTGGGGGGGCACTGAGGATCAGTTTGTAGCACCAAGGGGATGGTGGACTGAAAAAGTTTGGGAATCACTGCTCTAGGGACATAAGTCCGCCTTTAGTTTACAAGAACAATGTTTTGAGTAAGCTACTTGATTAGGCGTTGGTGGTTGAAATTTTGTTTTCTGATCACCCTAGTAATGGGCTTGTGATAAAAAATAGGAAGTATAGAATGGAGGTTATTTGGCCGATGGTGGTGAATGGTGATTCTACAGGTTTGGTGGCTGCTCATGTAATTGTGATGAAGGTTAAGGTTCAAAATGTGAGTTGTGCTAGTGGACCAAAAGCCATAGATCATAGGTTGGAGGTGTGGGTGAATGGTGTTAAAAGTAGAATAGTGACTGATAGAATTAGAGCAATTGTCCCGTCCGTCCCCCCAAGTTTACTTGGGATGGATCGAAGAATGCTGTAGGCGAATAGAAAGTACCATTTGGGTTTGATATGCTGTGGTGTTACTAAGGGTTAGCTTTCATCTCATTGTTCCCTGTTAAGTTCAATGGGTTTACTTTTGAGCGACCTTGTAAAACATTACATAAAGAAGTAATGTAGTGCCTAGGTGCTCCATTTATAAATCCCAGGACTTGTCAGCTTTATCTGTGCAATAAAATACCTCCTATATCCAGGTGAGACTCAAGCTCTCACTTTACAAGGTTTTCTTCACTTTATAACTGTCAGTAATATTAAGTGGCTTGATTATTAGTTGTACACTATTCCTATCTAAAACCTGAAAAAAAAACTTTCTCTATTTGACGCACGCGCGCGCGCGCGCGCACACACACACACACTTTATTTCTCAGCTTCTCTATCTGGGACACATACGTATAATAATATATATAGGACTACGCTTTCAATTGTTTTGCAGAAGTTAACAGATACCAAACACTTGTGTCTTTGTTGCATTTATTCTGTACATCATCATTCCGAATATGATTTTAAAAAAATCACAAAATGTTGATAATGCAGAGCTTATTTGGGCAATACTGTAGCCTGGGTTACAGTTAACCACTGATAAGTTTTTGTTTTTGTTTATCTCTGTGAAATCATGATATTTTACGCCTGGCTTTCTAACATGGAAACTCTATGGTTGGGCTGGAGAATATAATCAACTATAAAAGGAAACGAAACATTGTCTGGAAAGCTGATGCTGAATGTTCATTTGATGGAGTGTGTTGTGTCTTGTGCTGTTGCCAGGCTAGATTAACATATGAGATGCAGTGTTGGCTAGCTGTTTTTAATCAGCTTTGCGTCCTTGGGAAAGAATGTAGACGCTTTCAAGTTCCGTTATTATGTTCGCTTTCCATGTTATACACCTTTTTATCTTTCATCTCATTAAAAATTAAATGTGGGATTTGATTGTGCTGAGACATTTATATTTATAGATGCGGGCTACATTAATGTTTAAACTCTTTATATGTATAATGGTGCAAACAGAAAGAAATGACTTAAATATAATTTAATATAAATTCTATGCCAAAAGTGGGGGGAGCACAGGGGCGGGGTGCCGCACATGCGCATGCTTTCCCCCTCTGCGCACATGTGTGTGTGACCAGTGCTCCCCCCACTTTTTGCGCTCTTTTTTCGCCTTCCCCAGGCTCCAGAGGCTTTCTAGGAGCCTGGGGAGGGCAAAAACAGCTTCTACACCCCCCCCCGGAGGCCCTCCGGAGCCTTCAGGAGTTTCCCTAAAGTCTCCGGAGGACAAAAAACAGCCCTACGGCCAAACCGGAAGTCGCTTTCAGTTTGGCCATAGTGCCATTTTTTGTCCTCCAGAACCTTCAGGAGGCTTCCCTGAAGAATCCGGAGGGCGAAAAACAGCCATGGCCAAACCGGAAGTCACTTCCAGTTTGTCCATAGGGCCATTTTTTGCCCTTCTGAGCCTTCATGGAAGCCTCCTGAAGGCTCCGGAGAGCAAAAAATGGTCCTATGGACAAACTGGAAGTGCCGAACTACCGGTTTGGCTGTAGGGCTGGTTTTTCGCACTCCGGAAGCTTCAGGAGGCTTCCCTGAAGGCTCCGGAGGGTGAAAAAATGGGCCACAAAAAGGCCAAAGTCAGTTGGAGCTGACAGAGCAACGCCTTGCGTACCCTAACAAATGGTTCCACATGCCACCTGTGGCATGTGTACAATAGGTTCGTCATCACGGGTCTAGATTGATTGTGATGCCAATAATTTGTTACTTCAGGAGAAGTCTGAATGGAAATTTTGTCGGTTGCATTCGAAGGCAACTAAGTGGTTTTTTTTTAAAAAAATGAAGGTGTACTGTACTGCTAGTAGTTTTGGAGTATTTGGAACTGTGGGAAAGATATGATAATTAATTTGGAAAATCAGGAATTGGTTTTCTACAATAGGCTGGTAAACCACAATATTATGTTAAATTGCTTTTTGTTGCAAACTTTGCTCTTTTCATTGTTAACTGTTACTCATGGTGATCGGCTTGATAATGTTAAAAATGTGCTATATTTTTTGTTATATGTATGACCAGTGTATTTGTTTACTTTCCCAAAACCCCTATCTGTTCTACACAGAGGACATGAACACAAGTTACATTTTGACCATAGAGCTTCAGCAGGTCCATTCAGCACTGATAGCAGGAGCTGTCAACCAATCTCTTATTCCCCCTTTCCTCTTTAGTTATTGCATTTCCAGAATCTTACAACAAAGTCATAACATGCTTCCTAAAGTTAATGAGAAATTTCCTTTCCTTATCACCTGGTGTGCCTAGTTGGCTGTGTCCATCAGGAAAAAAGATTGTAGCTTCTTTTCAGAACAGCATGAACATATTGAGGGGAAAATAGAAACAGAAGTCAATTATTGTTGCTTTTTCACTTTTTCTGTTTCCAAAACCCTCAGAATCATCTTTACTTTCTGCCGCCGTCGTCTGCGTGGAATAGGGTAGGCCACCAAGAAAGGAAATGTGTCTGCCTAGATGGCTACATAGGAAGTCCTTGACTGATGGCAGCAATTAGCACTGGAATTTCTGTAGCGAAGCGATGTGGTTGTAAGGCATCACTTAGCAATGATAACTCCAGAAGTCCTGGTTGCCATCATTAACTGATTCCCACCGTTGTTAAGTAAGGGAGCCTCCTACTGGTTTTTCACAACCAAGTCAAAGGGGAAGCTGGCAGGAAGCTGCAAGTCCCAATTGGCTTACAAGCAAGCTGGCAAGCAGATAAGTGGCTGCTGACAGGTGGGAAAGTGCGCTAGGGGAGTTGCAAAGGTGTAAAGTGTGAGTTAAATGATAGCAAATTTGTGGCCAAACAGACTTCAGGGGAATGCTATTTCAAAACTTAATAAACCACTAGGAAAATTAGTTAAAAAAAAGACCCTTCCATTAATGCCAGGAAGTTAATTTTAGAAAGGATGACAATGCATGGCAGATGTTGCTTTCTCCATTTTCATGACCAAGAAGGATAGAATATATTACAATGCGTGCCTACATAAATGTAATTGCAGAAATTAGTTAGAATGTAAGTTACTCTGGCTAGTTTTGAAAGCCATGTTCATGTTACTTCATGGATTAGCATACTCTAGACATGGCTTGATGTTCATGTTCTCAGTTTTTATCAATGCAGGTCAGCTGTTCAGTTATTTCAGTCCACAGTTCTGCAAGGATTGGTGCATGTTGCAGAGGTCGAAGGCTGACTGCATTCATATGGTAAATCCAGGAAGAAAAGTAATTGCTTTGATCCAGAATATGTTTGTGCGTGTTCCTTCTTAGCCAAAGTAATATGAACAGAAGGAGGGAGAAGAGGAAGGGGAGAAGACTGCTTTTAAAGGATTGAAAGTGTGGTTGCTTTTCTCCCCTATTGTTTTCATATTTTCCTCCCTGTCTTCTTTGAACTGTATACTTGTGAGATCCATAATGGTTGGCTTTGTTGTAATTGCAACAGGTGTGTCACTCAGAGACTGTAATTCATTGTGGTGGTCTTGAATGTGGAAGGGAAACAATACAGGTGTACCGTTGTTAATTTACCATTAGGAAATAAGATACAGACCTCCTTGTCCTTCTTCCCTTTCTAAGGATCTACTGTTTGGATACGCAAAGGAGAGCTGCTTATTTAATCCTGAAAGTAATTTGTGGGAGCATGTGCTCAATAGCTGTTCTCTTTATAACTGGACTTCTTGTAAACTCAATTTTCCATGCAAGTCACAAAAGAAAGCAATGAAATATAATAGATGTCAGTCTCTGTTGTAAAATCCAAGAAAATTAATTTAATTTAGCTGATGTTCTTTCTTTGATGCGTGATGGCAGGTTCAAAGCACTGTAGCAAAGCTAGTTTTAAAGCAACATATGTTTTGAAGCTCTGGCTTCAGAAATCCATAATTAATAACATATTTTATTTTTTATTTTTTTTAAAGTAGCTTGTGGCTAAAACTTTCTTCCTGTACCCTGTAAGAAAAAAAATAATGCGGTTCAAAGCTTGGGTTTAATTTATATTTTTAATGACTAGAATTCTTTAACTAGTCCCCATGAAATCTCAATAGTCTTATAGTGATGCTTATAATTGGCTTCATCCACTACTTGGATTTTCTGACTTATTGCATATTTTTAATGTCAGGATGGCAACACATACAAATAATCATTGCAATAATTTTGTTCCCAGTCATTCTATTTCAGAATTAGGAGCCTGGAGATGCTCTCCTATTAAGAATCTTACTATATGGAACATCTTTAGCATCTGGAGTCGATCAGTTTTTCCATTTAGAAGGCTGGAGAAACCGCACTAATTAGGAAGAAATTAAATCACAGTTACTCACAAACTGCTGCTTGACAGGTGTAGAGACTTTGTGCTTATCAAACTGCTAAGAGAGTTCAGAACTTGTATGAAGAGCCTAAGCTAATTCAGCAGCAGAGAAAAATGTACTGATTTTCTTTTGTTTATCTTATAGAGTGAAAATGAAGCCATGTTTAATATTTGCTTTGTATTTCTGTTGGACCCCAGAACATATTTTTGCTTGATATTGTTTTTACATTAATGTTGGGAGCTGTCCAAAGTTTGAGCTTAAGATGGGCAGTCGTACAAGTATTTTAAACGAATAAATTAAATAAATTTGCTCAGTGCAGTATTTATGTGATGACTGGGTAGTCTCTGATGATTTTTTCTCCTGCATGTGCCCTTGGTAGATGTTTTTTCAAACATTTAGCTGAACTTTGCTTTCCTGTAATTTCTGTCCATTTGTTATTATTGTGCCCCCTGGACCAAGAGAGAACAGTTCTTCTCCATCTTCTCTGTGATAGCCCTTCAGTTGTTTGAAGAGAGATATCATGTCATATTTTAATCTTTTCTTCTCCAAGCTAATCACCCCTAGTATTTTCTCCACAGGTTTTTCTCTCACCATCTTGTCACTCACCTGACTAAAAATACTCAGGGTTCTATTGCAAGAAAAGGTATCTTCTGAAAATATGCAGATTACTGCTTTGAATAGACTGAGGTTATCACCATGATTGCTGAGCTAAATGTATATGAAGCTCTTGAAAGATTTGAAATACGGTACCTAAACCCTTGACAAGGAATGCATGGACAAAAATATATTTTAATATTGTGCAAGATACATTGGTTCTTACTCTGTTTTTTCCTAATAATTTTTATTAAGGGGTATATCAAAAAGTAAACAAGTAAACTAATGCAAAAATGCATTAAAACAAAGTGCAAAAAAGAGAGGGAAAACAAGAAAAAAAATTACACACACACGCGCGCGCGCACACACACACACACAATATAGGGCAGTGATGGCAAACCTATGGCATGCGTGCCACAGGTGGCACGTGGAGCCATTTGTCAGGGCACGCGAGGCACTGCCCCGTCAGCTGGCCAGTCACTTCTGGTTTGCTCGGAGGGTTGTTTTGAGCGCTCCGAAGGCGTCAGGGAAGCCTCCAGACGGTCCCTGAAGTCACTTCCGGTTTGCTCGGAGGGTCATTTTAAGCATTCTGAAGGCTTCAGGGAAGCCTCCGGATGGTCCCTGAAGCCTCCAGAGGGCCTCCGGGGGGGCGGGGAGGCTTTTTTTGCCCTCCCCAGGCTCCTATAAAGCCTCTGGAGCCTGGGGAGGGTGAAAAGCATGTAAAAATGGGGGGTTGCGCCTGTTGTGCACGCATGCGCACTGGGGGGGTCACGCATTGCATTATGGGTACGGCACGCCCGCACACGACCCCCCTGAGCTCCCCCCACTTGTGGCACGTGAGCCAAAAAAGGTTCGCCATCGCTGATACAGGGTTATAGAAAGCTGCATGAACACTAGATGGCAACAAAGACTTTTGTCTATCTTTTTATTTCCTTCTAGTGGTCACGCAGGGATGCAGTGGCTAGTGGCTAACATGCTGAACTTGTCGATCGGCAATTCAGCAATTCGAATCTCTAGCGCCACATAACAGAGTGAGCTCCCGTTACTTGTCCGAGCTTCTGCCAACCTAGCAGTTCGAAATAACATAAAAAACGCAAGTAGAAAAATAGGGACCACTTTGGTAACAGTGTTCCGTGCGTCTTTGGTGTTGAGTCATGCTGGCCACATGACCACGGAGACGTCTTCGGACAGCGCTGGCTCTTCGGCTTTGAAATGGAGATGAGCACCGCCCCCTAGAGTCAAGAACGACTAGCATGCATGTGCAGGGGAACCTTTACCTTTAGTGGCCAGGCAGCATTTTGCAGCTGAGATCTGGTGGCCCTAATGTACTGCATTATGTGCTGAGAATTACTAACATTTTTACACATATAAGTTTGTATAAATACAAGAAACAACTCTTAGTATCCCTGAAAAGAGCATACACAGGAAGTCAGCATGGTGGGACACTTAGGTCTGGGCTTGGATATCAGTGAAGATCAAATCTCCACACACAAAACTCAGCATATAATTGGAGGCAGTTACTTGACTCCTCTTTTATATGGTGGTTCAGAGAATCAAATTAGTTCAGGAGATTATAATCTCTTAATCCTTAGGTTATGGTAGGTAAGAAAGAAAATCCGCAGAAGAATTCATTAAAAAGAACTAGTATTTATGTCTTGGTATCAGCCAGATTGTATTTTTAAAAAATCTGTAGCTTCTCTCTGTGGCAGCTTTGTTCTTTGCCAGTATAACTTTGTGCGCTTTTTTGGAATCAAATTGCAACCCATCTTCTGTTCCACCATTCTGAATACATGCGATTATATCAGAACAAGGGAAAATATGCTACAGTTTATCAGTTCGGATCTTTGAATTAACATGCAGCTTTGTTTGCTGTGGCCGGAAGCCAACTTTAAGCCATGGTTGCTTGAGTGTGGTGAGACTCTGCTTTGCTCTGCTTTTTTCACTTTGCAAATGGGATCACTGATTTGTAGCTAGAAATGGTGTTGATTTCCCCAGGAGCCCCATTGAAAGTCCATATTCAGGTTGATTAACATTTTTGTAGAGAGAGAATGTGGCTTTGTGAGATTATAGAACAATAACTTTGAATGTGGGAGGTGTGCACAGCTCATTAACGATAGACTATTTCCACCATGTTTTTATAATAGAAAGCAATGGATGAAGGAATAGCTTAGCAATAAGGGATTTTTATTAGAAATGAGAAAGTGATGAAGTAGGAGGGATTGCATCTTTTTTTTGCTTTCTGAAATCAGCTTTAAATGTTGAATTTTGCCAGTAAGATAAGTTATGGCAGGATATAAGTACCGGTAGTCCTTGACTTACAACTGGTCACTTAGCAACCATTTGAAGTTATGGTGGTTACCTTAAATGATATTTACGATCTGGATTTAAAGCTCTGCTAGACAGAGGGGATGGTGGCTGTGGTCATGTGATCAAAGTTTTTGCATTTGCAAACATACAATAATAATAATAATAATAATAATAATAATAATAATAATAATAATAATAATAATAATAATAATAATAATAATAATAAAATTTATTTCTTAGCCGCACCCTCTCCCGAAGGACTCGGGGTGGCGTACAGTAAAAAACACATAAAATACAATATGGACAATACACACACAAAATAAACAAATACGTGTACATAGAGGAGGTAGGCAGATGAATGAAGACAATTAAAAACACAATTTAAAATCCCCTAATAAATTCCAAAAACCACAAAATTAAAATTAAAAACCCGTCAGGAGCAGAGTGAACGAACTAAGGTTGAGCCAGGCCAGCTAGTTGGAATAGGTGGGTCTTGAGCTTTATCCGGAAGGCGCGGAGGTCAGAGGTGGTCCTAATATCCGGGGGAAGGTCATTCCACAGGGCTGGGCCCGCTACAGAGAAGGCTCTGCTCCTAGACGCCGCCCCCCGACATTGTCTGGTGGACGGCACCTGGAGGAGTCCCCCTCTGTACGAGCGAATTGGTCGCAGGGATGTATGGGGCAGGATACGATCCCGCAAGTATCTAGGTCCTGAGCCATGGAGCGCTTTAAAGATCGTTATCAAGACCTTGAAACGCACCCGGTAGACCACAGGGAGCCAGTGCAGCTCGCGCAGGAAAGGTGTCACATGGGAGTACCTTGTACTCCCCATAATTACCCGCGCGGCCGCGTTCTGGACCAACTGTAGTCTCCGAGTGCATTTCAAGGGAAGCCCCATGTAGAGAGCGTTACAGTAGTCCAGGCGAGACGTCACCAGCGCATGAGTGACTGTGCGCAAGGCATCCCGGTCCAATAGGGGGCGCAATTGGCGCACCAGGCGAACCTGGTGGAACGCCCCCCTTGCCACGGCCGTCACATGGTCATCCATGGACAGCCGAGCATCCAGGAGGACGCCCAAATTGTGCGCCCGCTCCACCGGGGCAAGTTGTACGCCCCCGATGGCCAGAGATGGGATTAACTGGTTGAACCGGGGGGCCGGAACCCACAGCCACTCCGTCTTGGAGGGGTTGAGCTTGAGTTGGTTGTCATCCATCCAGATCCGTACGGCTTCCACACACCGGGACATCACTTTGACGGCCTCGTTGGGGTGGTTCGGGGTGGAAATGTACAGCTGAGTATCATCAGCGTACAGATGGTATCCCACCCCGAAACCACTGATGATCTCACCCAGCGGCTTCATATATGTGTTGAACAGGAGCGGCGAGAGGACCGACCCCTGTGGCACCCCACAGGTAAGGGGGCTTAGAGTCGACCTCTGTTCCCCTGTCAACACACGTTGCGTCCGGCCGGAAAGGTAGGAGCCGAACCACCGTAAAACGGTGCCCCCGACCCCCAACCCCTCCAGTCGGTGCAACAAGATACCATGGTCGATGGTATCAAAAGCTGCCGAGAGGTCTAATAGGACCAGGATAGAGGAACAACCCCTATCTCTGGCCCTCCAGAGATCATCCACCAACGCGACCAAGGCCGTCTCCGTGCTGTGCCCAGGGCAAAAGCCGGACTGGCGCGGGTCTAGATAATCATTTTCCTCCAGATGTCGTGGAAACTGATAAGCCACCACACTCTCTAAAACATACATGGAGGGAGGGAGGAAGGGAGAGAGAGAGAGAGTTGCATGATGAAAAGTTGAAATAGATTTATATTTTTTATAATCTGTGGTAGGAAAATGATAGCATTTTTGTCTAGTTCTTCTATCTTCTTCTGGATGCCCAGTGGGTTTGTTTGTTTTTTGCACATTTTGATTAGTATTTACTGAAACTGATTGAACACTGATAGTTTTTGAAAATAATTGAGCTGGTAGAATGATTTTGTCAGGGTTCCAAATAGCATCCAAAATTAAATCAGAGTCCAAGGCAGTGTATTGCTCAAAGTTCCAATTTATAAAGAGAGCCATGTTGGCACATCTGGGAAAACCCGAATCTGAAAGCTTCCCGGTTTTCCCACCCAGTTGAAAGTTCAAGATCTTGCCTCCACATCCACAAGTCCATCACATGGTCCAATCTCCCACTGCCATGCTGTCAGTTCCACCCATCCAGTTCCAGTCAAGTGCATAGACAAAGGATGATCTTGGCTTTCTAGAAAGAATTTTGTTATGGCTACATATCACCACATCCGTATAATTCCCCCTCCCATTTTCCCACAACAGAAAATGCATAGTAGAATAATAGAAAGTATGGCAGGCCAAAGATCCAAAAGAAAAGATGGCTGCAGGCCCAACAGATTTACTGCTGCCAGCCAGTAATAATGTCTACAAAAAGCGTTTTTCCAGTTAATCCAGGTTTGTAGAACAGTAGACAGTAGAAACAGGAGCCAGGTTTAAAATGCTTGAAATTTCACGGCTGTTAAGACATCTTTCTGCATCAAGTAAATCTTTCAATATAAACAATGTGAACTGTGGAACATCTCCAATAGTAGCAGAGATGCATCCCTTTGTAAGGCCAATCAGTTTTTTGATAGGAGAGCTCTCTCCGATGTTCATAACCCCTTGAGATTTTTATATTCCTGTATGTATAGAAAAGTGTGCGAAAATGCTTTGAAAGGAGCCTTTTCATCCTGTTTCAATTAGAACAAGATGGAAAGCACAATGGATGCTCTGACACTTGAGCTTTTGTTATCTATTTTGAATAGCTAAATCGATAAATGTCATCATGCTGTTACATAAATGGAATGTATGTGATTTGACTTGCTTGATCAGTGTGATGTGTGTTTAAATTTTGGAACCATTTACCTCAAAGCCCAAAATACTTATCTTCATTTTCAGCTCCCCAACTAGTGATCTTATTCTGTTGCACAGCAACCTTAAAGAGACCAGCGCCTTGAATGCACACACACACACACAATTAAAATTTAATTCATTTTCCTCATTCCTCCTTTCTTTTCTCCCAACTGCCTACTATTATCTAAAGCAGAAATTCATAGTGTATTTTAACTCTGCCTCTAGTAGCCTCTTTCATTCCATTAGGGTGCCACAGAAAATGCAGGAAGCGGCAACTGGGGTTGGAACTAATTCACTGAATTAATAAATACATTTAAACGGATGGTGCATTTTCTTCCATTTTAATTAGAATAATTGCTCCATTATCTTAGAAGTACACAATTCTTAGAGTGGGATGTTGAGATTTCATTTCATTTCATGAGACCAGGCCAGGTGTTGAAAGATGGACAGAATAAGGGAGAAACTACATTGAATTAAATTAAAAATAATTTAATTGGAAATTTTAGTATTATTATTTTCCTTGAATTCAATTGTTTCTCCATTTTAATACATAAGGGAATGTATTTAGTAATACAGTTAAATTAAAAGGAATCAATTCATGGTCACCTGCTGCTACATGCTTACCATAAAAAGATTATAGCAAGATTTAATTAAAGGCTTATCACAGATCTTACTTACAGCATAAAGTTAGGTATGGAAGAAAAAAAGTGGAAAACAAAACTGGAATATGGTCCAGCAAACTTTGTTTATGCAAACTTTGTTTATGCAATGTAGGTTTGCAATTTATCACTTTTTAGGATGAAAATGCTCAAATTGCTTCAGGTGCATGAAATAAAGAAAACATTCCTTATAATCTAGACCCTGCCAGTCTTCAAGAAGAAATACAGAAACATATAGATAATCCTTGGATCCAAGGATTATCTATATGCTTATGTATTCTCTTTAGGGTTTCGTTGTATTTAAGTACAATGACAATAAAGACTATACTTAGAATATATGTTTATGCATTCTCTCTATAAAGGGATGCGGTGGCATTCTCAAGAGTCTTCTCCGATATCAAAGGTCAAAAACATCAACACACTTTATATCCTATTTTTTCAATGTTCAATTTTTGCCTTCATAGAATGTCACATGGAAAACCATTGTCTACATGATTCTGATCTTTATAGACATCTTTTCCAAGGCCTTCATTACAGCTCTATGAAATGCTAGTATGTAGCATTTCATTACTGCTGGTTCCTTTTTTATGAGTAGTCAGTCAAAAAAGGCAGAAGATATCTATCATCTCAGTGTCCTCATTGCCAGTTCTAAGACTGGTTGTTATATTTGTCATCATTAGTCTAGCCTCCTTTACCTTTAATCATAGCTTCTTTTTCACTGTTCCTTTCATTGCTAGGGTTTTCAGGTTATTTTCATTTTCATCAGGGTAGTGTCAGCTGAATAGGACAGGTTATTGATGTTTTTTCCTCCAGCCTTAAAACCATGCTCAACATTTTCTAATCCAACTTCCCTTAATATATATGTTCAACCTATAGGGGCCCATTATTTTTCACTGCATTGTCATTCTTTGCATATTATCTACCCATAGTTTTTTTTGTAAAAAGTATAAAAAGTGTTTAACCTTTGCCTTCTCCTGTGCAGTACAAATTTATGCATTGGCTGTTGTCTCTAAAGTGATCGTCCACTTCCAGCATCTTCCTATATTACTGCTGCCCAATACAAATGACTGCTTGCTTTCATTGGGTAGCTGGGGTGACCTTAATCTTGGATGACCTGCTGGGAACTGTGGTGGTGCAGTGGTTAGAATGCAGTCTTGCAGGCTAGCTCTGCTTACATTGCCAGGAGTTCAATCCTGACCGGCTCAAGGTTGACTCAGCCTTTATCCTTCCGAAGTTGGTAAAATGAGGGGACAATATACTGATTCTGTAAACCACTTAGAGAGGACTGTGAAAGTGCTATGAAGCAGTATATAAGCCTAAGTAATATTGCTACTGCTATTGCTATTGCTATTGCTATACTCTTGGTGTGCATTTCCAGTTTTTCTTGGTTCAACCCTTTCAAGTCACTCTACTTCCCGCCACAAGAGAACATCACAGCCGCACTTGGGAATGGGCCAGGTTCAGTATAGGAGCATTATAGTCATGTGAGACTATGAAGTTCCCTTGATGTTTTTTATTGCATCTCTAGCTCTTACAAGAAATTGATTTTTGCTATTTCAAATGATTGTCGCAGAATATTATGCTGTAGTTAAAGAAGTATTAATTGTGTAAGACTACTGTTCTTTCTAACTAATGGCAGCTGTTAAGGTCTTAAGCAGGACTGTTTTCCTGGCAATGCTACCTGGCTACATTAAACTTTTTAATCCATAACAATTCCTCTTGGTAAATTTTAAGAATGTTTCTGAGGTTTCAGCATTCTTCTTTAAATGACCCACAATTATTATTTTTTAAAAAAATTATAAAGAGTGCATACTTCTGCACGGAAGCATTTGTCTTCAGAATGATGGGTGTTTGGGTAAGTGTGCAGATTTATGTAACACTATATGATTCTTTTGTCCAGAGTAGCTTTGCCTTGGTTCACATGGAAATAATTGGTAAATTCTTCAAGACCCTCATTTCCCCAGATATAAAAGAGGCGTTGCTTCCCAATATTTATCCTTCAAAGAATAAATGTTATTTTCATGTCAGGAGCTTTGTGCTGGAAGATTTTCCCTTTTCTATTAAAAATAATAATTATATGTATAATAAAGGAGACAGATGCTACAATAACTGGAAATGGTTATGCAAAATTGTCCATGAGCAAGGATTGTAATGCTTTGGGAAAACTCCAGCCATTACATGAATCAAATTGATGAGCCCAGCCTGAAAACATCATTTGGCTATCCTGTATTGTACCAACCAAGAAGAGGATGGGAGTTATTTGATGTCTCTGCTTCTTGTTAAAATATAATTTCCTCTAAACGAAAGAACAAGAAAACCCAATATAGATTAAAAAAAGATGACTGTAAAAGTGATATGCACAAACTGGAGTGGCATTTTCGGTAATTCGAAAGATTTCCCCGATAGTATATGAAACATTTTGCAAAAAGGCTGGGAAATGGCTACAAAGGGGGACATGTTTCAATACTGTAAAAGTGGTGACAAATAGAGCCTTTTAAAACAGAGACTAGGGCTTTAAATTCTTAGACTGGGAATAAAGTCAGAAAGAAGTTTGTGGTAGTGAACGCTAGAGCAAGGAGATACAAGAGTTCAGTGAATGTGAAGCTACACAAATTGTTGCACTAGAAACCGTTTCAGTCAGGGGTGAAATCCTCCCAGTTTGGGATTAATTGTGGTTGTAAGTCGAGGACCACCTGTATTTCTATTGTAAACAATTACCTAAGAATAGAAATGTATAGTTCTTTTAGTATTTCATTAAAGTATAGTTCTTTTAGTGTTTCATTAAAAAGTTGATCAAAAACACTTTAGACCATTCATGAAAATCCTAAGAGCTGTCGATGTCATTATAGGTAACTTACTGAGTTACCATGGAGCCATTTTAGAGAGATATGCTGCCTTTAAAATAATTCATTTGTACATTACGGATATTTTCAAAATATCTACCAAAGTGCATCATTTTTTTTGGGGGGGGGGCAGCTTTTTATCACTTGTTATTTTCAAGGTAATCCTTGAATGTACAGAAGCTACTCTCCAAACTCGATTACAGAAAATGCGACTTCAGCAACAATGTGATCAATGCCTGGAATGCATTACCTGACTGTGTTGTTACATCCCCACACCTCTGTAATTTTAATCTTACACTGTCTACTGTTGATCTCACCCCATTCCTAAGAGGTCTGTAAGGGGTGTGCATAAGCACACCAGAGTGCCTACCATCCCTGTCCCACTGTCTCCATTTATTCGTACCCATTTACTGTGTTCATATTTATGTTTATACTTATAGCTGTTATATTTTACATGTTTGACAAACTAAAATAAATAAAAATAAATACTTGGTTTTGAATGTTGTAGCATGATCTTCGTTGCCTTGAATCCATCTGTTGCCTTACGCAGAACCTGAGATTTGGACGCCAGTAATCGCTCGATTCTTGAATAGGGTAGCAAGACTTAATTTTTATTTGAATTAGATATTAGTTGCATGATGCCAGTTGTATCTGGTAGAAGCCATGATGATGTCTCCATGCAAAATAACAGAATAACAGGCCTGAGTAGCAATAGGCATGAGTTGCATAGGCATGAGTAGCAATGTGTGGACCTGACTTTTTTGCACCTGACAATCATAGTTTACATAAAACAATTGAAATTGCTATCTCTTGGGCACCAGGTTATAAAGGCTAACATAAAATGGTTCTACGTATTATACCTAGAACCATTAGCAAAGAAGCAGCAAGATAACCATTAAGAATGCGTTAAAAGTGAGTTGAAAGAAGGAAGTTATTAAGGAAGTTGATCTTAAAATAACAATATCTTTTTTCAGACTTGTATGGAAGTCTGAGATAGGATAAGCTCCTTTTAAGAACAGCAATGTGGTATGTTTCCACAGGTGAGTGTATTTGCACATGTTATAACTATCCTTTTGAATCATTTTCAAAGGATGCACAACTGGAGGTACCAGATGTTGGCTGCAAAATTTCAGACAGTTACTAGATGGAAGCAAAACTAGCATTTTCTGTGTGTTTCTGCTGCCATTTATTGCTTGATTCTTACAGCCCAAATGTGATCACTTCCTACTTACTTTCTGTACCATTAAGAATTTTAACAGAATAACAGAATTTGAAGGGACTTTGGAAGTCTTCTACTCCAATCCCCTGCTCAAGTAGGGAACCTTATACCATATTTCAAGTGGTTGTCCAATCTCTTCTTAAAAACCTCTAGTGTTGAAGCAACCACACTTTCTGGATGCAAGTTGTTCTACTGATTAATTGTTCTGTCAGGAAATTTCTCCTTAGTTCTAGGTTGGTTCTTTTCTCGATAGGTTTCCATGCAGTGCTTTTTGTCCTGCCTTCAGGTACTTTGGATAATGGGTTGTGGCAGCCCCTTAGATATTGGAACACTGCTATCATGTCATCCCTAGTCCTTCTTTTCATTAAACTAGACATACCCAATTCCTGAAACTGTTGTTTATGTTTTAGCTTCTAGCCCCCTAATCATCTTTGCGGCTCTTCTCTGTTCTTTTTCTAGAGCAGGGCTGTCAAACTAGATTTCATTGAGGGCTACATCAGGGTTGTGTTTGACCTCGGAGGGCCAGGGTGGGCGTTTCCATAGTGGCATTTAACACAGGCTCAAGATGCATTTTTCCACCTTTGCATTCAAAACAGCAATTCCAGACAAAGGGAGATTTAATTTCTGTCACAAATAGTCTCAATTCCATAATGTAGAGATTAAAGTCATTAGAGTCCCCAGCTGCTATGGGGTTTGACTCTTTTGTATAAGAGCAGATCTGAATATGTGCATAATATTGTCAGAACAGAGATGTTCAAAAGCCTAATATGAGTTAAGACAACCTAAACAACATCCAGAGTATTATATTTATACTTACTGGGTTGAAAGATAAATTAACATTTAGAACCTTAAAATACTTTTAAACAAAACAATTCATTTCTGTTTAATTCATCCATCTCTCCTTTTTTGTCTTCTTCATGTATTGAAAAGAAAAATTATACAACACAACAGAATCATCAAAATATATTGCTAAATGTCTAGAAAGATTCAGAAAATATGCATGCTGTGTGGAAACATTTCCAGGTCCATTTGGACTACAACTGGATACACAATTAAATATCACTGACTTCACTGGTTTTTATGCATACCTGACAAAAGCTGCCTTCTATCTGCCAGATTTGCACACTATCCAGTCATAATATGATTTGATTTTGACTCTGGGTGTTCTGTAAATTCAGCCATTTGTGCTTTACGCAGTAAATCACAATTTAGAAATAATCACTGGACGTTTTCACATGACATACTGCATTAAAAAAAATCTTACACCTTGTACATATACTACATCCAATCATGTTTTGTATTCTAGGTTTTTAGGCTCACTATATTGATACATACCATTATGGGGGAGATAACACAGTCCAGTTGTAAGTCAAAATCCAGCAAATTACATTACAGCCACAGATAAGTGAGCAAACTCTTTGGATTAGGCCTGTTCCATATTTTTAAACTGAATGAAACTAGGAATCATGCATAAAGCAGCCAACAGGAAGGAAGATAAAAACACATGGGGCTGAGAAAGAAACGTATAAAGTGTGTCTCCCCCGCTGCTCATTTTTGGCTGCCAGACTACTGTAGGAGGCCGTGGGGGCTGAAAATAGGCCGAAAAGACCCCCTGTGACCCATTTTTGACTGCCAGACTGCTGTAGGAGGCCGTGGGGGTTGAAAATGGGCCAAAAAGACCCCCCGTGACCCATTTTTGGCTGCCAGACTGCTGTAGGAGGCTGTGGTGGCTGAAAATGGGTTGAAAACCATCTCTCATAGCACAATTTCAGATGCCAGACTACTGTAGGAGGCTGTGGGGGCCAAAAATGGTCACCCTCCGGCCCATTTCTGGCTGCCAAACTGCTATAGGAGGACATGGGGGCCGAAAACGGGCCAAAAATATCCTCCCGTGACCTGTTTTTGGCCATCAGACTGCTACAGGAGGCCGTGGGAGCCGAAAACATCCCATGCGTCCCCCCACAGCCCATTTTGGCCAACAGAGGCACCATGGGCTGGGCCTTTGTTATTTCCAGGCTGGCCCTGTGGGCCATATTTAAACACCCATGGGCCAGATACAGCCCACGGGCTTTGAATTTGACACCCCTGTTCTAGAGTCTCAACATCTTTTTTATATTTTGATAATCAAAACTGCATGCAATATTCCAAATGTGATCTTACCAAGGTATTATAAAGTGGTATTAACACCTACATTGGAATCTAATGGAATATACAGATTTACAACATAAGCCTATAGAGTTACTGTGCTTTCAGGACACTTTCAGACTGAAAGTGGAAATTTCATCAGAATATTCAGAATATTGTACACCTACACGCAACATGATGCTTTATTAAAACCTGATGTTTGCAATTAGAATTGTAGTACAAGAATCTATGAACCAGTAGTGAGTTTTCTAATTTTCAGAGTATAGAACAAGAACTTCAGTCTCTTCCTCTTGAAATATATAAGAAACATCTTAGAGCCTTTCACGACATTGTTTTTATACTAAAGAGCAATGGGATTATACTAAAGAATGCATACAGTATTTGTGATGTTGAGTTTCCAGACCTTGTTCTTTAAAATGATGCTTTCATTTTTGCATATACTCATTTAAAAATCCACTTTGCAGCCTAGTCTAATTTTAGTTTAGTACAAGGAAGAAAAAGCTGCAGAGTTTCATGCAGACAATTGAGTAGTTATTATTTTTGTCCTTCTAATGATCTTGGTAAGCATTACGCTGTATGTATGCTGCAGTTTCTGAGTTGGGAAATGTGTTTTTTAACGCAAGCAGTGTGCTATATACCTACCTGCCTGGCCTATTTTGAAGCAAGTTGCTGCTTCCATGAAAATAAGGTCTGAAGGAATAACACTGAAATCTTCAACCCCCTGATGTGTTTCTTAATGGTCATGGGTCTTTAAAAGTCAATCTGGTAACATCCAGACTTTTACCTCCATGAACAAATAGTATTTGGCTCCTGTAGCCTCTTAACTGACTCTGAATTGATTCTTGAAACAACAGGAAGCTGTAGATGGTATCTGGCTATATTCACTCCAGGGTGTTGAGGTTGGGGGGGGGGGGAGAAAGGAAGGGAAGTGAGTCTCGGTATGTTGTTCAGCTTTGTAACCTGCTAATCAAATGATCCGGGAACTGCAGCTCCCATCTGTACAATTTTCTATAAATGTACAGGCTACAGTTTTAAGCCACCATGAAGATTTATGAAATAGAAAATTTTAGAAAAATAGGCTGCCTATTTGGAAGTGTCATTGAAATGAGTGCTGAAGTTTTTTTTTAAAAAAAATCAAAGAACACATGTAAATATAATTCATAATTTAAAATGCATAACCATTCCAATCATGGAGAAAATCCATCTATGTGGTCACTTGGAGTTGAAAGTGACTTGATGGCACATAATCAGTGAATCAATCAATCAGCCAACCACTTTATATAAAATATCTTCATATCTGCCCATTTATTATCTTTAGGCTAATAAGGTAGAATCCTTGCTACTCCACTGCAAAAAGTCTCTTAAAACATTTGTCCAGCTTTAACACAGCTCTATATTGTGTCTATACTGGGAATAAATTAGTAGTGAAACTAAGTTTAAGGATGCCAGCAATTCTCTCAACAATGACCACAAAAATATCAGAAAACTGAATCCAGTCATGTTGGTGCCTCAGTTTATGATTACAAGGACTTATGACTGGATTTCAGGTCGCAATTGTTATTGTAAATCAAGGACTACCTGTAATTATTTGAAGAAGCTTTGTGTAAATAGGAGAAAACACAATTTGATTTGATGATTTGATTTGAATATTTGCCATCAAGATTGTGTTGATTCTTAATGACCACACAGATAGGCTTTTTTATTTTTTTATTTTTTTACAATATACATCAGGTGGATTTCTTTTACTTCCTTAGTGAAAAAAGTTTTAAATGTAAGTTTAAGGACATTTTTTTTAAAATAAACAGAAGAAGGGTGATTGGAATGCTGATTTTGGAAAGTTATGAATGAACTAAGGGTCCAGATGGAGTCAAAATAAGTTTTTTGAAATTAATCATAAGAATTATTCACATTAGAAAATGCTGCTGTTTGAATTCATAAAATAAAACATGATGGGATAAGAATTTGAACGTTGGACATTAGCGGGAAGTAGAACAAATTAAAGATTATAATGTAAGAGAAGACCACTTAAATTTGGCTTACACATAATGGAACAAAATACTATTAGCATTGAAAATCTTGAATTAAATGTCAGGCTTGTTAAAAGGAAGGAATATTGAATTTGTTTGATCAAGATTCAAATGGATTGTGATTATTTCTGATAATCCTTAATACAGGGATCCCCAACCTCCGGTTCATGGACTGGTCTGCGGCATGCCAGAAACACAGCCATGCAAACAAGTGAAGCCCCATCCATGGAATGCAAGCAGTGTGCAAAACCACGCCCCCTCCAGTCCACGGAAAAATCTCTCTCCACAGAACCAGTCCTTGGTTCCTAATAGATTGGGTGCCTTAATGGACTTTTGTTGACTAGAGCTTAACAACAAGGCTTTAAAGGAACTATAAACGATACAGATAACAAAGCTTAACAGGTTGTCCTTGGGTTATGGCCAATCATTGAATGACCATTTGAAGTTATGACAATCTTGGAAAGGGCTTCCAGCCTTCATAAAATGTTGCACCATCTCCCCTGCTTACATGATTACATTTCAAGTACTTGGGAAACCAGCTTGTATTTATAAATACTTGCAAAGTCCCACCATTGTATGACAACAATTTGCAATGTTATTTTCCCATCTTTGATTTCTTTGGGGACGGTTTCCAGCAGGAAAATTAGATATACTTAATGGACTTTCAATTGTGTGATTTGCTTAATGATCATCATGAAAATAGTTTCAAAATCAGGTTCGGTTATGTGAGTGTCTAGGTCCTCTGTTGATGATTGTTATTTAATGAAATTAATGAATGAACACAAACTGCATTTTAAAACTAATGCAAAATAAGCCTGCATCTATCAAGCACAACATTTGTGTTGCCAGCAACATCGACAAAAGCTTATGTGTTCTTTTACTTATATCTCCCACTTTGTTAAAATGTGTGCTGGTTTTATAAAGCACAGACTCTGTGGGCATCCCTTTTTATAACTATGGCGTAAAAATGGTTGATAGCTGTAATATGACCTTTGCTTCTAACTTGTCTTCAATGTTTCTTTAAGCTTTAAAGGCCAAATGTTTTTATTTTCTGTCCCCTCAACATTCACATGCTTGTACTGATCTAGGTTTTCTGGCAGAGGGTGATAAGTGGCTGAATTAAGTTCTTTACTGGATTTGAGGGGTTTTCCCCTCAATGGAAAAATGATCATTGTATTATTCCTTGTTGTGAGTTTTTTGACCCTAAGAAACAGCTCCCCCCACATAGCTGATGTCAAAACCTTTATCAATATATTCAAACTCACCCTCTTTTAAATGGAAAAGGTAGTTTATAAACATAATTGAAGTTCTTTTATTGTTCGTCCTTGGTGATACGAAGCAGGGAGAATCGCTTTCGTGAGAGTGAATTTTGTAACTTTGTAAGAAAGTGAATTTTGTAGGAAAATCGTAATGCGTGAAAATAGTGATCTAGGTGGAATTTAAATTTTGATAACGCTAGCATTTGAAATAAACCAAGCCAGAAGAGCAAATGGGGAAAAAGGAGTCACCAATTGTCCAAGGAAGATTCTATATACCATATATTCTCTTTCGGGTCTGGCAAAGTGCCATTGTTGTTATCTCCTATCTAGCTCCATGGAACTACTTAGTAAGAATTGAATTGCAATAAGTTCAATTTAAATCAAATCCTGTTTTCCCTATTTCTTGGATCATCCACTAAGAACTGTGCAACTTTCCGAGGAAAAATTACATGGTGGCATTTATATTTTTATGCTTGGTTCTGCCCTTAAATAGTAATAAATTAAATGATAACTGTGTATTAAGCATATTTTAGTTTTATTTATCCTCTTCAAGTCCTGTATTCTTCCATGATGTACAATATTTTGATTTTGTTCCTTTCCTAGATACTGTTCATATAAATAATTCTAAATGTATATTTAAAAAGTAATTTTGGCATTTTACCCTATCCATGGTCACCCCTAGTTCTGATTATAATTTCTAAATCCAAAAGCATATACTATTAGTCTAGAATTATTTACTTACCAAATTCTAAACCACACACGATAATCCCATTATATTCATTGGGGCTTACTTCCACAATATGAATTTTTCATTAAACATTAAAATCCCGTGATTGTTTTGTGAATATTTTCTAACTTAAATATATTTTGGTTTTAGCTCCTTACAAAATAGTGGTTTTTTTTTCTGAATTCCCCTGTAAAAGTATGTATTTGGCATTGCAAAAAGAATGGTTGTCTATTGTATTGCAACATAGGGCTGCATTTCTAAAAGACAAATGGCTGGAAACAGCTCTAGTTCATAGATCCAGGTGTTTAATCATCCCCAAGCAACAGGAATGCTACAAACTGGGGATTTGCATTAAATTAGAGAATGAAGGACACTTTAGGACTCTCTCAGCAATAGATCAGAAGTAGGGCAGTCTGCACGATGATGCAGTGCCGAGAACTGAAGGGGGAAAATGCTAGAAATGAAATATCTATAGAGCTTAGGTCACTTCCAAGATGTCCTTCTGGCAGCAATGTGCATTGTGTATTGGGATTTTGAACTCATCCCATCAGGTTCTCTGTAAAAAGCCCTGGAAATTCATTGTTTGTTTAAATTATGTACAGTCTGTTTTTCAGTTTTGTTTCCAATCTTTTTGAACACGGCGGAAGTACTTCTAAGATACTTTTGGGAGAAAAGCAGTTTCGTAGACTTTTGGGTTGTTTGCCAGATCATTCTGTGATGAAAACTGCACAGCTATATGAAAGGTGTTGGTGGGTCAGGATAATTTGGTCTACTGAAATGGGATTTGGGGATATGTTTGTTGTAGTTTTGCCCAAGAGTTGTACGGTATTCTTTTTATCTGAATCTAAGCTCTTGAACTTTGAGGATTAAGAACCTGTCCACAAGGAATAATTCCTCATGAAAGGTTGGTTTATTCTTGCTCATTAAAATAGAACCTAATTTTAAAATAAAACGTAGTTGCTTATAGCTTTTCTTCTTTTTTTGAAAAAAGTTAAATGGTTTTATTAAATTTTATTAAAAGTTTGAAAAAGGAAGATAAAAGCTAATGAAAACTAAAGTAAGGAAGAAAAAAGAAAGCTAAAAGTGCAAGAAAGGAAAGAAAAGTAAAAAAGTACCCTATTTCCCTGAAAATAAAACCTCCTCAGATAATAAGTCCAATCGGGCTTTCAGCGCAATGCTCTAAAATAAGCCCTCCCCCGAAAATAAGTCCTCCCTGAAAATATTACAACACAGCAGCAGCCATGAAGTGACCATGCTCACTGCCTCCTGCACCTCAAAAATAATAAGACCTCCCCAAAAATAAGGCCAAGCGCTAAGCCTAACCCTGTCTTATTTTTTGGGAAACATAGTAGAAAAGAAAAGAAAAAGACACAAAGACATGACTTCTGATATTTTTTTACAGCAGTTAAAGTGCAATGACAAATTTACCTCTTTTTCTAAAATTACAGTATGCCTCTTTTTTATATATAACCTAATAATACAAACCATAAATCATAAGTTCATTATTTTTTGTTTTCTGGAAAAGGTCCATAAGAGTCTATGGAGATTCTCAGTCATTCAGGTCATGGTTGAGCCAAAGATGCTTTTTTTCAAGAGGCAACTGCACTTTCTTATTTTTCCCTTGAAGACATTTTGCTTCTCATTCAAGAAGCTTCATCCAAGAAGAGAACTGAAGAAGCTTCTTGGATGGGAAGAGAAACTACTTCAAGAAAAAACAAGAAGCCCGAAAAAGCACCTTTGGGAGGTCCATAAGAGGTTTCCCAATAAAGAATATTGTCTTTTCTTTTATAAAAGAAGTCATTTTGGCCAGCTCAGCAAATTTCATCATCTCCAACCATTCTTTCACTGTAGAGATTGTCAAATCTTTCCATCTTTTGCATACAGTAATCTTGCTGCAGTTTGTTATTCAAAAATAAAATTAGAAGATTTTCTTTCCCCAACTGTTTGAGCATCAATCTCAGAGGAAAGACCTTTGTTCTCACTGGTATATTAGTCTTTAAAATCCTTCCAATCAATGTTCAAATTTAAATTAAAAATTTTCTAGCTTTTTTGACACATCCACAAAGCATGATAAAGTGTCAATTCCTTCTTACTTCCAACATGAATTTGAAGTGCCTTTATACATTAGAGACACTTCTTCTGGTGACATATAGCAATGATAGAAATTTTTTTACAAAAAAATTCTTTGGAAATATCACAGTTTCAGTTTTTTCAACCACGTGTTTTCCCATTGTTCCATGTTAATATAACTAATTTTTTTATTCCACTTTATTGTTTATTCTTTCACTCCTTCTCATTCTTACAAAGTTTCAAACCATAAACTCATATGTCTACTTTAAATCTTTATAATAAATGTTTCTAAGAAAACCATCGCAACTGTCCCTCACTGTACCTATGTCTCCCAGCCACCAATTCTTCCCTTATTTTATTTTGTTTCTCCTTGACAAAATTCTAGTATCTGACAATAATTTAGCCATTTTTGTTTGCCACTTATTTGTCATCTGTAAAATACTTCTTGTGCAGAGAGCTACAAAGATGTTTTCATGTGCAACTTTGATTATCTATTCCATATTCTCAATAGGGCATGCCTAACATAAAAAACCCACACAATAATTTTATTAATTTTTATTTGTATGGCTAACATAATGATTTTTAAGATCCACATTAACCTTGGCTTTGTCATGCCGCAGACACCCATGTTATCCAAATCTCAGGTCGTGTCTTTCTAATTCCAAAATCCTCCTATTTCTAAGAGGCACCTACTGTTTTATCCAAACCAAATCCATATTCTTGACTTCTTAATTCATTTCCTCTTTCATGTTTACAAATCTTTTATCCCACCCATCTTTTTTCAAAAGTTGTCAATTTAATATCCAGTGATTTAGTCAATTTATTATCAAATATTCAGCTAATTTATTGCCCGATTCCTCAAACATTCCCATTTCTTGCCTATGTGCCTCTTCGTCTTTCCAGAGGGCCGTTAGAGGCCGTTCAGGAACGAACTTCCTGTTGGCCCGTTGGACCTATTTTTCACCCTCCCAAGCCTCTGGAGGCTTTCCTGAAACCTGGGGAGGGTGAAAACGGCCTCCAACGACCCTCTGGAGTTCCCCCGGAAGCCAGAAATGGATCATTTCTGAACTTCCAGTTGGCCCAGTGGGGCCATTTTTCACCCTCCCCAGCCTCCAGAGACTTTCCTGAAGCCTGGGGAGGGGAAAAGGGGCCCCAATGGGCTAACTGGAAGTTCAGAAATGATCCATTTCCAGATTCTGGGGGGCGGGTGAGGCTGTTTTCACCCTCCCCAGGCTTCAGGAAAACCTCCGGAGCCTGGGGAGGGGCCATGCCCGTGTGCATGGAGGGATCGTGCGCGCATGCACAGGTGGGCAGGGATAAGTGAAGTGATGTGGGCACGCACATGTGCATGCAATTTTAGCACGCCGCAAGAAAAAGATTCGCTATCACTGGTATAGAGTACTTGATAGAATTGCTTGCTTGTCCTAAGTCTGCATTTCCATACTTGTTCATTCATCCCTATTAACTTTCATTTCCTTAAATGTTAAGCTTGAAACAAATTGTGAATGTATTCATTCATTTGATTCAAGTACTGTAAAACAGTTATTTTGAGCCTTTAACACTTCTATTCTAAGTTGGAGTGAAAGTTGACTTTCTTTTAAGTTGTACTTTTATTGTGAAAATGCCCCAACAAATGTAATGGGAGTGGTGACATCCGCACAGTATAATCCATGGATTGAGCTTGCTTTCTCAATTCTGCTGATTGGCCAGATCAATACATTCTTAGATGAAGATATAAGTGAATAGTACCAGTTTACCATGTCAAAGGAGAATATTATTTCAGAATGGTAAAAGATGCACCAGAGTCAATATTTACATTCCACAGTTTGAATTCTTCTAAAATGGGTATAAATGATACATAATGATTTAATAATCTATTAGAAATATGGTAAATGCCTTTTACCAATCTTGGTATTTCTGCATACTATTCTAAACGTGCGAATAAGGTAAATATAATTTTGCATTCCTTGGGATTCTGATTTAGAGTCTGGTTTAGAGTCTGCTTTCTTTCACCATATGCCCCCTGACAGTTTCAAGAAATGTTTTCCCAGGAATCTTTTTCCGTTCGCTCATATTGCGTGGGTAATTATGGTAGTTTCCGCTGAAATACGTGCACACCTGCTTCTGCAAATCTGGCATTGCTTTTGCTAGGAACAGTTGTGCGGGCTAATGAGCACCTGCAGCTTCAAAATCCATGGCATTAGTCAATATGTTACCTCCGGCTACCGCTGCTAGCCTTTCAGTTTTCATTTTCCTTTGTGCCAAATGATGCTCTCTTCAGACATCTCTGAGTAAATAGGCCATTATCCCCTGGAAATTGTGCACTGAACCTGTTTGAGACAAAGATGGGCAGCAAAGGGCCAGGCAAGCTTTTCAGTTTATTTCTCTTGTCTAACATATTTCCTCTTCTCTCCCCCCTCCCTCCCTCTCTCTCTCCCTTTCTCCCTCTCTCCCTCTCCCTCCCTCTCTGTCCGTGTCTCTCCCTCCTTCCCTGTCCGTCCGTCCGTCCCTCTCTCTCTCTCTCTCTCTCTCTCTCTCTCTCTCACACACACACACACACACACACACACACACACACACACAGATTTACTCTGTTTTCTACTGAGAGGTAGAACATCAGACTTTTTGAGCATATAAGAAAGATGACTTCACCATGCTGCATTTGATGGGAGACAGTTGAGGAAGTTCTTGGTTGTCCAGGAAGAGAAATCATACAGAAGAAAAATGATTGCAAATTATTTCCCCTGACTTCTCCCTGTCATTCATTCACATTTGTGGAGTTGTAAAAATACAACTTGGGCAGGGGGTGGGAGAAGTTCAGGGACTTGTACTCGCATGTCGGGAAGAAGTGAAAATGTGAAATCTGAAGCGATGCGTAAAAAAGAGCGTTAATTATTTTTCTGCATGTATTACTAAGGAGGTGGGCATCCTTGCAGGTGACCCATTCTGAACTTGCCTCCACAAGAGGGAGCTCTTGGAACTTTAAATGAAAGATTAAGCCGAACTAATTCAGATTTACTGCACTGAGATTTCCTCAACATGGTGGAGGCAGGCTGATTAGATTCTTTAGGCATTGCTATGAGGCAATCCCTGTCCATTTCCTGGAAATTGTAAGCTTTTACAGAGCCCCTTTATTTTTCTCTATGAAGTATGTAGTGTTAGTAATGAAGGACAAAGCCTGCACCACATTTGAAGTGAGAAAACCTTCAGGTATTTCAAAAAAGGAATAGGTGTTGAATTTATTGAGTATATGTTGTTGCTGTGACAGTTGCTGCCTGAAACAGGCTTGCCTGGGCTACCTCTAAGCTGCTTTGTAAGACTTGTCTTCTCCTTAACAATAAAACTGACATCTCATGAAAATAATTGACCAACTGCTGGTGAAACACATCTGGATGATATCTGTCATCGGTTAGCTGCACAAGTTCCTTCTCTGAGCCTGTCAATTTTCAACCATCAAATCAGGAAGTGGACTTTTGTTTCAGTACTTGCTGTCCCAAGACCCATTTCCCAGATGCACCATCCTCTCAGAGGACTAAGAAAATATTCTTTCTTCCAGATGTAAAATAGCTATTCTGAACACGAGCGGTACATTGAGACCCTTTCAGGTCGTTCCGAAAGTGTCAAGAAATTAAAATAAATGCTGAATGCACAGGTTTCATTTGGCTCCTTCAGTGCGGCTTCCTTGCCTCGTTTCAGCAATAGTGTTATTCAGCAATAGTGTTAATATCTGATGCCCCTATGGGTAAATCAGATTAGATGTCGCTTGCATTTTTTTTTGCACTGGAGAAGATGTTTTTTTGTGTTCTGAGGCAACAATAAGTAAGGAGGCTGCAGAACCTTTAACTGTTTATTAACAAGAAAAACCTGACAGAACAGAGCAAATCCCGTCTGACAGCTATTTATATGGGTAGCTGTCAGACGGGGAACCAATAGAATAGCAGTAATTCTCTCGCCAGCTGGCCGGCGCGTCTGGACCAATCAGAGGCGCTTGAGACAGTGCCATCTGCTGGTTGATGCGCTTGGAACACAACATGTTTAGCAGCTTGTTTAAAACAAAAAAACTTGCAGTACTGATTACAAAATGAACTTTTAAGTCTTTCTGAATTGGAGCTGGTTAGTAGGTTTGATTTAGGTCTCCAGAGCTTCAGCGAAACCAGGAAATGCTCTACATGACAAGTGCTGTAAATGGGTTAATAGATGTCTGATTTCAGACTCTGGGGATGATCAGAGAGTTTGCCCTGAAAATCTCTTACATTTTTTTGAATGTGTTTGATGTTTGAACATCCTAAATCAGCCTTTTTTTTAATGTGTTACCTTCCAGGCTGCAATGGAAACTGCAACACCCAGCATTCTTATCTTTCTAGAGGTTGTAGTCCCAGCAGATACTACTAGATTGAGAGGGTTTTTCCGAAGGGTTGTTTCTTTCATATTTTAAGGTCCTGTGGCTTGTGTTCTGACATAGGCTTCCTTAAAAAGCATGAAGCAGAGTCTTGGTCCCGGCAAACCCTCTTTTATTTACATGACTGTGAATTCCTTTCATTCACAGTCAGCACGTCTTGGCAAAGAGTCTTTCAGAGGAGTATTTATCAACATGAACCTTATCTCTCTTGGAGAGCTGCCATATAACTAGTTTCCAAACTCAGGGCAAGGCAACACTTGGCACAGAGTCTCTTATAGTCACAAACAGAACTTTCCACTCTTGAAACGACTGAAGGAATGCATTGTTTCCTGCAAAAGCCCCCTCCCCATTTGCTCCTCTTTTGTTTCCTATGGGAGGAGCCAAACAGCTCCAAGGTGTGGCTCTACTCCCAAGTCGACCCTGCTTTTTTAGTTGTTCTTGTCTTTTGGCAGCTCTGTGCATGCGCACACTGGGAACAGGCTACAGCTGTTCTTCTGCCTCACTGCTGTCTAGCTCCCTCTGTGCCTCTGACACAGAGCCCTCATCTGAGCTTTCCTTGGCCCCTCAGGACTGGCCCATGTTCCTCCCCAACCTCCTCACTGTCCGACTCTGCTGCCAGCTCCACTGGCCACCAGCGGGTCACAACAGTCAGTCTCCTGAGGATATTCTTTAGTTTCTTCTTATCCCTGGAAAAATGTTCATTTTGGGATGGATTGGTGTCAGGCGCAAGCAATGAGAAGCAGTCATGGATAGCCTCAAGCAGTTTTAATGTTAGTCACCTATGTTTCAAGAATTTTGCTAGGCTGATTGCATTCCCTTGGGAACAGTCTGATAAAGCTTCAAGGATTCTGGGGGAGGTCGGACATGTCCCGTTTTCTGCAGTGCAGAGACTCTAAGCTCACACCCTTCTTCACACCTCCCTCCAGTCCAGCTGGAGATTCCATCACAATTAGTCAGTACAAACTGCAATGATACAGAAGTAATGAAATATATGTGGCGGCATTGTGACACATATCTGGTGTGAGCACCTGGATGTTGCATACAAGTATAAAAGACAAGCGGTTTAGATTGTGAGATACATTTTGTCATTTGTCTCCCTTTGCCTCTGCCTACAGATGCTCCTGATGGGAGAAGGGAAGCTCAATTTGCCTCCAAGGCTGCTAGGATTGAACTCCAAATACCCTGGGCCCTAACAGGAAATGTCATTACAATAGCACTTCTACCAGTTTTTCCCATCATTGCTGGAAATCTTGGGATGACGATTGGCCTGTCTCTAGTTTGCTTTGTATATCTTTATTGAGGTAAGAGGAAGACAGGATTACAAGCATCTTTCGGGCATCTTTTGGATTAGTGTAAACACTTGATTTGACTGACCAGTTGCAGGAGAGTGTGGTCAGTTACTCTCTCCCATTCTTATAATGAAGGAATATCATTGTGGTAAATTATGCCATTTGCCTAGAAATTGCATTTTATATCTGCTACCTACAATGGAAGAATGGATGGTCCCATGTTGATGGAGCTGGCTGAGATGGTGAAATTGACAAGCTTGATTAGAAGAAAGGTACTGGATTAATTTTAATGCTGATTGGAAATGCCTTTTGGACTTTTTGCATGAAACAATAAAAATATGGAATTATGAAATATGAGTTTGGTGATTAGAAAAAGTAGTAGATAGAAAAAATGAGACTAATTATGTTACCGTAGAATAAGAGGTACATTTAAATTTATGCTGTATGCTATAAATATTGTGAAAGAAAATTGGAAGTCATTTCTTTATATTTTTCTTTCTTTCTGCACTTTTTGGCTTTCTTCTTTCTCTTTACTTTTTTCTTCCTCTTACCTTAATTGTTAGTTCCTGTTAGTTTAAAAAAATATTTTTAGCGTAAAAAAATCTAATAACATTATCTTAAAAACATAATTTTATATTGATTCCAAAGTAAAGTGATTGATTATACCTTTAGAATATTTTCTTGAAAGTTTTCTGTGTTTGAGATGGGTAAGTAATATGGACTAAGCTAAAATAATATACCCTTAGCCTACATTATTTCTAAAGGCATCAGCACATCAGTGGTTCACTGCTCAAGAATTGCTGTGATTCTCACTGAATATATCTCTCTCTCTTCACTATTTTTTAACATTGCTTGAATTTTACAGCTCTTTTTTTTAAACTTGTTTTTTTTAAAAACATAAAAAGATTACAAGAAATATCAATGTTGGTCATAAAAATATATAGGCACTGATTAAAATCATTTCCCCTTTTGCTTTGAAAGAAAAGTTCAGCCGCGTAGTGAAATATTGGCTGTGCCTGGTGAACTATTGGCACCTTCATTTATAATTCTGTCAGCTATTTATGCCACCGCTAATGACTAGAGAAGAGATGAAACTTTGCTACTGGGCAGGGTAGAGGGAGACTAAATTATGCTTCAGAAAGATTGATGCCAATGCAGGAAAGTTCCTTAATAGCTCTTTTTATATTAATAGGGATTTGTTCTAAAGATGCTGCACTTGTTGGTCCATACAGAATTGTAAAGCTTTCTTCTGGCTGAAGAACTAAATGGGGTTACACCATCCTTCTTTTGCACTTGGGTGTTTCTTTGGTGTTATTCCTCCCTCGTGTACTTTTGCAGATACACTATTATTTCTTGTCCTTCTAAGATATTTTTTAAAGAACTGTTATACTAGGCAATTATTGGAAGTTTGTTTAAACAAGTATTGAATTTTTCCCCCTTGGGACCCCTTCCCACTTTAAAAAAAACATAGAGGTCCCCCAAAGGGCTTTTCTTTGTATGGGTTAGATGTATTGATATTTACTATATTCAAAATTAAAATTAATGCATTCTAATACTGCTTCTCATAATTGCTTTATGGAATGTTAACACTATGTTATTATTTTTATCATAGGCTGGCAAATAATTTTAAGGAGAGCGGATTAAGGTGCACTGGTTGAGACAAACTAACTTACCACAGTTATAACATTCTATCTCTTCAATGTTTATTTACTACCCGTGTTTTCCCCAAAATAAGACAGGGTCTCATTTCCTTTTGACCCCTGAAATAAGCACTTGGGCTTATTTTCGGGAAGGTCTTGTTATTTTTCAGGTGCAGGAGGCAGTGAGCGTGGTCACTTTATGGCTGCTGCTGCATTGCAATATTTTTGGGGACGGCTTATTTTTTGGGGACGGCTTATTTTAGCGCATGCATTCAAAGGCCCGATTGAGCTTATTATCCGAGGAGGTCTTATTTTCAGGGAAACAGGATATATTTCCTTCTGGCTGAGGAGGATTTCCTTTCTCTTCATTTAATTTGTTTTTCTTTTAGTGTTAACTTGACATTTCAGGTTGCTTTGGCCCTGTTTTGCCACTTTGCTGATCTTTTCAACTTTTTATGTGGCTAAATAATCCTCTCCTAGCTTTCATGCCTGTTTCTGGTTGATGTTCTTGGACCCAGGATCTAAAACAGGCTGCCAGTACTTGGAGAAACTATTCTTACACAATTGCATCTACTAATATTATGTATTTAACATGTATTTCTGCTTCAAATAATTTTCCTCCTTAAATCTGCTAACCGTACAGTTAGCTAATTGTACCCTAATTGTACCCTGACTTACAACTGGTTGTTAAATGTCTGTACAAAGTTATGACAGACTTTAAAAATGCTACTTGCCACCTGCCCTTGGAAGTTAACAACTGTTCCCATCTGCCATCATGTGATTTTATTTTGGGCATTTGGCAACCCACTCATACTTATGATCGGTTGAAACATCCTTGGTACTGGAGCCATGGTTTGGAAAGTTTCTGCTGGTTCCTGGTATTTTTTGTCTGGACAAAAAAAATGATTCAGAAGATTCGATTTGCTTAATGACCATGTGATTCACTTAATGATTACAATGCCTCACTTACGATCATCATAAAATCGATCATAAAATTGTATCTACACGAGGGGTGTCTTAACCTACAACTAAAAAGAGTTATGACCAAAATTCTAGTTCCAACTGTGGTTGTAAGCTAAGATATACCTGTAACGTTCTCCCCACTTTCTTTGGGGATATTACCTAAATCTTGGGCAATAGATAATAGTTACTGATACAATACAGTCTGTTTAACTCAGTTATAGTTGGACACCTCTTGAGCAGGGAACCAGATGAAAGTTCTAAGAAACTAGCTAATTCTTTGGATCTCTTGGGTGTAGCTATAATACATTGAAATTATTCAAAGGTTATCTGAGGGATGGCCACTCTTGCTGGCCACATCTACCCGACCTATCAGAGCGGAAGGCAGGGAATGTTGCAAGTCCCATCCCGGAGGGAGATACACCTGGTGGGACCCAGAAGAAGGGCCTTCTCCATGGTGGCTCCTTCTCTCTGGAACATCATTTCGCCAGAGATTAGAATGGCCTCCATTCTAATACTCTCCTGGAAGGCACTGAAGACCTGCTTTCTGCCAGTGGGCCTTGTTAAGTAATTAAGCTCCCCTTTAGAAGAGTGAGTATGCAGAGAAGCGTAATGAGAGTGATATGGAATAACACACACAAACCAGCATACAGAGACACTGAATAGTATAAAAATATAGTAGTTTACTATGTAGAAATATAGAGGTATTCAGAGTCCGGTTAACAGTCCAAGTCATACACGGCTCAGTCAGTCAGTTCTCAATATTCTCAGTTTAACCCACAAAGTAGCTAACAGTAGCAAGATTCAGTAACTCACGATACAGTATCTGATCAGCATCTAACAAACAGAGAGCTAACAACCATTCTGGCTCCCTCTTATAGCTGCTTGAGGTAACAAGCCAATTACATCTCTCTAACATTTAAAGTAACAGTAAAATAATCATAGCTTATATACATTGCCAAGCCTAGGGTTACTTCCCTAACAGGCCTAGGGAACCCAGAGTGGGATGGAGCCCATTAAATGGCTTGTGTGACCTGCTGTCACCGGGGTGGAGGGTGATTTTGTTATATTATACTGTATTAATTTATTTGATTCTTTTTGTTAGTTTTTACTTTTTTAAATGTGGCTTTTATTCTGTAAGCCACCTTGAGTCGCCATAGGTGACTAGGCGGCAATATAAATTCAATAAATAAATGAATAAATGCTAGAAAAACAAGTTTTTATTTCCTCCTCCTCCTCCTTATCCTCCGGAATTGTTAAATATTTAGATTCTTCACTGTGCACTGTTACGTTTTTTTCTTGTAGGAGAGGCCAGAATATTTTGCAACCTAATTCCAAGCTTTCAGAGCATCAATCCATGAACGTTTCTCCTTTCTTCAGTGACTGGGGCAGTCTTGCAAAGACACTCTTTTCCTTGAAGTGACTAAAAATGACAAAACATACAGGGCCACCCTATCTCGGTCCATGCTACTTATTCTTCATCAATTCTTAATTGTACAAGTTTGCTAAATGTATGACTTATTAAACAACCACACAGCATTTTCAAGTCTGCAAGTATTCATAGAGATGCATGGCAGAAGTACTGTTTTTAGAAATACAGGAAGAAAGTACTCCGAGGCGTTTAACTTGGTTACCGAACTATATTTTTTCTATGTTCACTCTGTAAATTGGATCTAGACTGAATAGGCTGGGCTGGCAAAATAAAACACACAGAAACCCTAGCCCAAGATCAGTTAATCCAAGGATAGGGTATAATATGAATAAAGGCCATAGATTAGGTCTTTAATTGGCTTCCTTAAACATATTATATAGACTCAACCATGGAATAGCAATAGCATTTAGACTTCTATACCGTTCACAGTGCTTTACACTGCTCTGTAAGAGGTTTACAGAGTCAGCATATTGCCCCAACGCTCTGGGTCTTCATTTTACTGATCTCGGGATTATGGAAGGCTGAGTCAACCTTGAGCCTGGTGAGATTCGAAATTGCAGGCAGCCAGCAGTCAGCAGAAGTAGCCTGCAATACTGCATTCTAACCACTGTGCCACTCTGAAATCCTGTTTGATGTATCTGCCTAAATCTCCCAAGATGAGTTAAAGTTTATTATAACTAATTATATAAAAGAAAGGTTGCTTCTTCCATTGTTGTGGATAAATTGGAATTGATATTAATCAAAGCTAGCGTGCTTTTGATAAATGGTTGCCTTTCATAGGCTGAAACAAATAGTTTCCAAAATATGGAAAAATGCAATCTTTATCTATCAACGTGGAAGTTTGTATTTTCAGCCCCTTTAGATAGCATTTGGCCAGTCTCTCTTGAAACAAAATGTATCTTGTGTACATTTCAGTCAGTGAAGTAGCATGTAGCATTTCAGTTAAATCCAGGGCCAGCACTAATGTCAAATAAGGAAGCTGTTGATTTAAGCAGTAAACCCGCAAATTTGGGTCAAGACCCTTTCCATTGCCCTCCCATCCTATTTCCAGAGTAGGCCTGATGCTTTCTTGGAATGCTTATTAACAAAATAGAACTAGCTCTGGGGGATGCCATGACCTATGTCACGAATGGCCATAGTTACTTCAAGTTGTTGGCTTAGGGTTTCATTTGTCTTGTTCTTATATAGAGTGTCCACAATTTCAAATCTTTTCTGTAAAGCTATCTTTTGCCTTTATTTTCTATTGAAATTGGTTTTACCCTGTTTTCCCGAAAATAAGGTTTCCATGGATAATAAGTCCAATTGGGCTTTTGAGCGCATGCGCTAAAATAAGCCTTCCACTGAAATAAACTCTCCCCTAAGATATTTAAATGTATGTGCAGCCAGTCCCCGCCATTTCCTGGGAGGAATGGGGAGGGGGAAATCCCCCATGTGCCCCACATGCACCTGCCATCCACACAGAATGACCTCGCGGAGGCCACTCCCACAAACCTTAGCAGAATAAACAGAACAGAACAGAACATCTGCCACGCCCCTTATCTTAGTGGCATCCGCAAAAAGAATGTCAGGCCCAGCAACAGTAGGGCTGGTAAGAGTGTGCCAGAAACAGAGACAGACCTTCCGGCCTTCTCTGGCCAAGGTTAAGGGACGTCCTGCACCTCAAAAATAATAAGACCGCCCCTAAAATAAGGCCAAGCCCTTATTTCAGGGATCAAAAGAAAATAAGACCCTGTCTTATTTTCGGGGAAACATGGTAAGTAGATAGTCCTTTCCGTACAGTAAACCAAAAGCCAGCAAAAGTTGTTTATTGTGAGGAATAACATGGCCTCTTCTCGTTGCTGTATGACCTTGAATAGTTCATTTATTTTTCATTCGCCCTACAATGTGTGTTTTTAAAAGAAGTTCACTGTTGCATTCTGTTGGCATTGTATGGGCTGATTAGTTAAATTTTGAACAGTACTTTGAATGTGTGACGTGCTATTATTTTGGAAGCTGAAATGCCAATCACTTAATATATATATAGGAAATGGAAATTAACCTTTGAAATCTGAAAGCCACCTTGGTCACTGAATAGAATTTTGAGCATTAAAAGCTTTGTTCCATTCAGGGCTCGCTTAGCAGGGACAAAAAAAAAGATCTCTTAGGTTGGAATGAATGGCATAAATTCAGAGTAATATTAGTAATAGTTGCATATATAAGGGCCGTTCTCTTTCAAGAGACCTTTGTGATGGTTTAGCACAAAGACTGCTAGTAGAATTAACTTTATCAATAATGTAACATTAAACTTCAAGAGTTATATTGTAATGTAAAATATAAATCCCTCCTACCTATATAAATGAAGAGATTCTGAAAGCACAGAAAGGTAGATGGAATAAAAAATAATACCAAGATAAGACACAAAGCCAGGGGCATAATTATAATTGTTAGGTGATGTAGAACTACCAAACTTGGACTGTAAAGTTCAGACCACCAGTAGATGGCAACATAGAGCTAGATTTTTCCGGTACCTCTGCTGACTTGTAGTGGTCATTCAGATTTTTTGCAGCCTGTATGTATGATAGTCCTGTATGAAACCAACATTGAATTAAAGAACCAGGAAATGATCAAGAGAAGTAAGTCAAATAATGGAGAGAGGAGCCATCTAAAAACCTGGAAGGACCGATCTCATGGTTTTGTTTAACAAGAAGTGAAACTATGGAAGATGTACAGCTGGCCTATGGATCGTACACCAAGCTATCTGCACCAGATCACTGTGGACAGGAAGATTTATACTCTGTGATATTCTCATCTTGACTTCAAACAACTACATTTCCTGCAGTGGCACAAGAGCATGATCTTTCCTGAAGGTCTTGGGATGAACATCACTGTACAACCATCACTGTAATGAAAAGAATGGATTTATCACCTTTAATACATAGAGTTACTGCAAGAAAAATGAATGGACAGCGGGAATTGAATTGGTACACTTTACTGGATCTATGGGGATGCATGTTACTTTTAATCAACTCATTTTTGATATTTTTTTCTGATACATGGTTCATAATAATGTTATTTTGGTAAGCAATTTTTGGGGGCTAAGTGTCAGTAACTATTTTTTCCCCCAGTTTAATGTGGATTCTATAAAAGAAAAATCGCCAACTTTGTGAGGAAGTCAGTCAACTTTAAATTAGTAAATGGGGTAATTAAACTGATTAAATGTTTCAATTCTTATTTTCCACCTGAGGTGCACCATTTTGCGTGGCATTAAGGTTCAACTAAACCTTAGGTCTGGTTCATTACTAAAAAACAAAAAAATCCAAAGCATTTGAAGTTGTGGCATGTTTTATGACGGTGACACGACCATTCTCAGTGTACTTAGTGTGATTACTCCGCTACCATATATCATGCAATAAATACCCTGGATGATAAGTCATGCTACCCTTAATATGCTTGAGTTGAAATATAGCTCTTGATCTGATCTATGAGACACCTCAAAGGGGATTTCATTAGATCTTCTTTATGTGACAATGGCAACAAAAATAAAACAAAAATTGAACGCCATTTTTCTCTTTTTTCTCTTTCATGTCCCTCTCTAAGTAAAAGGCTCTTAATAGCTGGGTTTTTTTGGAGGGTTGATACCAAAATTAAATAATTGATTCAAATTCAGAAAGATATGCCACTGATGTTGTCACATGTCACAGAAGCCCCAGTCTGGAGAAATTATGTGAGAAGATCTTTACAGTGGTACTTACAATTATATAGTTGGTATTATGTGCTAATTAGGAAAGTGTAAGGAATTCATCTTCTGTTATAGTGTGTGTGTGTGTGTGTGTGTGTGTATAAAGTCCAACTGCTAACTCACTGCATATATTTCAGTGCTTTGTTTATCAGACAAAATTCATAAGAAAATGCAAAAGAAAATGAACATGCCACCCTGTTTCTTCAGCCTGCATATTTTTGAAACAACCAACCATTTTTAATTCAATCTTTCTGATCTCACCATGTTTATGGTACCCGTCGATCACTTATGCTAATTCCTGGTTTTCTGAGCAAGAGGATGGAAGGATCAATACAGATAAGACGAGTAAGACAGAAGAAATCTATACGATTGGGACAGGATCCTTTCGGAGAGAAATGCTTCCAAAATGCAAGCTTTTCACTACAGTGCAGAATAAGGGATTGTGTGAGACAAGTGTGACAAACTTCCTAGTTCCTCTTTTTTTTACTTCTTTGCTTCCTACAACCTTTTTTGTTTCATTCTTTTGTAAGGAAAGGAGATTGGAGAAGGTTCTGTTACTTTCAAAATGTCACTGGGAACCTGGAAATATAATGTGTCTGTGTGTGTGTCTCTGTGTGTTGTATTAGTATTTCCTGGCCAGGGACAAGGAAAAGAGCAGTCGACAAGGACTCCTTTCCTTATATAATTGTTGGCACTCGTATGATAATTGGCAGCAGAGTAGAGAGACAAGCAGAGGATTCAAGCCTTCATAGCAGTAAATACTTAGGTAAGGTGCGATAATGGAAACGGAGGGGCAATATCCATCCTGCATATGTACGGGGAGTTCCTGTGTTGTGTGCTCTTCACTTATTAATTCATGTTCATTTCACAGCGCACTGGGCTGAATCTCTGTCAAAGCCATTGTTCGAATGATAAATAAGAGTTTTAACCCAAATGGTCAGCCCTTCGCTGGCAAATTCAAGAAGCAAGATCCAGACAGGTTTCAGAAAGCATCCTTGATACTAGCCAGGGGTAAAAAGCACGATCCTGAAAACTATAGGCGCTTGCACCCAAGCGGACATCTGGTGGGTCAATTAAAGCAGGGAGCTTTTGAAATATTTCTTTCCCACAGCCTCCTTATCCAGCCCGGTCTGTCTCTTCTCGCAGCCACCGGTTAGCTTCCTTGCCTGCTTCCTGCAGGCTCTCACAGCAGGGCACTGACACTCCATGTCAGTTTCCACCAGATCAGGAAGAAGGCCTCTCTCAGAACCTTTTGCCCAGATTTGACTCTGAGGGAATTAATTTAATTACAAAGCCTTTTTCAGATGTAAAGACGGGCTCAGTAGAGCAGCATGTCAGGAATCTGATGTTATAATCTGCCTCAGGTACAAACATCCTCATCTTAACTTGCTTGTGGCAGTAGCTGCTCTGATGCTTTTGAAAACAGGGGGCCCAAAGGGAGATTTCATTTATTTCTCCTAGAAATTATTTTCTTCAGCCAGTAGAAGGGGTTGGTGGCCTATCATCACACCCTATTACTGTGTCTCATGCATTCTTTAGCTCAGGTATAGAGACCCTAGTAATATCCAGAGATGTCCATTGTTGTAGATCTGGATTCTGGAACACCACCTGTCAAGACCCACAATTTCCTTTAAATTGGAATATTCGTTATAAAAATATAACAGAAGTTAAATTTCTTTGCCATACGAAGCCCCTGCCCCCCCCCCGATTAGTACAAATATTCTTATTTTTGTTTTTCCAATTTTTTTCTCTTCTACCTTTCTATTCAACGATTTGTATTTCTTTGGTAAATGGGCAGACGTATAAACATGCCACATAAATATATCTCCCCGTTCTGTAATTTTGAATTACTGCATTTCTTATTCTATTTTTTAGATTGGCTCTAATTTTTTCTTTGATTTAATCTCGTGTTTTCAGTCTGTTGCAGTCTTCTCACAAGTTCCTGTACTCATTATCACTTGCTGGGTTTCTGCTGGATGGATGGCAGTGGTCATTTGAAGAAGCCCTTTTCTGAAAAATGCTTACTGCCGTTTAATACTTCAGTTTCGTATGGTGTGGCCACCTTCCATAGAAGGCAGTAGGACAAAAGGCAGATGAAATTGTGTCTGGCCAGTAAAATCTAAACGACCTTAACTAAAATGTTTGGTTTGTTTTCCAAGCTTTTTTTTAAATTGGGGCTTTTATAATTACATGTAACTATTGGAAGAAGAAGAAAAGCTTTGGAATAGTTTTAATGCAATACATGCCCTCTTAGGTGTCCCAATCATTATAGTTTGCCAAAGTTTTATTTTGTAATTTTTGTGGTTGAACAATGCACTCTTGTAAAGAAAAAGTCTGCCAGTGATTTTATTATTATTATTATTTAATAGAAAAGCAGTTACTTCAATTACATACTGGCATTTGCTAGAAAGGCTTTTGTAGTGGTTATTTAAGGAATGTTATTATGTGAAAGAAAAAAAAAGTTTAAACTCACCCAGAATTTGGACAAAGGGAACTGCTAATAGTACAAAATTGAACTCTATATACTTCAAAAATGATTTGGAAGAAGTGCTTTGGACTTCATGCAAGCATGAACACACCGTGAGTCAAATATTTGAAGTTATGATCTTCACACCAAGATTTTTAAATGTAATTTTCCATCAGTCGCTGTATGACTTCTTTCAGTTAGAGACATGGTTTCAAATATACTCTTTGTATCCTTGATCTAGTGTCCTTCAGTTTAGTAGTCTTTTGGTGCCACAGATAAAATTTGTTCACTATTGTATGCTTACATAATGCCATTTTTATGCATGTGTAAAAGTCCATTTGCTGCTTAATAGACATTCAAGTGTAATGGAAACCCTTCTTGCTACTGGCCCATTAAATTGAGGGTTTACAGTTTGTCACTTCTAATATACCTATTTGATGGATAGAAAGCTTTTGTGCTCAGAAGGGAAGTAACGAGACTAAAGACAGGGCTTATAGCTTTGAAAAACTAATACCTTGTCTCTTTGTAAATCCAAGAAACGATTTTGCCTCAATCATCTATCAAAGCTTTGCAGCAGAATTCTAGGAATCCTACACTGGACAGAAGTGCCTGAATATCCCATCAACAGCAAGGTCTAATAGCAAACTTAAATAAATACAAACAAATTAACTATTGGATGTTGAGGAAATATAACTCTGGTTAAGGATTAATGTGTCTTATGAACTAACACTGAAGAAACCATGACTATAGGCCACTTCTGTCCTTGGAGGTAAAGCAGGAAGGCCTTCATGTTTATGTTGTCTTACTGCAATTAAAAACAAGTTAAAATTGAAATCTTGCCTCTTGCACCATCATCACTTCTGAAGAGTTCATCAAACTATTTTTCCCCTTCATGGACCAAAAGGGGCACAGTTGCTTTTTAATATTCAAATAGACAATTCAAGGGTGTCATTCTATTTAACTTGACCTGTCATTTACATTTAATTATGCTGATCATATTACTTATTTAATTGTATTTATGTGCATATAGAAAGGCAAAGATATTTGGTATACAATAAATCAGAAATGGTTCTGACAGATATTGGCCATTTGATATTGACAGTTGTACTCATTTTTTAATATTGTTCATATCGTTCAGTTTTCTTTAAGGTTTGATGGGGAAAGCTCTTTATTTTTTAAGATTGATTGATTGATTGATTGCAGATCATGACCTTCGAAATGGAACAATCAGATCATTATGTCAAAGTTAACCTTACAATAATTGTGCATTTTGTAAAATTTGCAAACTGTTTAATTAAATCCCTGAGCCAAACAGAAGAAACAGAACATAAAGAATGAAATTACTTTAGCTCTAGAGTTGCCATACTGTTAATGGGATCTTATCCTAACCAGAAGGTTTTGCTAAAGCGGTCTCTTTTTACTCCCTATCACCGTGATGGCAAATCTATGGCACGTGTGTCCGAAGTGGCATGTGGAGCTATGTTGCTTGGCACGTGCGGCGTCCGGATTTCTGGCACACATGCGCATGCCACGATCAGCTGGCCTGTATGCATGCAGCAGTGTTGGAGACCAGAAGAGCTGGTCTTCCGTTTTCCGGTGTGAGCATGTCCGCCAGCCAGCTGATTAGCGTGTGCGCATGCACGACAGTAACCAGAAGTACATTTCCAGAGAACAGAAGTACTCCTCTTCTTGGTCGCTGCCCAGACGATGAAAAGTGCTCCTTTTTCGGCACTGAGTGCCATACGCGCATGCACTCCCTTTTCGACACTTGGTGCCGAAAAGGTTCACCATCCTGCCCTATCATTTAAACTCATGTCTAGGTGGTGATTTTAAAAAAATGAATAAGACGAATTCACTAAGATAGATTTTTCACATTCGGTCAGAATGGAAGGCTAAGGTGTGTCTCTAATTTTGCATAATTATATTTTCATTTTTTAAAAAAATGGATATCTTCCTCCGCTGCTGCAAAATGTTTATTATTTGATAGGGGACAAAGCAATTTAACAGGTATTATTTCATCAAAAAGTATTTTGGATGATTAGATTATTTAGGTACTTTTAATTGGTATTAATATAATAAGCATTCTGCTTGCCTTCCAGGACTGCAGTACTTTTTCTTACCTGCCCTAATGGTGTTTTTATCCACTAGACTTAGTGACATTCCTTTAAATCACGGATGTCAAATTTGCCACGTCATGTTACCGTCACATGATATTTTGCAGCTGGCTTGCGTGTGACGCATCCAGCTGCAGGCCACTAGTTCGACATCCCTGCTTTAAATGCACATTATTGTACATCACTTCAACTGTGAAGTATACATATACTATGCTTCCTGCTTAGTCAAGCTCTCTGTCACCTTTAAATGTTATGATTGTGAGGACAGTAGCATAAAGCCCCCCCAAAAAAAGTGATGTGGAGGATTTTTTCCAAGGTATACACTGGACTGTTTATCCCAGATTCTACCAGATTGATTGCTGTCAACTGATTGTCCTTGCTGATTCATAATCCTATAATTGTAAGCTTTAATAAGCTGCCTTTATTACATTACCATGCATAGCAGAGTCATATACAGAACTCCAATTAGGGTATAGTTATCAGAAACAATTATCAGACAATCATAAAACAGCTGTATTCTAGACAGAATAACTTTTATACACCCATACATACACACACAATTTTAGTTATTCCAATTAAAGGGTGCCCATGCTGTGCTGAGAAAGCTGTGATGGTAATTAAAACAATAATTTGATGCTAAACAAATTATAGAACTGTCCGAACTGGTAAACAAATCCAGAATGCTAGCCCACTTTTTTTTACTCATAAACCACCTGTTGTCCTTCAATGCCTGACTTCTGAATTTTTTCAGGAACACAAGATCTTGTCAGAAACTAGTTTGTACTATAATAGTACTCCTATCTCCAAGTATCCAATGACGCTCTAGCAGTTATCAGTATTACTGCTGTTAGCCTGCTTCAAAACAGTGTCTGAGAACCCGTAACAAGGAACATTGGGCAGAGGCTTATGTGATGACCCGGGATGTGGCACAAAAGCAACACAGCCAGAGAACAGGTCTAACTCCCCTTTATTGCTCCAACTTTGCCCCCAAACATCCCCATATTTCTACAAGTCCTGGAGCAAAGCTCTCACGTGCATCTTCAGCAACCTCTGGCTGTGAGTAGTCCAGTAAGCAAGGTTAGCCAAACTAGAGCCATCAGTCCAGTAAGCCAGGTCAGCCAAACAGTAACCAGGGCCAGCAGTTCAATAAACCAGGTTACACCAAACAGTATCCAGACAAGAAGTCCAGTAAGCCAGGTTAGCCAAACAGTAACCAGGGCCAGCAGTCCAGTAAGCCATGTTACACAAACAGTAATCAGAGCAAGAAGTCAAGTAAGTCAGGTTAGCCAAACAGTAACCAGAGCAAGAAGTTCAGCAAAGCAAGCAAACTGAACAAGCTCCACAAGACAGAGCACAGTAATCTCCAAGTGTTAGCAAGTGCACACAAGGCTCCACAAATTCAATGCTTGTTCCCGACAAATGTCCTTCCCACCAGCAGCTCCTTACATCTGTCTCCAGGTGTGCCTTGTGAAGGGGGATGTGGCATTCTCCTCCGTTGTAGCTGGCTCAGTCTGTGTTGGTCTTGCCTTCTCTCTTCTCGCCGTGCTCTAGGATCAGGAGAGGGTGGTCCTTGCTCTTCATCTGACTTCTGTCTCTCCTGCTCCTCCCTGTCTGCAAGCCTTTCCAATCCTGAAAAGCCTTGCCTGAACTGACTCTGCCTTTCCCCAGTTTCCTCCAAGGGCAACGGAGCCGCCCTTTCGATCTCTGTCAGCTCTTGTTCCAGCTTATCTTCCCCCGCAGATTCAGACTCTGACGGGGGCATGAGACAGGCTAGCTCAGTCTCTAGGGCTGTTAGATTATATACTTTGTCTGTGGTTCAATCAATATATAGTCAGCAGCACTGAAGATGTTGGTTGGTATAGTTGTAAGCTGCTCAGAGTCAACTTACATGGGAGATGGGCGGCATAAAAAATTGAAAAACAATAATAATTTAGTTATTATTGCTTTGTCAGTTAAAGGTCACATGCTTCCTCCTGAGCTCCAAGGGTTGTCTTTTTTATTTATGATTCAAGGTTTAAGCATGAAACCCAGAACTTTACTGCAAAAGATGATCTTCATTGGATAAAGTTTGATTTTCTATGTATCCCAAGAACTTTGAAGGGCATTAGGTTGGAGAACTATCTAAATTCTTAGTGGTAGAGTGTTATGATGAAACATAAGTGATTAATTTTGGCTACGGTCAGGAAGGATTAAAGGAGTATAAAAAGTGTAGAAATAAACATTGTGAAACATTGTGTTGTCCTTAAGTTTCTGGACTTTACTGGGGAAAGCCAAATTGACATTCATACCCAGATATAACGCTCATTGGTGACTTCAAGCCAGTTACTCCTTCTATACAATTTAATTCATAGTTATTTTGAGGATTAAATGATTAAGGAACTTAGTGTGTGTATTGTTTTGAGCTTCTAGAACAAAAACATAATCTAGACAGGTACTACTGCCTTCACCCTGTGGAAGTTTTTTAATTAATTACTGCCTTTAGGACAAGTTATTCAATATCATTGGACATCAAAAAGGGTTGTTTCTTCTGAAAAGAAGAATACATTCTCCACATAAATTGTAAATATTTAAAACAGAAACATTTTATTTGATTGAGAGAGACAAAAGTCATTAGTATAAATTTCAAATTAAATCCCAGTGGAAACAGATGTTTCTCTGGTAAATATGTCCAATCATGATATATTTTATGCTTGAAAGAATTGAGAATTAATGCTGGCAGTAAAATCTCAATCTATACAGGTTGAGTGACAGATTAAACTCAAGGGGCTCTAAAATAGTTTAAAATCATAAATGTCTACATTATTTCACATCAGAGTTCTGAATGAAGTTGTCTTATGCCTCATGTAAGAAAAGACCTGATTATGTTATATAAGTCATTCTTGGCTGGTCTGTCATTGGTCCATTTTAAGTGAATCACTTCATTTCTAGAAAGCTTTTCTTCTGCTTCGAGAATCAGATTAGCTGTAGAATCCCTCTGTGTGGGAAATGGGCGGTTTTTCAATTTGATAAATAAATAAGATTATGAGGTAATAATGGTGTGGTGATATGAAACGCGCACAATGCTACACAAGCAGCTTACTTGTGAATGTGTGACTAGGTACAGATCAAGTCCTTTCTGCACAGGAAGCAGAAATATAAAATATTATCTAACTCCTTTCTTACTAAATACTCAGGTATTTGTATCAGAGGTGGTATTCAGCAGGTTCTGACCAGTTCTGGAGAACCGGTAGTGGAAATTTTGAGTAGTTCAGAGAAACGATAAATACCACCTCTGACTGGCCCTGCCCCCATCTATTCTCTGCCTTCCGAGTCTCAGCTGATCAGGAGGGAATGGGGATTTTGAAGTATCCTTCCCCTGCCACGCCCACCAAGCCACACCCACCAAGCCACATCATGCTCACCAAGCCTCGTTTTGGGTGCTGGTTACCAGTCTGCAGTTACGACCATTTGCAGCCTCCTATGGTCACATGATTGAGATTTACTATTTTTTTGGGGGGGGGGTGGAACCCAGTACTATATTCTATTTTCTGGCAAAAAAACATCCTTTGCAGATGTGTAATGGTCACCATGTTCATTTTATAACTCCCACATTTGTTTTACATCTAGTATGTTCACTTAACAATCTTCACAATTTATAAAATCGGGCATAGTCACATGTTGACTCATTTAATGATCTGCACAAGTCATGACATAATTCCTGACTCATTTACAGTCGCTAAATACAGGTAATTGAGGACTACCTGTACTTTCCTTATCCAGAATAGCTTTCAGTAACTAACAACTCCCAAGTAAACTAAGGTGGATGCTTTTTCTAACTCTTGTATAGAATAAAGTATACCTTTGAATATAGCAAATTATTTTCTTTAAGACATCATGCTCTGTTTCTCTACACTTTCAAACCAGCTTTTGAATAATTAAAGGTTATATTTTAATTTCTCCCTCTTTCCTATGGCTTTAGATTTATAAAAATGTTCATACATGGAAAAGGAAATGTAACATGGATCAGAAATAAAAAAAATATTCCTTTAACAACTTGATATAAATGCTTTAAAAACTGTACCTGTATTTTACTACCTTAGCAGCTGATCTCTTTATGATCTACTCTAAAATCTTCACAAGTATTGACAGCAGATTGACTGCTTCTTTTTACTTCCTTTTTTTGCTCTCACCTTTAGTCATTTGGCATTTCAACAGTTATCTAGGACTTTTCAAAGACAATCTATATGGTTTGGACAGCTAGTTCCTTTAGCTGTCTTTCATTTGTTTGGTCCCGAAGAAAATTCCGTGACCACATTACTATCAAACTTCTATTGCTTTTGATGAAAAAGATTAAATCAAAATATAATTTAAATAGTTTTGTTTGGACTTTATTACTTGTTAATAAATCATTTTGCCATTATGATTCAACCTTTGGTCTAACGTTTTTTTCCCTTTCCTTTTAATTTGAATATATTCTCCTTTTTTCTTATAATTCCTAAAATGTATTCTTGAATCCGTTCTTCATTTTGCTGACATCATTTCTATAGTTTTTGTCTACCTTTTCATATTCTTCCTTTGTGATCTTTTCATTTTATTTATTTATATACATATATAGTTTCCATAAACTCTTTTGTTTTAGTGCAGTGGCATTTTCTACTGTCTTTCATTATTCCGTGTCGTTAGATTTATTTGCATTTACCGTAAGTTCCTATATCTTTAGCTTCTTCTACATAGAATCACAATTCTTATTGTTTTGGGTTCATTAAACCCACTTTTTTGAGATCTCAGAAGCAGATTGAATAAAATCAAGAGCTTAAGCAGCACATGGTAACTTTGTTCCAGTGTTCCTCCTACTTCCCATTATTTAACTAAGGATTTCCCTGTTTATTAGTATCAACTATCAAAGATAGCTGCCTTCTATCCTCTGAAGAAAGTTGTTAGCAAGGCAATTCAAGGATTTCCTGGAACTTGCATGCTTGGCGGAATTTGTCGCCTGACAGATGTTGGAATAATTAAAGTCTTCCATCACTATGATTTCATGCTTCTTTGGAAAATCTGCAGTTTGTTTCTGAAAGGCATTATTAACATATTTCCCTTGGTTGAGCAGATGATAGTAGACACAACTACCGACCCTTCTTTTATCTGTTACTCCATTTGTTTTAACTCAAATACTCTATAATGTTGTAACATTATTTCATTTGGATTTCTGAGCAGGCATTGATGCTTTTAATATACTGGGCAACTCCTTTAGGCTTTCTGCTGCATAGTTCATTTTGAATAAAATGTATCTTTTAATAGATGTAGCCCAAGAACTTTCCCAATGTAGCCCAAGAATGTGAGCGTGTGATCACATCTCCGGTGCTGGGTGAACTGGTTGTTACAGTATGTGATGCCCACCTCTGGATATAATATTTCTTTCACTTCAAAGAAAATAGGTGATCAGTAACCTAGGTATTAAAGTGTAATTATTTATGTAAACAAATTTAATATGGCCACCCAATCCAGAAGACACTGGTTGGGTTACAGAATCAGAGAGACAATTGGCAGTTTAAAAACAAACATACTAATAAAAACATCTACATTAGGCTACTAGCAAGTATCAAGTGATGTAAAATTTACAATAAGTATTGCAGAATTTATGAATCCAGTATATGTGTGCTTTGTACTGTATGGCTAGAATCCACTTTAATTATTCAGTTGCCTTTAGACAGAATTGTCAGGGGAAAAAAACACCCTGTTAGAGACCGATGAACCGTGGCTGATTCCCTTCTGCATATCTTTTGAGATATTTAGAAAAATAAGTCTTTAAAAGTATTCTAATTAATAAACAAACTTTAATAATAAAATAAAACAGAAAATAACTAATTGGTTACATTTTGATAATGAAAAGCTTCGTTAGCCAAAGTTGGCTGCCGAACAAAGAAGAGAGGAATTTTGGAATGTGTAACGCGTGCGCAATAAATCACTTTCAGATAAGAACCCTTTTTTTGTTTTATGACCTGCGCAATAAAGCTTTCTTAGTTTAACTCTTGAGTGTCAGTTTAGGCAGTTCAGGCCTAGCAAACTTTTTAACATCGTGACACCCCTTCTTTTGCTAGTCTGGGCTGACGTCATCAAATCATCAATTAAGGCACATCTTCTTTCGCAGATATTCGTGTTGATTTGCGGCGAGTGGTTTGTTAAGCATGTCTGCGATCTGATCATGTGTAGAAACATATTGCAATTTAACAAAACCTTGCTTAACTAATTGCTTTGTGTTTTGATAACGAATGTCAATGTGTCTGGACCTAGAACCTGTAAAATGTGACTCAGAAATATAGACAACAGATACATTATCTTCCATCACGGTGATTGGTCGAATCGGACGTGTCCAGATATCTGTGATCAAAGCATCAAACCACGTTAGAGAATTACAAGCATCTGAAACACAAGCATATTCAGCTTCAGTAGATGAACATGAAACAAAACTCTGTTTTCTCACTTGCCAGTAAACAGGACAACCATTTAGGAACATCATGTAACCAGAAGTGCTTTTGCGTGACTTCTTGTCGCTCGCCCAGTCGGCGTCGGCAAAACAAATCAACTTTGGTTGATCAGTGTGTGTTGGTTCTAGCAATAACTTCATGTGTTTAGTGTGTTTTAGGTATTTCAACAACTTCTTAATGCATGACCAATGAAATTGTGTTGCCTTACCTACGTGTCGTGATAAAAGATTAACACTAAGTGCGATGTCAGGTCTGGTCCAACTACTAATGTATAATAGTGAACCAATGACTGAACGATAGAGTGTTTGATCCTCGAACTCAGGACTTGGTTCATGTGTTAAGTTGTGAAAATCTGTTTGCATGGGTGTCTTTGTTGTGCTAGCATCTTTCATGTTGCAATGATGTAGAATGTGGTCAATTTTCTCCTCTTGTGAAAGACTAAACCCCTTCTGTGTCTTTTCAATTTGAACACCTAAATAAGTGCTAATGTGTCCTAAAGATTTTAGTGTGAAGTATCTCTGCAAACTTTTAGCAAAAATCTCACTCATTTTCTTATTTGGACCAATATAAACAATATCATCAACATAAACAAGAATTATCTCATATGCATTGTTAGATCTTTTTGTGAACACGCATTCATCAGTTTCGGACTTAATAAAGCCCATTGAATTTAGTTTGTCAGTAAGACATAAATACCACATTAAACCTGACTGTTTCAGACCATAAAGACTTTTGTTCAGGAACCAGGTGTCCCCTTCTTGCTTTCGGAATCCTGGAGGGCTTCTCACGTAGATCTCTTCATCTAGGTCTGCATGTAGATAAGCTGTGTCCACATCAAATTGGAAAACTTCTAAACCAAGAATAGTTGCAGTGGTTAAAGCAATTTTTACACTTTCAGTTCTGACTGTTGGTGAGTAAGTGTTTGTGTAGTCCTCAGGATAACGTTGAGCGAAACCCTGAGCCACCAGTCTGGCTTTGTATAAAGACTCACCATTCGGTTTCTTCTTGATTCTGTAGACCCATCGGGTGCCAATGACTTTCTTGTTTGCTGGAGGTTTTGCAGGTGTGAATACATTAAGTTTCTTCAAACTGTCCATTTCATCCTGCATTGCATCATACCATTTGTCTTGTTCTGAATCAGGAAGCTGTTTGATTTGTGTGAATGTCTCTGGAGGAAGAGTAACGTTGCAAATCAAAGGTAATGGTGATTTTGTCAGTTGCCATGAATAACGTTGTGGAGGGATTCCTTTTGTGGCCCTCTTGGAGCGTCTAGGAACAACAGACCAGTCTTCTTCTTCTTCTTCATCATCATCCTCGTCCTCACGTTTGTCGCTAGCATCAGCATCCGCGGCTTGAGAAGACGGAACATCAGGTTGTGAAGAACTGGTAGAAGGAATATCTGCCTGCGAATTGTCATCAGGCTGCGTGGCATCTGGAACACCATCTCTAGGAAAATAAACTTCAGGATCATTGGAATGAATCCTGGACCAGTCAATATCTTCCTCAAAATTAGCAGATTGTGAAATGACAATCACATGTTTAGTATCAATGAATTTGTACCATTTTGAATTATCATCAATACCCATAAATCTTAGTCTCTTTGGTCCTTGAGTTATAGGAGTGTTCACCATAGCATATGAACCAAAAATATGGAGGTTCTTGAGATTAGGCTTGTAGCCATACAGCATGTAGAAAGGAGTTTGATTGATTACACTGCTCCAAGTACGGTTGACAATGTAATTTGCATATTTGATTGCTTCACCCCAGTATGCGTTACTGAGATTGGCATCTTCTAGAAGACAACGCATCATGGTTTGTAGAACCCCTTGTCTTCTTTCTACGACTCCGTTATGAGCCGGTGTATATGGAGCAGATGTCTGATGAAGAATTCCATTCTTACGCATCCAGTCCTGGAAACGCTGAGACATGAATTCTGCACCACGGTCACTTTGGATTCTAGCGATGCGAACTTGGTATTGTGTAGAAACAAACGCTGCAAAGTCTTTAAAGATCTGAAAGGTCTCAGATTTCTCTCTCATAGGATATACAAATCCATACCTAGAATGATTATCTACAATTGTTAAAAAATACTTTCTGCCACCAAGTGTTGGTGGGAAAGGACCCACTATGTCAGTGTGTACCAAATCAAAAATGCGTGTTGACCGGCGTGTAGCGTGTTTGGGAATTGCAGCCGCCTTGGATTTAGCCTTTTTGCAAACGGCACAATCCAAAAACACCTTACACCCCTTTAGATCCAAACCTTTTGCGAACTCCGGCATCTTTCTAAGAACACGGAAACTGGCATGCCCCAATCTTCTGTGCCACTTGTGAATACACCTGGAATGCAAAGGTTTACCAGTTAGTGAATTCTCAACATTAACAGTTTCATGAGGACCCTCAGGCTTGCTTTGAGCAATCTGTTTCTGTTTTCTTTGTTTGTTGGCTTTAGGAGCCTTTGGCACAGTAACGCTTTCTCTCTCTGGGACAACTCTCTCTGGGTTTGCGTTGTGCCTTTTTGGAGTTTGCATACTTGCCTGTGCTTGCCCTTTAGGCTTTGGCTTTAAGTAATAAACACCACCAATCAGCATGGTTTCAGCAACAATATCACCATCTTTAACTAAGTAACTTGCTTTTTCGAGGTGGTGAACCTGGAACTTTAACTCTCTAGACAAGTGACTTTGACTAAGCAAATTACTGGTTGCTGAAGGTATGTAATAAACATCAGGGATGTGTGTATCGAGCTCTTCAATGTAAACAGTTCCTTTTCCCATAACCTTGCAAGTGTGGTTGGTGAAGGAATACAGTTCTCGATACTCGGGCTCTGGTTCGCCCATCTCTGTGAAAAGTTCCCTTCTGTGGGTAACGTGCACAGCTGCTCCACTATCTAAAGTCCACAAAAGACGTCTGTCGAACTTTGGATCAGGTTGTGGAACGTTGGTTATGGCCAGTGTTGCAAGCGGAGCTTGTGGATCACGCCTTGGACCACGACGACCTTGTCTTCCGCCTCTACCTCTGCCTCTGGAATCTGTTCCTCTGGGCTGGTACGTGACGGGAGCTGGAACTCGTTGGGGACAATCCCGGGTGTCATGTCCCACACGGTTGCAGGTGTAGCATTTTGGCATCCTTGGAGCGTAGCCTCTTCCTCGGAAGGGACGTCTGGCTGGAGCCTTTGACGTTGGAGGCCGTTGCAGATGTGGGGTAGCTAACCTGATAGCTTCGTCTTCCACTAAAAGTCTGCAAACGTGGTTAACTGTGCGTTGAGCAATAGGCACGTAGTTAATCTTTGCAACAGCATCTTTCCATTCATAATTCAATGAGTTAATGATGATGCTAATCATTTGGATATCGTCGATTACATGGCCATTTTGTCTCAATTCACTTCTCATTCTTTTCAGTTTGGTCAAATGTCCACCAATTCGTTCACCAGGTTTCAACTTCGAACCATGGAACTCAGACATGAGCAAACATGAGGATTCAATTGAAACGGGCCTGTAGCAATCTTCCAAAATAGCCCATATTTCTTGGGCAGTTGCATCAGGTGGAAAGATACCTTGGATCTCAATTTCCATTGACATGAGTAAAGTCGTGATAGCTCTGTTTTCAAGGTTTCTTATTGCAGGCGTCCAGGGTGGACGGGGAGGATCAAAAACCATGGAATATGTGCCTTCTCTTCGAAGCAAGAGCGCAATTTCACTGACCCAGGCTTTATAATTCTCTCCTGACTCCTTTAATTTGGACTCACCAGTCAAGGGGGTGACTGTGAATACCTGCTGAGGAACAATTTGTTGCTCTGGTTGCAAAGCTGGTTGTTGAACCAGGGGATGCTGGGGTTGCATCATTGGCCTTTGCGTGGCAACATCAAATTGGCTTCCTCGAATTCGCCTTTGGCTTTGCCTTATTCCATCTAGGGAGAATTCAACGCCGCCAGGGGGTGTTGAAGACTTAACCTTTGGAGACAAAGTTTTGGCTTCTAAAGGACTCATAGACATATCTCTGAAAATCTGGTCCAATTTCTTAATCTTTTGCTGTAATAATTTTTCTCCGCCAGCAGATGGCAGTGCAGCTTCACTTTTTGGCTGCCTCTCCTTTGTATACGTATGCGGGAGTTCAGTTGACTCAAAGGGACCACGTGACCTCGGTGACGTGTACATGTCTCTTTGTTCTAATTGACCAATGAACTCTGTGGGGTGTGTCTTAGGCTGTTGTTTTGAAGAAGACAAGATGGCGTCCTCAGACATTTTGGGAGTGGGGGAGCTTCTTCTACTTCGCCTTATCTCCTCAAAACACACTCTCGCCTCCCTAACATATCTTTCTAAACGTTCTATTTGATATAGATAGCTTTGCATTTCTTGCTCACCATCTGGGGAGATGTTATAAAATCTGCTTTCTGCGTGGGAGGATTTTAACTCTGCCGGCAGTTGCCATTCATCAATCGTTTGATAATCTGCGAGGGTCTGGGAATGGAGTGGCTCTGGCAGAGTGGGAAGTTTTGGCTTGGCCCCCAAAAATTCATAATCTCCTGGAGATATTTTAGAAGGAGGAACCACTGACCTCGTTTCGTGGATGTCGCGTCCTGTAGCTCCTTCTCCCATATTTGGCTCGGCACCTGAAGGAATTTGTTGTTCCTGAAGCACGTTTTGATCTTGCTTCTCTGTGTCCGAGGGAGCCTCCTTGTCAGAGGAAGCTGATCCATCTGTGCTCGCCCCATCTTTCTTTTTCTTTTTTTTCTTTTTCTCCGACATTGCTAATTAGGCTTAGTCGGTTATCTTTAGATAGCATGAAGGGAAAATACAGCCATAAATTGTAACCATCTCAGCTGGTATCATCAAAAGCCAAAAACTCTGCTACCAAGTTGTCAGCCAAACCTCTGCTACCAAGTTGTCAGGGGAAAAAAACACCCTGTTAGAGACCGATGAACCGTGGCTGATTCCCTTCTGCATATCTTTTGAGATATTTAGAAAAATAAGTCTTTAAAAGTATTCTAATTAATAAACAAACTTTAATAATAAAATAAAACAGAAAATAACTAATTGGTTACATTTTGATAATGAAAAGCTTCGTTAGCCAAAGTTGGCTGCCGAACAAAGAAGAGAGGAATTTTGGAATGTGTAACGCGTGCGCAATAAATCACTTTCAGATAAGAACCCTTTTTTTGTTTTATGACCTGCGCAATAAAGCTTTCTTAGTTTAACTCTTGAGTGTCAGTTTAGGCAGTTCAGGCCTAGCAAACTTTTTAACATCGTGACAAGAATGATTGCTGAGCACAATACAGTGATGCAGCTCTTCTCAAACCATCTGATGGTCATTGCTGGTGAGCATAAGTGCGTGAGAGGTATCTCTCCTGCCACATATGCTGTATATTGCTAAGTTGGCAGAAGCTGGGATATGTAACAGGAGCTCACTCTGTTACGCGGTGTTAGTGATTCGAACCGCCAAACTGCTGATCTTTCTGATCGACAAGCTCAGAAAGCCACCGAGCCACTGTGTCCCTAATGTTGTAGGCCCGTGATGGCGAACCTGTGGCACGCATGCCATAGGTGGCACACGGAGCCATTTGTCAGTGCACGCATGGCGTTGACCTGTCAGCTGGCCAGCGGCATGTGCGCGCTGGCCAGCTGACTTTGGCCTTCTTTTGAGGCCATTTTTCACCCTCCGGAAGCTTCCTTGAAGCCTCCGGAGTGTGAAAAACCAGCCCTATGGGCAAACCGGAAATTCGGGAGCGTTCTTCCGGTTTGCTCGTAGGGCCGTTTTTAGCCCTCCGGAGGCTTCAGGAGGATTCCCTAAAGGCTTAGGAGGGCAAAACGACCCTACAAGCAAACCGGAAGTCACTTCCGGGTTGCTCGTAGGGCCGGTTATAGCCCTCCGGAGCATTCAGGGGCCTTCTGGAGACTTCCCTGAAGGCTCTGGAGGGCAAAAAATGACTCTACAAGCAAACCGGGACTTCTTGTTTGCTTGTATGGTTCTTTTTTGCCCTTCTGAGCCCTCAGGGAAGTTTCCAGAGGGCCCCTGAACACTCTGGAGGGCTAAAACCAGCCCTATGAGCAAACTGGAAGTGACTTCCGGTTTCCTTGTAGGGTCATTTTTTGCTCTCTGGTGCCTTCAGGGAAGCCTCCTGAAGGCTCCGGAGGGCTAAAACCGGCCCTACGAGCAATCCAGAAGTACGTTCCCAAACTATTGGTTTGCCCATAGGGCCGGTTTTTCGCGCTCCAGAGGCTTCGGGGTGGGGAAGGCTGTTTTCGCCTATAAAGCCTCTGGTGTCTGAGGAGGGTGAAAACAGCACACCAAAACTGCTGGTGTTGTGCACATAGAATTATGGGTGTGGTGCGCCCGCGCATGACCTCCCCTACATTCCCCCCAATTTTGACATGTGAACCAAAAAAGGTTCGCCATCACTGTTGTAAGCTATGGGGATCCAAAATTATCCACTAAAGAAGTTTGAAATTTTTGTTTCTTTGTTTGTATGTACACACATACATATGCAATATATCTGCAAAAATACACACACACACACACACACACACACACACACACACACACACACACTTTACAAACAGTTATATATACCTAAAAGGTGGTACATCTCTGCTCCATGAGCTGCATTGGCTGCTAGTTTGCTTTTGGATGCAATTCAAGATGCTGGTTTCGACTATTAAAGCTCTCCATGACATGGGATATCTGAGGGACTGTTCCTTCCAGCTACATCTACATCAGGTCTAGCAGAAGAGGTGTGTTCTGGATCACGAGGGGAACCTTTACCTTTACCTTATTTATTCCATGACAAAACAGCCGGAGATTTATTTATTTATTTAGCAAATGCTATAGCTATAGCATCTGCTAAATAAATAAATAAATCTCCGTCTTTTTTGTCATGGAATAAATTCACATATATTATACATGTGCACATACACATACAGAAAGGACCATTTTCCATGTGCTGAATTCTGATAATGCAGGAAGATGCCTTTTTGGAGAGATGAGACCATCTCCTCCCTTCTAATAGGGGACCGGCAGTGTCAAAGCTGACAGTTTCCATGATTTGTTTAGCAGGGAAGGTCCTTCTTACACTTATCAGTATGCCTGCAGCTTGTAACTACACTTCAGAATCTCTGGCTTGGAGCCAGCATGCTTTGCAGAACCTAATGTGGCTGGTGATGATATGCAAGGATAAACTCGATCGTGATTTATATGTCACAATGTTTTGAAGTTGTGAAGGATCAAGAAACAAAGCCGTGCCTTTTCAATACATAAAACTGACCTCTGAGATAAACGCTCTGCTTTTGTTGACCTTTAAAGCGGTTCTGAACTACTGATAATTTTAAGAGCACCAAAAATGAGCCTTGTTTTGTCCGTAAGCCGAGCCAGTCGTAGGGGAGACAGAAATAAGGGAAATGGAAAAGTCCCACAGAAAACGTATTGTGTCCCATTATAAAGAATGGATAGGCGTATCTCCATTTTTCTCTTGGTTCCCATGCTGCTACTCCAATATTTACTGCCCTTGAGCTAAACAGTGTGTGATCCTGATTACCAAATGGGGACTCTGCTTTATGAATCATGGTCCCTTGGAGTTCTTGTCTCTGTCAGTGCCTTTTTATGACCATGGTGAAAAATGTTTGTAGAAGCTCTTTTTTTCCATTGCCAAGCAAGTACAAAGAAGCTGAGTGAAGACCTTATTAACTTTTGGGGGGGTAAGGGACCTTGTTGCTGTCATAATGGAACTTTCAGCCTTTTGTGGGAAGGTAGATTTCCCTCCCCTCCGGCAGTCTGAAAGGAACAAGGAGCCAAACAAAATAGGAAGATTTCGATTCTTCATTAGCTGTAAATCAAGAAAATGTGTGATATGTATAACCACAGTCCTTTTCTGCATTTTTAAGTTCTTGAAAATAGACAGATATCTTTATTACAACCAAAATCCAGCAGCAGCCCATGGAAATAACAACAAAAAACATATGGGGCACCCGTGCCTTTAAAAAAAACCATCCATGGAAATTTTTTTATCATAAGTAGAAGGAGTGGTTCTTTTTAATAATATTTTTTCAACGGATTTCAAAGATTGCGAGAATATGAAGAAAAGTCAATAACTCAGTCTGAGCACAAACCAAGCGTGGAGGACATTAGCAACAGAGTCAAAACAGTAAATCACTGAAGAATTCATTTTTAAAAGTCTTTTGGCTAGAATAAGTTATTTTCAGACAATTCCAGAAATAAAGTCGGTAGCTTCTCCCTTTCTCAGGATTGGATTTCACCAATGCAGTTTATCACTTGAAGTGTTCGGCATTTTGAAAATTTTCCATAGCATTTGATTTAGAATAAAATAGATTGCAAATGTAGGCTTGAAATCAGCCTGGTTGATGTATGGGTTGAAACATAGCTTTCCCCAGCTGATGTGAAGATCAATAAGAAAAGTAATTTGATTGAGCGCATAATGGAAACTGAAAAAACTTGGAAGTAAAGTTCCTTATTGTATTTACCGCTATCTGTCTATATTATCCTACCCTTTCACCTTAGCAACCACATTACAGCAAGACAAAAATAAAAGTAAAACAGATTTTGTGGCTTGTCCAATAGCCATCAACTGGAGGGGGGGGGAGGGAAGGTAATTGTCTTCTTTATCTTAGATACAATTTACAGTTGTTTAAAAATTAGATGGTGTGAGAACAATATGGCAGGGCTTTGAGTTAAAAGCCTACTTTTCTGAGACTGTGATGGTGGATAAACGAGTCGTCAATATTTCATTTGTGACAATTGAGGAGCAATATTGTAATATCTCTTTCAGTAAAGTATTCAGTTAAAGAGGGGAAGGAAAGTGCAGTTTAGTTCTGATGTTGAGATACGATTCCTATTCACATTTGAGTGGGGGAAAAAGTTGGTTTGTAGAATCAATTAATTTACATATTGATTTGGAAATATTTTCCCAAGTTAATGTGGGTGTGAGCCGTGCTAATAAAAATAATGAAAGGAACTATTTATTGGCACAAGATGGCCTTTAAAATGTTGCTACTATACTATTCTAAAAGTTAATCTGTGTTATAATAAGCTGTTGTATGTTGAGCAACTGCTTCTCTTGGTAACTCATATCCAATTATTTATTTTTCCCCTCTAATTTAATGACTTTTCTTTAGGTTTATGATTTTATAATAGCTTATCTCTTGCCTCTGGCGAGTTTAACTTCTATGATAATGACATTGGCTATGCAAATATTTTATTGTTCCACATTTCCATAGCTAATTACTAACAGAAGACTCATTATTGGTCACGTGGAATGTCTGATCAGAGATGGATACAATGCAACATTACTGCTGGACGCTAATGTTTGTTTAAAGTTTTGTGGCTTTAGGCAAAGAATTAGAAAACTAAGATTCTAAGCGTAAGACAAGAGCTCAATTTTCAGATATCTTTCCAGAGCTTTCCATTTGGATGATAGGTGTTACTTTGGCATACTTTACATTAGATAGCCCTTCACAATTTTAGGTGGTTTAAGTGGGAACACCAGAAGTGAACCCAGAATAAGTTATTTGTGATACACATTTGAAAATCTAATAGTTATTAAATTATCTTGTTAGCTCCCAGTTAGAACTAAGTGCCACTAAGTTTGTTTGAATTCAGAAGACAAATTTAATTTATTGGACTGCTGTACTGCATGATCCCATGACATAATGCACCAAGCCTAAAATGGTTTCTTAAGCCACTTAGCATGATATGGAAACCCAGCCATCAGTCAGTATTAATTTGATCTGTAGCTCAGATTGAATCAAGCCATTGTGCCTTATTAAAAAAGAAGTGAATAAAATAAGTCCATGCCTGATTGTGATCCATGTTTTTTAAGATGTAATTGCTGATTCTGGCCCATTAACTGAGCAGATAGAGAAATAAAACCATGCATATTGATCAAAATTTAGGTTTTCCATTTCATAGATATATAGTTGCCCTAACCTGAACATCTTCAAGTTTCTGAACATAAATTATAACAATTCCCAAGAATACACACCTGAAATGCTTGAAATTGAGTCCAAACATCTGAAGGGGTTCCTAGAGTGAGAAAGGTTAGCTTATGTAACAAAAGAAATTCCTCAGTAACATCCTTAAAATAATAATAGTACATTATTAGTAAGATAGGGATGGTACATACTGAAGATTCTGGACAGATATATAAAAAGTTACCTTAGACTAGAGCTAGGAAAAAAATGACCATTGGAGGCTACTCAATATTTTGTTGGGTACAGGGAAGGGGAAACAAGAACCAGAAGAAGTGAGAACTAGAGTCTTCAATGAAATAAAAGGTCAGGCTTATCTCTCACTTACACCAACAAAATCAACTTTACATCCAAATCTATAGATTTCTTTACATGGTTTTACTTTAATGGGATATCTGCCTGTACTTCTGGATTTTGTAGTGAATAACATAGGCCACACTTTTGCAGATGCTTTAATGGAGCCAGATTTGACATTAGGTCAAAAAGAAATAAATACAGAACATTTTAGCTTCCCAGGACATTCCATTACAAATGTCAAAATAGCAGTTTGAGAGTAGCAGCAACAACAAATTTCTGTGTCAGCACAATTGAGCTTGAGAAGGTAAGCTCATAGATCAGTAAGTTTCTGGCAATCTCAGAAGGCTTGAACAAACACAATAATTTACAATAATTGTAAAGTACTTGTAATCTGGCTCACATATAAATGCTCTTTTTCCCCATCCCTGGGTATTTGAGTCCTGCATTACTTAAGCCAGGGGTGTCCAAACTTGGGAACTTTAAGACTTGTGGACTTCAACTTCCAGAATTCCCCAGCCAGCTGGCTGGGGAATTCTGGGAATTGAAGTCCACAAGTCTTAAAGTTCCCAAGTTTGGACACCCCTGACTTAAGCCATGCCGTACATCTGATGAAATGAGGAAAAGCTTATGAAGCCTAAGGGTTTATCATAAAATCTTTTAGCTTTAAATGGTTCTGCTAGACTTTCATTTTTGATGGTTCTTCAATAAGGAATGATGATGACATGAACATGTCTGTTTCTCATATATGAATGGGGATATATTTTTAAATCCTTGTTTGGGGCAAATGTATTTTGCTTTCTCAAACTGTTGTATTGTTATATGTTCCCATTATTGGTTAGTGGTTAACATATATGGCAAAGAGCAGAGAGAGGTAGCTTTAAATCCATCTACAGGAATGCATGCTAAAGCATGCATTGGGCAGTCTTAACCTATTTTACTTCAGAAGGAAGAGGGAAATGCCATTGAGGAAATGTAATGTTTACTGTCTTGGGTTTCTTCAGGAGGTAGAATATACATTTAATAAAAAAATACTTTTTTTGCCACTGGGATGAGAGCAAGCCATTTGTGAAACACAAACTTAATATTCTCTTATATATGGGACTGCTTATTGGATCTTATTGATTTTTTTCAATGTAAATATTATCATCCTGCTTTCCACTAGACAATTTCTCTAAAACAGCTTGCATTAAAACACTTAAAAGCAGAGCTAAGGACTGCTAGGCTGTAAATCAACATTAAAATAGATTCTAAGGGTTTGGGGTAAATAATGTATTCAGTAGGGGATTGAAAATAAAATAGAATTTATTTCTAGATGAGCTTTCTGGGATAAAATATTCCATAGTCAGAATGTTTACAGACTTAAAAGCCCTCTCTTTATCATTGTTGTCTCATTCCCAGTGTGTGGGCGAACACACTCGAAGCTCTTGAAGGACATTTTTCTACCTAGGAAGTTGATGCTTCAGGAATTTATCTTTAGGGACCTGTATGAGATTTGATTAGAAGTTCAGTATTCTCATGTTTTAATGTCATTCAGAACTTCTTAGCCCCCCCCCCCCCCCCCCGTGTTTCAATGCTCATTTTAAAAGCATAAAAATCCAAAGTGGGGAGAGTAGGGCTGGTATATGTGGGGTGTTGGATTTAAGTGAGGGACAGGCTAGCATTGTCTTTATATGCATACACTTCTGCTTTTAACATGTTCTGGGGTTTCTGGGGCTCATCTGAGTCCTACTAATATTTGTGTATATATTAAATTTGGAGAGTATAGGATGAGGTGGCAAGAGACGGTATTTCTAAATGAAATAATTTTATTAGCAAGATCACATGAAATGGTAGGAGAATTATTACATTTAATTATGAATTTAATTCAGGGTACTTGGGCTGTTTTGGTTATCAGTGGGAAATATGACATAGAAAGTCCAATATATCCTATTCATTCCCCAATGCATTTTAGGATAGATGCAAGATGATTTTTTTGGTTCCACATTTATTAATTATATTACAACAATGTAAACACCGCTGTGGTTTCCTTTTGAATATTTTTGAGGTATTATGATTGTAGGAGAGCCAGTTTGGTATAGTAGTTAAGTCATCAAGCTAGAAATCAGGAGACCATGAATTCTAGTCCCACCTTAGGCACAAAACCAGCTGGTGGACTTGAGATAGTCACACTCTCTCAGCCATAGGAGGGAGGCAATGGCAAACCAAATCTTGTCCCCCAAAATCCCATAGGTAGTGGAACAGATTGTCACAAAGAATCAAGGTTGACTCAAAGGCAATAGTAATAAAATCAACCTGGAGCAGAATTCCCCAACTTTTCTGGGTTGGCAGCCCAAAGAGGGGAGGGGCAGGCAACTTTTTTCATCCATGCTCATGAACAAACGGGGCTGTGAGTGACAAAAGGCTGCAAGCATGCGTGCGACCCTCACAGTGACACTTGCACAGGGGTGAAATCAAATGTGCCCGGCTGACCTGAATTTCTTAGCATTAGCAAGGGATGTTAGCATACATATTGCTGGAGTTGGTAACTTAATCTTAATCTTCCCTATATTCTAAAACAGAAGTGCCCAAACCTTTGGGCACCAGGGACCAGTTCCGTGGAGAGAGGTTTTTCTGCAGACCAGAGGGGAACCCACAGATGGAACTTCACTTGTTTGCACGGCCCAATTTCTGCCTGCCACGGACCTGTATCGGTCCAGGGACTGGAGGGTTGGAATCACCTGTTCTAAAACATATTACATGAAAGTCATTACTTACCAAAGGCACGATGGGTGGTAAAGATATATACCGATGGCATGTGAGAGATAGTGATTTAGAGTGCAAGAGGAATACATAGTAAAGAGTGTGAATGAAGAAATAATATTAATGGAAGAAAAACAGATGCATGTTTGTGAAACGAAGGCAAAAAGAAGGCTAGGAGAGGTCTCAGTGAAGGTTGCCTAATTTTGTGGAGTTGGTGAATACATGCTTCCTTCAACACCCATAGCAGAAATAGAGGAAGTAAAGAAGAAAAGATGAATACATGCAAGGAGATGAGAGTGTAAGATTCCGTATGAATGAATAGGCTAAAATTTATGTCAGAAAATATGAATTGGGGTTCATCAGCTTGTTATGGGTCCAAATAAAAACATGACTCTACAAACTAATAATTGATTCAAACTACATTCCCATAGATTGCGTTGATGGAGTATGGGAGATTGGGAGGGAAATGTTCAGAATTCTAAATGAAATTTAATCCCGGGGAGGGAGAGAGTTATTCTGCTAGGTTTGAGGAGAAAAATGAACATGGAAGAAAAGGGAAGATGTAAAAGAAATTGTAGTGAAAATAGAATGACTGCAACAAGAAGAACTGCAAATCCTGTATGACAGAATATTAGAAAATGGATTAATCTTCCAACAAAATGAATGAGGAATGGAAATAGGATGTAGAAGTTGTTCAGAATACAATGAAAATAATTATGTAATGGAATGTCTCAGAATTACAATAACAGAAGTATGATAAAGGAGGCTTGATGGAATAATGAAATGAAAAAAAATATTGCAAGAAAAAATGCACATAAGGGACTGATTACAGCTAGAAATGAAGATGAGAAGGAGTTATTCTATAATGTATATGTAGAGAAAAAGATACCTGCAAAGACCATATCCAAGAGAACAAGGAACAATTAAGATGAAAGGTGTACTATAAAATATGAAAATGATTTTGATGGAAAGAAAATATTTTGTAGGGGTAAAGAGGTTAAATGAGACTCCCATAGAATAAATGGAATTAAAATCACCTTATTGAGATAAAACTGAATGCAGGAAGAAGCATTTCAGAGATTCGTCCAGAAATTCTAAAATACTAAAAGGAATATATACATTCAGTGTTACAAATGTATAACTGGAAATGCTTCTGGGGGCTTCAGCTGGCCGTTTGAGAGGTCTTGTGGGAGGAAGGCTGGATTGAGTGAGCAGACGAGTGATGGAGGTGATCCCAGTGGAAAAGCACTTGCGCTCACTCAGCCAAGCCTTCCTCCTGCAAGGCAAAGAACCAATAGCTTCCAGTGTGAAGTGCAGAGTGTGTGTGCTGTGCCTCTGGGAAGTATCACCCTCCAGTTCCCCCTCACCCTCCAGTCATGCCATCCCCTCAAAAGGCATTTCCCACACACTTGCTTTCGCCTGAAGAGCCATCACTGCTGCCTTTCCTCTCTTGCCCGATGATGAAGTGCATCTCCTCAGCTGAGTAAGCTGTACTCTCTACTGTCTGTGGGGTATCGCATTTCAAACTGGCAGCAGAAGACGGGGCTCCCCTTCTCTCACTGATGCCCTGTCTCCTTTGCCAACTCTGTCCTGCTGGCTCTTCCTTGGCCAGGCTCAGCAAGCTACTTTCAGCCAACAGAGCTCCACCATACTGCTGTGATTGCTACGTACAGCCTAGGGCTGTGCTCTCGCCCAGCACATGCATCTTGGGCTACCAACAGGAGAAGTAGACAGCAAAGGTCAACTGGGTGCAGAGTGCAGGGAAGCCAAATGGGTACAGATTGGTGGAGATAGGCAATTTGATCATGAGACTTGAACAGCCAAAACTCAAGGATCGTTCATAACAACTGGTTATTAAACAACCTTCAATAATGATTTGAAGTTATGATGGTTCAGCACCGTCGTAACTTCAAGTGGTTGCTAAATAAATGGTTCTTAAGCAAGGACTACCTATAAGCAAAATCTGGGAAGAGAAAAGCAGCATCAGATGACTGAAGGAATATTGACAAATTCCACTCCTTTGTACATGTGCCATTTTGTCACATGTAGGTATGAAGGGCTATGAGCTTCCTTTGTAAATAATTGTAGAGTTTGGGGTATACTAAACATTAAAATGTTTTGTTTTGATTCTTTGGCTGAATTTTTGTCATTTCTTTTCTGCAGTCTGCATAGCTTTAAACAGAAAAAGTCCCTTTCATCCTCTTCCCATTAGAAAAACATTTTTTAAAAAATCCTTTTGTGATCTGCCTGCCATTTGAAATTACAGCGATGCTACCTGTTGTTGTTTACATAAGACAACTTCCTATCTGAACAACGCAATAAGAATCTCATTCAAGGATGATGGTCTTTACCCCTTAAAAAAATAAATCCTTCTATGATGGCAGAATAACATTGAACTAGCCGGTTCTTATGCAGAAGAAACTAGTGACTTGCAATGAAAAAGAGAGAGAAAATTGCACATTATCTACTAGGGAACTGGCAGGACCTTGCTTTAGGATTGGTTCTGCAGCCTGATTATCTCATCGCCAAAAAACCCTGCTATTCAGGTAGTCCTCGACTCACAACCACAATTGAGCCCAAAATTTCCACTGCTTAGGAAGACACTTGTTAAGTGAGCTTTGCCCCATTTTACAAACTTTCTTGCATTGGTTGTTAAATTACTGCAGTTGTTAAGTTAGTAATACAACTACGTTGTTGGTTTGAACTACGAGCTTAGCAATTTAGTTGCAAAGGTTTCAACCCCATTCGAGGAGACATCTTTAGTGCGCACTGAAGATATTTCCTTGAATGGGGATGAAACATTTGCAACCAATTTCCAAGCTCAGAGCTCAAACAAACAACATACCATAGTTTTCCATCTATAAGACACCCCCATATAAGACGCCCCTCCCCACTTTTCTTACCCAAAATTCAGAAATCAATATTTTAAACATTAAACAGAAGACATTTATTTTGCAGAGTAAGACATTCGCTTACCGGTACTGGAATTTAATTTTTTGTTTTCTGACATTTGTATGGGCTCAGAATGCTCCGATATTACCGCTCCCTGTCACATCTTAGCACTAGCTACACACTTTCTGTCAGCATCAGCCGATGTCAGTTACATAAGACTCATGATTGGAGGATGCCTGTTAGCTTGTCTCTGCAATCAGACATTTGGCTCATGAGGCTAGTTTCCAGAGATAAGGTATCGGCAGTTTTGCAACCGTGGTTCTCCCCTCAACCTGACGTGTATAAGATTTTTAGGTAAATATTTTAAAGAAAAAGTATCATCTTATACACTGAAAAATACGGTAACCCAAGCTACTAATATTCAGAGACATTTCAAGTAGCACACCTGTTAAATGAATCTGGCTTCTCCATTGACTTTGCTTGTCAGAAGGTCACAAAAAGGGATCATATGACCCCAGGACACTGCAACCGACATAAATACATGCCTGATGCCAAGCATCTAATTTTTGATCACATGACCACAGGAATGCTGCCGCTTTTGTAAGAGTGAAAAATGGTCACAGGTGACTTTTTTCAGTGTCGTAACTTCAATCAACCCCTAAATGAATGGCTGTAAGTTAAGGACTATCTACAGTCTTCTTCCTTTGCATGTGTTATTATGTTCTGGTCTACCCTCCATCTATGGATTGTTGCTTTTACAGCCTCACTATCTTCTGAAACTTTCTCCTATAATCCTGCCAACTGAAGAAAGGAAGAGAAATTACAAAATCCAATTTTCTACTTGGAACCAGCCCAACTGCAATAGAATGTTCTGAAGAAAACAAACAAAACATAAAATTAAGCCAGAGTTCGTATTTAAAATGAAAAGTTTCATAAATATATAAACACATTAAAAAAAGGTTTCCAGTAACTTGATTTGCTTTTTATTTGGACTGTGGAAATCCTGGTCCTGGGTAAAAACAATTGGTGCAAGTGTTATGAGATAACTCCTCTATTAACACTAAAATAATATTTCTTCAGTTGGAAGCAATCAGAGCATTTTTGCTGATTTTAATGGCTACAGTTAAAAACAGTTTCTTTTCTAGAATCCTATCAATCATTTCTGACAGGTATTGTTCATGAAAATCTTCATCAAAAGTTTGATTTATATGAAATGATTGACGTTTGGAGAAGCAGGGGAGAAAACAGGGAAGAGATTAGTGTTAATGACAATTCACAATGAATATAGGCTATTTTTAGTTTTTTTACACTTCTTGGAAACACGCACAAACGGACTCTACTCAGGTTATTATTCACTCCCGAGAAGAAGGAGATGGAGAATATTTCATTCTTGTTGAGGCATTTCTTTTCTAACTTATATTTCATGGCAAAAAGAAATGAGGCAAGTTCTCATTTGTATAATCTAATTTTTATTAGTGTTGGCTTATTTAGTGTAGGTCAATTCAGTGCGTATTTGGAAATACTTCTTGCTTGAGAAAAAGATGCTAAAGTTCAGTAAGTGGGGTAGAGAAGGTACTTGCACACATATTTTGTTTTGATGCCTCCTTGGCATTAGATGCCTCCTTGGCATGATATTTTTTTCTTTCTTTCTTTCCTCTTTGTAAACAAATTACTAGTCTACATAGACAGATTACCTATCTAGAATCTGTAATCTGTGCTCTCCAAGCAGAAACTAGGTGTCTACTTCAGCCATTCCACTCTATGGTGATGCCATGCTATCAGCCCCCTCTGCCACAAAGATCTTGCAGGAGAAGAGCAGTCTGGACAACCATGGGATCTGGCAGGTTGAGAGCTGTGAACCATAAACACAAAGCTTTTGCTGTGACCCAGCAAAACAGATATAGTGCCCTTGCTGACCTTAATGGGGACACTAAAGAGATAGGTCAAGGTAGTTGTGATAATGATGACTCAAATAAGCAGGGGATCGTGGTCCAAAACGAAGAACTTTCTTCGGAAATGCGAAATGGGGAACCAGTATCACACATCAGTCGCAGAAGAAGATCAACGTATGTAAAAAGAGAAGTCACCTTCTGGTTGGTGATTCAATCGTAAGGGATGTAAATTTAGGAGAGGATATGGAGGTTTTAAAAGAGGTCAGGTGTCTGCCAGGTGTACTGCCAGCAGAGACAAGAGGCGTATTCTTAAGATAGTCAAGAATGCAAGTAAGGACTGTGATGTTGATGCTATTATACATCTTGGCACTAATGATCTATCCCAGAAAGATGTACTTTCTGTGCAGAATGATTTCCAGAACTTGGGGTATGAACTTAATACTATAGGTTGTAGGCTTATCTTTTCAGAGGTTTTACCTGTATATAAGGAACAAAAAGGGAAGGGCCAGTGTGTAGCAGAGTTTAATGTTTGGCTAAAGGAGTGGTGTAAAAGGGAAGGCTTTGGTTTTATTAGTCATGATGCCTGTAGCTGGTCCAATGAAAAACTGTATAAAAGAGATGGGTTGCACCCATCCAAGAAAGGGACTGAGTTACTTGGCATTAAATTCACAGATTTTCTTGATAAACATTTAAACTGAAGAGCGGGGACAGAGAATTAATAGATACAGAACATTTCTGTCCCCAGCAAACTAAAATTCATAGGGTTATAAGTGCATGTAACATAGATGTGTGTGGGGGTAAGATTATCACTCCTGCTGTCAAGCAAAACCAAGCATTTAATAGTGATTGCCATACCATGTGCATGAATCACACAAGTGGCAAGAAAATAGGGGCAGTCAGGCATAACACAGGTTATGTAGACAGTAAACACAAGGTCAATCAAAATGGACTCAAATGTCTATACACCAATGCACAGAGTATGAGGAATAAACAGGGCGAATTAGAAATTCAAGTAAAAGAGGGCAGATACGATATTATTGCCATTACAGAAACTTGGTGGGATGAAACTGACAAATGGAACATACAGCTAGAAGGATTTAAATTATTTAAAAGAAATAGACCAAATAAAAGAGGAGGTGGAGTTGCACTATATATAAGAAATAACTACATCTCTACAGAAATAGAGCACAACAATGATGAGAACTATTTTGAATGCATTTGGGTCAATATTAAAGGTTGTGGGGGAAATGACATTGCCATAGGTCTATACTACAGGCCACCCAACCAAGCAGAGGAAGTAGATGAACTTTTTGCTAGTCAGCTAACTAAGGTATGTAGGAAGCACACCACAATAGTAATGGGAGATTTTAACTACCCTGACATCAACTGGGAAACAAACTCTGCACCAAGTGGAAGATCCAACAGGTTCCTAACAAACCTAGCAGACAACTTTGTTTTCCAAAAAGTAGAGAAGGGAACAAGGGGATCAGCCATAGTGGACTTAATTCTCACTAACAGAGAGGAAATGATAGAAGGTGTTGAAGCCATAGGAACCCTGGGGGCAAGTGACCATGCAATATTGGAATTCAACATTATCCAAACACAAGTAGTAGAACAAAGTCAAACTAGAGTCTTGGACTTTAAGAAAGCTAATTTCAATAAACTTAGAGAGAGCTTGGGAATCCTCAAGGGGAAAACAACTCAAGAAGCTTGGGAACTTTTGAAAAATGAGATTAGAAAAGCCCAGTCTAGCACAAAACCAATGAAGAAGAAAAATAACAGCTCCCAAAAGAAACCAGCATGGCTGCATAAAGAACTATCTGACAAACTGAAAGACAAAAAAGGTAAATATAAAAAGTGGAAAGAGGGGGACATAACTAAGGCAGAATATCAGCAAATAGCCCGAGCCTGTAAAAATGAAGTGAGGAAAGCTAAGGCTCACAATGAAGAAAGGCTTGCCACAAAAGTAAAAATTAACAAAAAAAGCTTCTTCCAACATGTTAAAAACAAGAAAAAAGTTAAGGAAACAATTGGTCCATTGCTAGGAGAAAGTGGCAAGAAGATGACAAGCAACAGGGAGAAAGCAGAACTATTTAACTCATGTTTTGCATCTGTCTTTACACAAAGGGATAAAACAGTCCGACCTATCAAAAGCAGCACCACAAAAATCAGATTAGGAACACAAATTGAAATAGGGAAGAAAATGGTAAGTGAGCACCTGTCTACCCTAGATGAGTTCAAATCACCAGGACCGGATGGATTACACCCCAGGGTTCTGAAGGAAGTAGCAGACGAGATCTCAGAACCACTGAATTATATCTTTCAGAGATCCTGGAACACCGGGGAACTACCAGAGGACTGGAAAAGAGCTGATGTGGTTCCCATCTTCAAAAAAGGGAAAAATTAGATCCAGGAAACTACAGACCTATCAGCCTGACCTCAATACGAGGAAAGATTCTGGAAAAAATAATCAAGCAACGAATTTGCGAACACCTAGAAGCAAACAAAGTAATAGCCAAAAGCCAACATGGATTTGTCAAAAACAGATCATGCCAGACGAATCTTATTGCATTCTTTGACAATGTGACAAAATTAGTGGACCAGAGGAATGCCGTCGATATAGTTTACTTGGACTTCAGTAAGGCTTTTGATAAGGTAGACCATAACCTAGTACTAGATAAAATAGAAGAATGTGGGTTAGACAGCATCACCACCAGATGGATTCGTAACTGGCTGACCAACCGCACTCAATGTGTAGTCCTCAATGGAACTGCATCTACATGGAAGGAAGTATGCAGTGGAGTACCCCAAGGCTCTATTTTAGGCCCAGTACTCTTCAACATCTTCATCAATGATTTGGATGAGGGAATAAATGGGGAACTCATCAAATTTGCAGATGACACCAAGCTGGCAGGAATAGCCAACACTCCAGAAGATAGGCTTAAGATACAGAAGGATCCTGACAAACTTGAACATTGGGCACTATCTAATAAAATGAAATTCAATGGTGAAAAGAGTAAGGTTTTACATTTAGGCAAGAAAAATGGAATGCACAGGTACAGTATAGGTGGTACCTTGCTCAGTAGTAGTAACTGTGAAAGGGATCTTGGAGTCCTAGTGGACAACCATTTAAATCATGTCATGAAGCCTGTAGCTGGTCCAATGAAAAACTGTACAAAAGAGATGGGTTGCACCCATCCAAGAAAGGAACTGAGTTACTTGGCATTAAATTCACAGATTTTCTTGATAAACATTTAAACTGAAGAGCGGGGACAGAGAATTAATAGATACAGAACATCTCTGTCCCCAGCAAACTAAAATTCATAGGGTTATAAATGCATGTAACATAGATGTGTGTGTGGGTAAGATTATCACTCCTGCTGTCAAGCAAAACCAAGCATGTAATAGTGATTGTCATACCATGTGCATGAATCACACAAGTGGCAAGAAAATAGGGGCAGTCAGGCATAATACAGGTTATGTAGACAGTAAACACAAGGTCAATCAAAATGGACTCAAATGTCTATATACCAATGCACAGAGCATGAGGAATAAACAGGGAGAATTAGAAATTCAAGTAAAAGAGGGCAGATATGATATTATTGCCATTACAGAAACTTGGTGGGATGAAACTGACAAATGGAACATACAGCTAGAAGGATTTAAATTATTTAAAAGAAATAGACCAAATAAAAGAGGAGGTGGAGTTGCACTATATATAAGAAATAACTATGTCTCTACAGAAATAGAGCACAACAATAATGAGAACTATCTTGAATGCATTTGGGTCAATATTAAAGGTTGTGGGGGAAATGACATTGCCATAGGTCTATACTACAGGCCACCCAACCAAGCAGAGGAAGAAGATGAACTTTTTGCTAGTCAGCTAACTAAGGTATGTAGGAAGCACACCACAATAGTAATGGGAGATTTTAACTACCCTGACATCAACTGGGAAACAAACTCTGCACCAAGTGGAAGATCCAACAGGTTCCTAACAAACCTAGCAGACAACTTTGTTTTCCAAAAAGTAGAGAAGGAAACAAGGGGATCAGCCATACTGGACTTAATTCTCACTAACAGAGAGGAAATGATAGAAGGTGTTGAAGTCATAGGAACCCTGGGGGCAAGTGACCATGCAATATTGGAATTCAACATTATCCAAACACAAGTAGTAGAACAAAGTCAAACTAGAGTCTTGGACTTTGAGAAAGCTAATTTCAATAAACTTAGAGAGAGCTTGGGAAAAATTCCATGGATGAGAATCCTCGAGGGGAAAACAACTCAAGAAGCTTGGGAAATTTTGAAAAATGAGATTAGAAAAGCCCAGTCTAACACAATACCAATGAAGAAGAAAAACAACAGCTCCCAAAAGAAACCAGCATGGCTGCATAAACAACTATCTGACAAACTGAAAGACAAAAAAAGTAAGTATAAAAAGTGGAAGGAGGGGGACATAACTAAGGCAGAATATCAGCAAATAGCCCGAGCCTGTAAAGATGAAGTGAGGAAAGCTAAGGCTCACAATGAAGAAAGGCTTGCCACAAAAGTAAAAATTAACAAAAAAAGCTTCTTCCAACATGTTAAAAACAAGAAAAAAGTTAAGGAAACAATTGGTCCATTGCTAGGAGAAAGTGGCAAGAAGGTGACAAGCAACAGGGAGAAAGCAGAACTATTTAACTCATGTTTTGCATCTGTCTTTACACAAAGGGATAAAACAGTCCAACCTATCAAAAGCAGCACCACAAAATTAGGAACACAAATTGAAATAGGGAAGAAAATGGTAAGTGAGCACCTGTCTACCCTAGATGAGTTCAAATCACCAGGACCGGATGGATTACACCCCAGAGTTCTGAAGGAACTAGCAGACGAGATCTCAGAACCACTGAATTATATCTTTCAGAGATCCTGGAACACCGGGGAACTACCAGAGGACTGGAAAAGAGCTGATGTGGTTCCCATCTTCAAAAAAGGGAAAAAATTAGATCCAGGAAACTACAGACCTATCAGCCTAACCTCAATACCAGGAAAGATTCTGGAAAAAATAATCAAGCAACGAATTTGCGAACACCTAGAAGCAAACAAAGTAATAGCCAAAAGCCAACATGGATTTGTCAAAAACAGATCATGCCAGACTAATCTTATTGCATTCTTTGATAATGTGACAAAATTAGTGGACCAGAGGAATGCCGTTGATATAGTTTACTTGGACTTCAGTAAGGCTTTTGATAAGGTAGACCATAACCTACTACTAGATAAAGTAGAAGAATGTGGGTTAGACAGCATCACCACCAGATGGATTGGTAACTGGCTGACCAACCGCACTCAACGTGTAGTTCTCAATGGAACTGCATCTACATGGAGGGAAGTATGCAGTGGAGTACCCCAAGGCTCTGTTTTAGGCCCAGTACTCTTCAACATCTTCATCAATGATTTGGATGAGGGAATAAATGGGGAACTCATCAAATTTGCAGATGATACCAAGCTGGCAGGAATAGCCAACACTCCAGAAGATAGGCTTAAGATACAGAAGGATCTTGACAAACTTGAACATTGGGCACTATCTAATAAAATGAAATTCAATGGTGAAAAGAGTAAGGTTCTACATTTAGGCAACAAAAACGGAATGCACAGGTACAGTATAGGTGATACCTTACTCAGTAGTAGTAACTGTGAAAGGGATCTTGGAGTCCTAGTGGACAACCATTTAAATATGAGCCAGCAGTGTGCAGCAGCTGCCAAAAAAGCCAACACAGTTCTAGGCTGCATCAACAGAGGGATAGAATCAAGATCACGTGAAGTGTTAATACCACTTTATAATGCCTTGGTAAGGCCACACTTGGAATACTGCATTCAGTTCTGGTCGCCACGATGTAAAAAAGATGTGGAGACTCTAGAAAGAGTGCAGAGAAGAGCAACAAAGATGATTAGGGGACTGGAGACTAAAACATATGAAGAACGGTTGCAGGAACTGGGTATGTTTAGCTTAAGAGAAAGAAGGACTAGGGGAGACATGATAGCATTATTCCAATATCTCAGAGGTTGCCACAAAGAAGAGGGAGTCAAACTATTCTCCAAAGCACCTGAGGGTAGAACAAGAAGCAATGGGTGGAAACTAATCAAGGAGAGAAGCAACTTAGAACTGAGGAGAAATTTCCTGACAGTGAGAACAATTAATCAGTGGAACAGCTTGCCTCCAGAAGTTGTGAATGCCCCAACACTGGAAGTCTTTAAGAAGATGTTGGATAGCTATTTGTCTGAAACGGTATAGGGTTTCCTGCCTAGGCAGGGGGTTGGACTAGAAGACCTCCAAGGTCCCTTCCAACTCTACTATTGTATTGTATTTATTGTATAAATATGAGCCAGCAGTGTGCAGCAGCTGCCAAAAAAGCCAACACAGTCCTAGGCTGCATCAACAGAGGGATAGAATCAAGATCACGTGAAGTGTTAATACCACTTTATAATGCCTTGGTAAGGCCACACTTGGAATACTGCATTCAGTTCTGGTCACCACAATGTAAAAAAGATGTGGAGACTCTAGAAAAAGTGCAGAGAAGAGCAACAAAGTTGATTAGGGGACTGGAGACTAAAACATATGAAGAACGGTTGCAGGAACTGGGTATGTTTAGCTTAAGAGAAAGAAGGACTAGGGGAGACATGATAGCATTGTTCCAATATCTCAGGGGTTGCTACAAAGAAGAGGGAGTCAAACTATTCTCCAAGGCACCTGAGGGTAGAACAAGAAGCAATGGGTGGAAACTAATCAAGGAGAGAAGCAACTTAGAACTGAGGAGAAATTTCCTGACAGTTAGAACAATTAATCAGTGGAACAGCTTGCCTCCAGAAGTTGTGAATGCCCCAACACTGGAAGTCTTTAAGAAGATGTTGGATAGCTATTTGTCTGAAACGGTATAGGGTTTCCTGCCTAGGCAGGGGGTTGGACTAGAAGACCTCCAAGGTCCCTTCCAACTCTACTATTGTATTGTATTGTATTATAAGTTGTTACTGCTCTGAAAGAAGATACAGATTGCAAACTAAAACATTAAAAACGAATAATGGAAAAGTGACCTTTTGGCACATTGTACACACATTCTTGCTGAGATTTCTTTTGTTGGGCAGTTATTGCCATTTTATTTCCAGGTGGTGAATATACCACCATTTTTCAAATAAATAAATCATTGCAGCATTCATTTTCATAACATTCCGCTCCAGTATCACAATTACTGCAATTCAGTAAAGGATTTTTAACTGAGAAGAACAGGGGGGTGGGAGTCCTCAATTAATTGTTTAAAAGTACTTTGCATAGTTTTGATCTTTTTTCCCAAGTTCTCTAAGTAAGCTACACAATGTGCATCTAATTATCTCAGTTTCTGAGCATCTATATTTATTTCTTGTGGAAGGCTAATCAAGTTCCTTTTCTATTTGCTGGTATAAAAGCAGAACAGATTACTTTATTGGTGTAAATATATTATGCCTGCCCTGACATTTATGTTTTCAGCTGTGATTGCTGAATTATTTCAATAGATGTAAATCATGTACACAAGGCTAATGGTGTAAAACCACAATAGCTTATTTACTCCCTTTCTTGTAGGCAGTGGAGACTTTAAAATAGTTTTAAATTTAACTTAATAGGCTTTCTCCCACTTGGTTTCCAAGAAGCATTAACCTTAGGTTCAAATACAAAACATTTTTGTATTTGAGTCATTCTTGAGTCATTTAAGGGTTTTTCCCTGACTTTTGTCATATGGAAAATTACAATTTGATATAGAGGTTGTCTCTTAGTTGTTCCTGAGGATTCTCTCATTATATAATTTTTATAGAAATATCTTCCAGGTTCAACTCCCAGAGGTTATTTTGTTAGAAAGTATTATATTTGAATGCTGCATGAAAAGCTATTTTTCATTGAAATAACGACTAATTTTCAATTGAACTATTAAATTACAATTTTGGGTTATTATCTCATTCACATTCTTATCTTAAATGTACAAATATATATTTAAATTAGTTATGATATCTTGTTATTTTCTCCTAGCTGAGGGTGGATCAGGTGGTGTAGCCGTTATGCATTTGATCTATGAATTAATTGTTTAAGTCAACTGCTTTCATGTGGAACTCTGAAAATTACAATGGCTTCCAGGTCTGACATCTATCCTTGAACTAGCTATTAAAATGCAAGTATAGGTAATGCTTGACTTGAAACTACAATTGGGACCAGAAATTTAATCAATGAGTGACGCAGATGCTAAGTGACCACTTTGCTCAATGACCACAATCCCTGCTCTCCCTGTTGCGGTCATTAAGCAATTGCATGGATTGTCAAGTGTCGTGCCACGGATAGACTCTCTCCCTGTCCCACCATGCCTAGTGGGACACAGCCCCTCTTCCCATCTGATTCTGCAGGCAGGTCCATTGTTGTGATCATTGGAATTTGCATGATTTGGGGAAGGGGCCTTTTAGAGTAGCAGAAGAGCAATTGCATTCACCTACCTTCCGGCCCTAGAAAGACTAGAAAACCAGTGAACATGATCATTCTGAAGGTAGAAATCTCCGTGTGGAGAAGATAATGCCTCTGCCAAACTGCTGAAATCAGGTTTAGATCTTCAAGATCCAAGCCATATTTCTGCAGCCTAGCAGAGGAGCTGAGTTGCCCTCTGAGCACAGAAGAAGACACCTCTGCTGAGCTACAGGCACACACCTCAGATCTTCAGGAATCCTCTCAGCAGGTGTTGTCAGTTGTAACTTTCCAGCTGGCTTTCCCGTTGACTTTAAGGGGAGGCCAGCAGGGAAGATTGAAAATGGCAATCACATGATCGCAAGGTGCTTGGCAAATGGTTTTAAGTATGGATAGGTTGCCAAATTCCCAAAAATATAGTTATGTGATCATGGACAGCAGCAGTATGACTGGAAGTGCTTTATGGGCTGTAAAGCACCCTTTTCTGAGGCAGTCAGAACTTTGAACAATCATTATACAACAGGTTGTACATCGAAGACTTCCTGTGCTGTGAATGTTGTCATATACCGTATTTTTCGGAGTATAAGACGCACCAAGGTTTTGCCAAGTGGCAATTTTTTTAAAAAAAGTAGGTAGGTAGATAGAGGGATAGAGAGGGAGAGAAAGAGAGAGTAATACGGTAGGTAGGGAGAGAGAGAGAGAGTAGTTAGGTGAGTAGGTAGGTAGATAAGTGGATAGAAGAGAGAGAGAGAGAGAGAGAGAGGGGGGGGGGAAATACAGTCGATACAGTAGGGAGAGAGAGAGTAGTTAGATAGGTAGATAAAGGGGGAGAGAGAGAGAGAGAGAGAGAGAAATACAGTAGGTAGGGAGAGTGTGTGTGTGTAGGTAGGTAGAGAGAGAGAGAGAGAGAGAAATAGAGAGAGAGAGAGAGAAATACAGTAGATAGGTAGGTGTTTCTGCTGGCACAGCACTAGATCAATGTAATTCTCGTCAATCAGTTAAAGAGCTTTCCAAAAGGAAAAAAAAAGTTTTTGCACTCTGCAAACCTCCAAAAACGGCCCATTTTTCACGAAAACAGGCCCATTTCCCCCCCCCAAAAGGCATGAATAGGGGGGGCTTGCAGAGTGCTCTGGGGTGGTGGGGGAAAAACAAGCAAAAAAGGACCCGTTTTTCACTAAAACGGGCCCATTTTTTGTCAAAAAAAATTGCACGCAGAGCCTTATGGAGGCTTATAGAGTGCTGCTGGGGGCTGGGGGGGGCAAAAAATGGCCCCTTTTTTGCTCATTTCTGCCCTCCCCAGCCCCCAGCAGCTCTATGAAAGCCTCAATAAGGCTATGCATGGCCATTTTGGTGAAGGGGGCAGGGCTTTAGGAGGCAAAAAATGCTGTATTCAATGTATAAGATGCACCCAGATTTTCAGCCTCTTTTTGAGGGAAAAAGGTGCGTCTTATACTCTGAAAAATACGGTAAATTGTATTTATATTTGCCAAGTTTTTTTAAAATGTTAGAAGAATTGATTCTAGGAATTACATGCTAATAATAGATAGATTGCAATATTTAAGATACAACTTTCTGAAAGAGCAGTATTGACAGGAAGTCTCCAATAAAATCAATGAACTCATACAGAGATTTCCAATTAGCAGTATCATATAATTTGAAACCATTGAACTTTATTGAAAAACCTATCTTAGTGCATAGTAATATACCTCTTTCGTGAAGGATACATTAAAAAAACCAAGGAGAGAATAATTCAACGTTACCGTTAAAGATTCTGGAGATAACCTTGATTTTCATGATAGGCAGATATGGAGAAATCCTATTGCTAGTAGAACAGTTGAGGAAAGCAGTATTTTTCTTATTACACAAGGGTGGTTTTAATGTCATTATTCCAAAGTATTTGTTCCACTAGTGCCTGATATTTCAGAGTTATTTTTTATATTTTTGCCGAAGAAAATTATAGGTATCTTCTCTTCCAAAAGACCCGCAACAAAAGTTTAAGTCCCTTGTGTAAAATAAATGACTGTTCTGAAGAGAAGCATTTTCTAGAAAAGAGGTGATACTTAGTAAGTGTTATATTCAGAATGAGTACCTTCCTTGGGCCATTATGTTCTCCCAGCTGCTAGGTGTGCAATTTGCCAAGGATAGTTTAATGGACCACTATGATTTTATTCTTTGACCCCTTCACCTGTGCAATGAATGGAGATTGGGAAGGCTTTGGTTATCTGTTCATTTTCTGATCATCTGCAGTAATGTTCAAAAGGATAAAAGTTCACATGAAACTAGTAGTTACTTGATTGTTGTTACACTGGCCAGAGCTACTTCCAGTGAGATGGGTGGCTTCATAAATGACTCGTTACAGTTTTCCTTAATGAATCGTTTTGAACTGATTTTGTGATATGAAAAAAATACCCATTTCCTGTTACAACAAAGCAGCCATGTTACTCTTAATGGAACATCAAGGGGTGGATTGTGTTGCAGTATCTAAAGCTTCACAACCCAGGATTGCTAAATTATTGTTCTGGTCCAGTATCTAAATTACTTAATGTACTACTGGCTATTTTATTAATTTGTTTAATGCTAAATCATTGTATTAACCAAGTACCTTAGGCATGGAAGCCAAAGAAAGAAGAGCTGATATACCTACCCCACTGCATTGACTGTTCCCTACCTTGTGATAATATATGTAGGCAATTTCTGATCTGGAGAACTCACATAGAGCTTTGCAGTACACAGGACATATTTGAACTACTAATGTTAAGGCTAAATATCAAAACCATCCAAGAATATTGGAAATAGATTTTAAAAAGGCAACAGACAATACATAATTATTCATGGTATTCAAGTAAAACTGATCGTCATGATCTTTGATAACTATAACTATAGTTATAATTATACAGTAACTATAATTTGACCGTTTAAGTTTTTAAGTTACTAACTATGCCATACGTAGTTTGGAGTAACAGGAGTGAAAACAAACTAAGAGAGAGTACTTCTTTTTAGTGTTATTTAAAGATATTTATATAGGGTAGATGCCCTTATTGGGTTAGATGTTTCTTTTGATCTTGAAAAAAAATCTTATTTTGTAGGAGATCTCAAAACCCACCCTAAATTACATTCCAAATCATACATATTTCACACACACACACACACACACACACACACTTTTTAATATTGTCCATAAGTCTTATTTCAAGAGTTAACAGTAAGAAAATTGGAAAAGGCAATTTCAGTTCAGGAAACAATTTTACAGTATCCTCATATGCAATATTGTTGACCTATGAGAAGCAGAAAAGATGACCAGTTGTTTGAAATTATAAAAAGGGGGTAGGAAAAGGGAGGAACAAAGGCCAAAGTAGTAAAGCATTTTACTAAATGTCAGTGAATACATTAAGATTAAAATTCAGAAAATGTTTCCTTATCCCCCTCCCCCTCTCACCCATCTTTTTGAGGTAAAATAAAAGAAATGGCATGCGAATTTGCTGTAAGATCAGCATGGCAATTTTTTTACTTAAATAGATAACATTGAAAACCTTGTATTTCCCTTTTAAGAAAATTCAGTTAGGAAGGTACATCAAACAGCTACCTAATAATGCGGGATCTGCTTTGTTTTCTTTAGTTGGGGGATGTGTAGCACATCCAAATTGACTCATTAAATGCTTTGGGGCACTCATTGGAGTTTTATTTGTAACACTGTATTCAAAACAAGCACTCTCACTACCACAAGCAATAAAATGGGTAGTATCTTAATCCAATGGCGCCACTAAGGGAAGTCGTTTCTTTATGGATTGATAACCTACTTTCCTCTTGCCAAATGGAGACTGTCTATTGCAGGGGTGTCCAAACTTGGGAACTTTAAGACTTGTGGACTTCAACTCCCAGAATTCCCCAGCCAGCATGGCTGGCTGGGGAATTCTGGGAGTTGAAGTCCACAAGTCTTAAAGTTCCCAAGTTTGGACACCCCTGGTCTATTGTGAGGAACACATTTTACATTCCCACCCCAAATGAATGGCAGTGAATGAAGAAAGCAAACAAATAATATGAACCATGGGACGATCTTTATGTATCTGAAGCATGTCAGAATAATAAACAACATTGGTTAGTACAACAGTTAGACTTGTTTAGAAAACAGATTTGCAAAGTTGAGAACACTATTAAGTCAACAGTATATTATTTGCATAAAGATAATCCTCGACTTACGACCATTCCTTTAGGATTGTTTGAAGTTACAACTTACATGAAAGGTGTTGAATGAAAGCTATGGCTGGTGCAGCACCCCCTGTGGTCATGTGATCAAAATTCAGGCACTTGGCAGACCACTGAAAGGTTGTTCAACCCATCTCCTTTCCTGTACATTTCCTTATGATCCCCTGCACCTTTCAGTCCTTGCCACCCTAGTTGATTTTTGCCATCTTCTTGCTCTTGCGGCTGACTAAGCATGTCCATCCTGGCCATATGAGGCTGTCTTCTGTAGATCACACTCCCTGGTTTTCTTGGGAGACCTGGAGAAGATACTGCAGGGGAGACCAGTCTTGTTAGCAGTAGGAACAAGAAGATCACCTAGGTGCAAAGTGTCAGGGATCTCAGTGTGCAGGATGACAAGGGTGGCTGGGCTGGGTTGGCTGGGGCTTCCTGAGACGGCTGTGGCTTTACACCATGATGCTGGGTTGTGACTTTCTACCACACTACTAGTGCATCCTTGGGTGGCTGTCGTTTTGTGCTGTACTGTTGGGGTTTTCTACTGTGGCTGCAGCTTTGCACCACCTTTCTGGTCTGTGGCATTGCACTCATGTTGCTGGGACTTCCTGGGTAGTGGGCATTCATACTGTACCGTAGCTCAGGGGCTTCTTGCAGCCCCAGAGGTATGGAGTGCCAAGAAACTTCTGACTTGCAGCATGGCAAGCAGGCCCAGAGCCAACAATTTAAATAGCCAAAGTGCTTGCTGGACATATTTTGTAGATTTAATTGAGAGGTCAATATGTTCCATTTATTGCCTTTAACCAAGAATAACCAGAGTGTGTTCCATTAAATTAGAACAAAAGAATTAAAACAGGAGAATCAACTATTATCATGGACATTAAGCTAATAGCAAACAGGCAATTATAAATGTGATTGTGTTTAAAGCAAAATATGCAAATTCTCTTCTGATTGGTGAGATGATCTGAACTGTGTAAGCTTAGTACATGGCAATTTTAAATTGCTCAAAGTGCATTTTAATTAGCATCCCCTGCATGTCAAGAGGATAGAGACTCTAATATTTCCCTTTCCTGTACATTCCATTAGAAAAATTCTAAATAGTCTGTATAAAACATTAAATATATAGACACTAAGCCATACTTTGAAATGAAATTGTTTTCGTGTTTTCGATTGGATGTTGGATTTAAATCAGAACTGGTAACTGCTTTGTGAATATGTCACAATAAAATAACTCACATTAAATTTTATTGTTTTTCAGAGAGACTGGGAAAACTGCAGTTCATATTTATGCTAAACTAAACAATTAAAATAGTATAATAAAGCCACCTTATGTTATGGTACCTGCATAGATCAAGTTCTATCCTATCTGGCTGAATGTCTCATTAGTCTCTATAATGCTAACTCTCATTTCCCAGGATTTAGATGTAAAAACTAATATGTTACACTGAAGCGTAATGGTAGGAAGACATTATCTTTCATTCTTCAGTTCTCTTCCAGGTGGAGAGAGGCTCAGAGATCTAGGTTTGATGTGGCCGTGTTTGGACCAGAGGTGGGTTCCTACCGGTTCGGACTGATTCGACTGAGTAGGTAGTAACTCAGCCAACCACACCCTGAACCAGTTCTATCAGCGGTGCCATAGGTGCTGCCATCTTGTTTTTTGCTTCTCCGCATGCGCAGAAGCAATATTTTACCATGCACACATGCCCAAAGCGCATCCCTGAGAGAACCAGCAGTAACAGAAGCCGTAACCCATCCTTGGTTTGAACCTGTTTAATACAATTACGCAGTCTGCTATACTATAGACTCACTGGAGAAGAGCCTAATGCTGGGAAAGACTGAGGCAAAAGAATAAGGGGACGAGAGAGAATGATGTGGCTAGATGGAGTCACTGAAGCAGTAGGCATGAGCTTAAATGGACTCCAAAGGATGGTAGAGGACAGGAAGGACTGGAGGAATGTTGCCCATTGGGTCACGATGGGTCAGACACGACTTCGCGACTAACCACAACATACTATAGACCAGCGATGGCAAACCTTTTGGCTTGCATGCCATAAGCAGGGGGAGCGCAGAGGGGTCATGCGCGGGCATGCCATACCCATAATGCAATGCATGACCTGTCCCTATTGTGCATGCGTGCATGACAGGTGTTCCCCCCCATTTTTTGCATGCTTTTTTCGCCCTTTCCAGGCTCCAGAGGCTTTATAGAAGCCTGGGGAGGGCAAAAACAGCCTCCCTGCCCCCCGGAGGCCCTCCAGAGGCTTCAGGAGCTTACCTGAAGCCTCTGGAGCGCAAAAAACTGGCCCTTTGGTCAAACCGAAAGTTCAGGAACATTTGCTCATAGGGCCGTTTTTAGTCCTCCAGAGCCTTTAGGGACCTTCAGGAGGCTTCCCTGAAGGATCCAGAGGACTAAAAACAGCCCTAAGAGAAAACCGGAAATGACTTCCAGTTTCTCCGTTGGGTCATTTTTCGTCCTCCATTCCTGAACTTCCAGTTTGCCCACAGGGCTGGTTTTTTTGCTCCGGAGGCTTCAGGGAAGCTCCTGAAACCTCCCGAGTGCCTCTGGGGAGGCAGGGGAGGCTGTTTTCACCCTCCTCAGGCTCCTATAAAGCCTCCGGAGCCTGGGGAGGGCAAAAATGGCTTTAAAAAAGGCTGAACTCAGCTGGCCAGTGCATGCATGTTCGCTGGCCAGCTGACAGGGCAACGCCTCGCGTGCCCTGACAAATGGCTCAGCGTGCCACCTGTGGCACACATGCCATAGGTTCGCCATCTCGGCTATAGACACTGCAATGGAAACTACAAAGATAACATTTAGGGTGGGACTTGTTATTTGAATGCATTCTCCTGTCTAGCTAGCATGCTTTTTAAAACCAGTGAGGAGTCTCTCACTTGGTGCTCTCTGAGCTTGGTGGGTTTTTTGCAGACGATTTATTACCCAAAGTAGATAACATCATTAGTGCTAGTAAGGAGTGGTGTTTGCATTAAGTTTATATTCTAGTCCTGTCAGTGTTGGTGGTGGTGGTGGATCTTGGAGGTTCTTTGGTTCGGCTGTTTACTGTTAGAATGTTTGGCAGTTCCTTGGTATTATTTACTTCTTTTTTTTTCTAAAAGTTTTTTATTTATTTTTAATTTTCAAAACAAACACAACACATAAAATCTTCCTTCTTTACATACTGTAGAAAGTGTATCAGTTGATTACAAAAGACTTTCTTGCATCTCTTCCACAGTCATCAAGCATAATTCATATTAACTCAAGTATTTTAACGCAGATATTTATACATGTTACGATTATCATACCTCCATTTTCATTTGACTATAATTGTTTAAACGTCCTTTATCATAAAATATACCAAGATTTAATACATAACCACATACTGGCATTTCATTTACTATTTCTAAAATCGTCCAAAGACACTAAATCCTTATGTCCTATTCTAGCTAAACATCCATAATATTTAATAACGAAGTTTTCTAGTCCTTCTTTCCAAATCACTGTTTCCAATTTACACCCCATTTCCTTATGTTTACCCATACCTATATATATGTTATTATCATTATCCCTCCTTTATTTGATTGTGTATATCCTGCATCATATCATTTCCCCCCCAATAATCAAAACTTAACTGAATCTAACTTAATTCTTTTTTATTAACCTTTATATATAATCCAAAAGGGTTTCTAATCTTCCTTTCATGAGTACCATTCAATATTCATATACAGTTATTACTTATCATAACACTACACATTGTATACATTATTATCATTATCAATTAATTATTTATTTATTTAACTATATCTATTGTCACTAAATTTCACTAAGTTTAGCTACTTTTAAATTATACTCTTCCAACTTGTATCTTTCCAGTAGCAAAACAGTCTCATATCTTCTGCCATTTGTGATATCAGTCCTCTAATCATCTCCTTAATCAACTTTGTATGGACTCCTCTTAGCAACTCTTTGCTTATAAAATCTCTCATGTAATTTCAATGCCCTTCTTCTGTTTCCTTAATCAGCTTATCTTGGATTGTCGATAGTGTTATCAATGATATTGCTAATAAAATTTTTCTTTTTAAATCCATAAATTCTTTTGTTTTCTCTTCTTCTGTATTTTGCCATCTGGGGTAGATTTCCCCTCCATTTAATTCCTCTTTCAGTATTCCACTCTTTCTCTTTTCAGAGACAAACCCAATCACCATAAATATCAGCAATTTTAATTTCTTTATATACATTTTCCTCTTCGATTTTTAGGATTTTTTAGACTTTTTCTATTTGATTAGCATCTTCAACTTCTTCATCATATTTTGCTTTTAAGTGAACTAAGTCTTCTAACTTCTTCTCTATCCTCTCACGTGTATCTGATAATTTCTGTATTTCTGAGAGTATCTTTTGCAGACTTAAAACTTCTTTCTACTGTTGAAATTGTGCCATTATCTCCAGCTAACAAACACTGCTGCTCTAGCTTAGAAGGTTTTAACAGGATTAAGCATAGATTCACAATAACATTTCACCTTTCTCTGGTTGAAAATATACTTCAAAGGAACATCTGTATGCTTTTCTTCTTATCACTCTCTATAAACAACCTGTGAGACCTTGAAGTGCCAAGCCAGGATAATCAGTGAAAAAAATAAAAGTGTTTCATTTCCAATACACAAACCTCCAGTCTCCGAGTAGCAGTGTTACAATGTTACAATTTCTTTGTTTCTTTTTGTTTCTTTTTTGTATTTCAAGTTAAAAAAACTTAAATGAGTTAGAAAAACACTCACAATAATGAAAGAGGAGTTTTAGTCCATAGACTTCAGAGAATAGTAAAAGAAAAAAAAATAGAAATAGAACTTAATAGAACTTAATCCATTCATTTTAAAAGGCTTGCATAAATTCCATCTGTGATGATAGCATTTAAAAAGTAAGATAACCCACTGTCCAAAACCAGTCCAAATTTAATTCCGCCGCTTATTTCTTCTGTTCTCCAATTTAAATTAATTTAAAGTTTTTTATAAGCACTTTTAAAACAGTAAAAATTCCTCACCAGCTGGAAACACTTTCTCTTTCCATATCCTTCCATTTTGGAGCCACCCCGACTTCATCAGCCGAATGGCTGGATTTTTTGTAACCGGCTTGAAGAACTTCTCTTGGATCAATCAGGGACTTCGCGATGTCCCTGAGATCAGCAAGACATATTCTTCCTATTCACCATCTCTGCGGGACGATTTAGGTCCGTTTGGACCACCCAGTGGCAAAAGTGTCGACTGCGATCTCAGAGCATTGAGATTGCACGTCCTGTCGTCGCGACTTCGGCTCCTCCCCCGAGGTGTTGTTTATTTCTTGATTGTTGATCTGATGTTAATCTTGGAGTTAAATGTATGTTCATCAGGGACCCCAGCACAGACCCCTCAGTTCAATCCTGAGTTACAAATATCCTCTTTTATTGGTAAAACCCATGAACCAAAAACACTGCATCATACATCAGCAGCAGACAGTACCTGAGTAGGGTTAGAATTATAATATAAGGGGATTGACTCCCACCATATTCCCAACTGGAATCTTTTCTGTAATGAAAGGAAGAATTCAGTTGGTGTCAGTAGAAGCAAAGAGTTAGACTTGTTTTCTTCTGTAATTGGGATCAAAGTAGGAAGTTGGACAGCTCCAAGTAATATTCAGGCTTCTGTAAGCAGGTATGAATGTTCTTTCAGCAGACATTTCAAGTGGATATTTTAATAGGGCCTCTCATGAGAAAATATATTAGAAGCTGAAGAAATCTTGCCTGTTTCAGCAACAGTTGGATCCAGCCATTGGCTCCGTTGTAATTCTTTCCCTGAAATTGTTGGGCCTGGTTCAACTTGTGAGAAAGATATTGACAAAATAAATTCTTGCTCTGGACATCTAAGGAAAAACAAGGCTGATCTGGAAGACAATTTAATCCCACCCGTTTACTTGTCCCAGAGACTGTGACTTTATTCGTTATCTGAGCCATGATAATCAAGAAAAGAGCTTCAGGCAGACCCCAATGTAAAATATACATTCAGTTAGAATTAGGTAACAGATTTGACCTAAAGCAATGTTTTAAGTCTATAACTTAGTATATACAGCAATCATACTTAATTAGATTTACATTTAGAGTATTGATGTTGCTTTATCTTTTGATTTTGAATGATGGCTGGTGACTGTGAATTAATATGCACCGGTTAGATTGCTTGTAAACTTTAATGGCTTACAGAATATGTTTATGTTGGTCTTTCTTTGCAAAATAAAATACTACTGGTTTCCTTTTTCTACTCAGGTAGTATAGGACCTAGCTGAAATCCTTATGGATCTGACAAAAATAGAGTCCAACTTCATTTAGTTGAGTAATCTGGAACTTATCTAGTATAGAGTTTAGTATACTTCTTTTTTCCAATTTAGGCATTCTAGCAGAACCTTAATTAGAATGAGCACTACTGACTACACGTTATTTCAACATCCCATATTAAAAGATGGGTGCTTTTCATTTAGCTTCTGGAAATTGCAACATTATACATGAGTGATAATGGGTGAATTTATGAAATAAGGTGAGACCAGCTGGAAGATGATTTTATTTTGGCGAAGGCATTCTTATTGTCCATGTTTGCTAAAAAAAAATCAGTTCCATTGTGAGCACAGAAAGTAAGAAATTAATGAATTACTGTCCCTTTTATAACCTTTAGTTACCATCTACTGTTATCTATGGCTCAAGTAAAATGAAATTATTTTTACAAGCATTATGGCTTTATTCTGTATGTTTCTCTTGCCTTTTAGAAGTGCCTTACTGATGTTTCTGCTTCAAATATGTAATTTTCTGTAACCAATAAATGAAATGTGTATTGTATTTCCATTTTTGTGTGACAGAATCACTTCATTTGCAGTTTCAAAGAGCAGATTTAGCTGGGCATAATATATCTTTCAGAAGATCCATCTATTAAGAAAACCCTTAAATCCCTTAATCCCTAAAGCCCTGTGAAAATGGAATAATGTATGTCATAATGTCATGTCAATCATACATTTATGATTCCAAAGAATTCATGGGAGCCCAATTCATTAAAGGCATATCTGGGCAATGATACACATAGAGAAAACCTGCTATAGTTAATGTGTCCTTTCAGATGAAAGTGAATATTAAACTATGTCCTTGTGCTAGATAACAAATTGTATGAAAGCACTAAATTAATGCATAGGGAAGAGAGATACAAGTTTATATCATGCATACATTGCACATTCTGTTTTGGGGGTGTTGTTGTTTTCTTTAGCACATGTCCTTTGTGGTCACAAATTTTCTGCAAGCTGACATGAAAAAAATCCTGTATCTGATAGTATTGTGGTGGAATCATTTTAACATGAATCTTCAGCTTGTTCTGGGACCATTAACTGAAATAATATGTGCTATCTGGAATTTAACTCACATCTGATACTGCTCAGAGAGATGAGTGACTTATCAAAGGTATTTGCCTACTGGCATCACACGTCTAGCCATAATGCTTGGGGGAAGTTCTTCCATAACAACAGTCAGCTGGTCATCTCTTTCCACGGGAAAAGTTGTATAGTATGTTAATAAATTAGTTAATTAATAATGCAAATCATAAATTTAAAGTAGACCTTTTTTGTTTTTTTGGAAAAGTAGCCTCAGGTATCTGATCTGGAATATGCTTACAATTCATAATGAGCATTATATTTCTGTGAAAAAAAATACTATTGCTTCCCACTCTTTGTCCTTGAAGGTCCTGTATTTATCCCTGCAAAAGTACTGCATAGGTAAATAACAGATGTCATGATGCAGTCAGGATTCAGTTCCTCATTGTCTTTTTTTTCCAGAATAAGAAACTAGTTTAAACATGGTTTTTTCAATAAAGTTTCAACCTTTAGACTGGCCCAAGGATGTGCTTGAAGACAAGAGGTTTATCCGTATTACCTTGAAATATTTTGAACTACCTATTTGGGAGATGATTTTAATATGAGGTGATAACCCAACCTTGCTTAGAAGCTAAAATTACAGTACATAGTTTTTAAGCATGACATGTCTTGAGAAGCACTATCTATGAATCTCAAGTTCTGTATATTAACAAAAGGAGCTGTTTTTCCCTATCTGAATTCTTTAACCTGACAGTCATACCCAATGTTGCTTCACAAGTGTTCTTCTAACATCCTTGGCTGCTTCTTACTTAATGGTTGAGTGCATCTTAAATATTTATAAGAGGAATAATTCCCTACACGATAGATTTTCCACCTATTTTTTTTCTTAATTGGTTGTTCACAGTTCAGTGATGTCACCACAACACCAGCAATTCTTGGTCATTACAGACGCAAATTCTTATAAGTCTCTTTTCTAGAGACTCTAACCTAGAAAGATGAAAATAATTTAAAAATGGTTCCAGGTTGAGTACAAATTTATTAATTGTTTTATTAAATTAATTTTTATTTTTAATGCCTGGAACGATTAGGGTTTTCTGGACAGATGGGCAGATTAAAGAATCTCCAAGGAATTTGAAAACAGTAAAAAAAAATTAGGATCTGAGTAAATAAAATATATAAAAGCAACTATCTCAGTATAGTGCAGGCAATTACAATGCAAAATAAAGGAGCAACATTCAAAAGGCTTGGAAGAAGGTGAAATGTCTTAATCTTAAATATCAAAAAGACAATATTATGTGTACCAGAGGAACTTCAGCACTTGAATTGGTGATAGGTAAATTTTTAATCTGTGATTTGAATTTACTCACCGCTAAATCTGTTTTATCCCTATTTTTCATCTGTCTACAAATTGATGGATTTTTGTATCAATAGAAAAGGGCATTTTCAAGATTTTTTTTTAACATTTCATTTTAAAATGAAAAAAAGTAATACTCTCACATTTATAACTTTCCCAAAATGTCTCCTACCTGTATCTTTTATCTCTCTGTAATTAGTTCTTCTTAGCTGATTTATTTATCTTCCTTGCTTACTTTTATTGCTTAAATATTTGTTAGCCAGCAGCAACCTTCCAGATGTCCCGGGTGCTCATTTTCACTTAGTATTTGATTGTTTCCCCCACTTCTGCTATTTGGGTTTATATTTTTCTGAATATGGAAACTCCAAGCTATAATCCTTGCAGCTGTAGCCATGTTAGCTAGCTATGGATTAGAACAGTATTCCCTTTAGATATTTTAAACTACATTTCAAAAACAATATTTGGTTGAACAAGTTGTTGTAAGCTCACTTGTATATCACACTAAATCACAATTGAGGGTTTGTATCAAGCTGTGATAAAAACAAATAAGTCATATAGTTGTGTAACATGATATATAGTTCTCTGTTTTTAGGGTAGGAGTAGATAATGTACTATAATTTGCAAAATGTGATCACTGGCCATGCTAGATGAGGCTAATGGGATTTTTACTTCAACACAGCTGAGTAGAGTCGGATTGTTTATTTCCAATTTATAAAAAATAAAAAATAAAAAATAAAAACAGGAGTTTGGAATACGGAGGCTGCACTTTGCAACTCTGTTGTGGATTTTTTTTTTTTAAACAATTTTAAATATCTCACTCTTCAGTAAAATAGCAAACAATGTTTTTGTCCCAGGAGATGTTTAATGTGTTAAGAATTTGGAAACCCCAAATTATTTACAATTGATTGATAGTAAGGATTTCCAAAATCAAATCCAGGCTTGTTCATTACTGTTTATATAATCACCTTCTCCTGTAGAATGCCAGGGTGCTATCAGCTGTAACAAAGTACCAATAAGTTCTGAGACTTGGAGAAGAAAAGGAGGAAGCAAAAAGGAGAGATCAAAAAGTGTTCTTAGTGATTGAGGTTAGATATCACATAACAAAAGCCGAATCAAATCTACTAATAAGGGAATTGTCAGACAGGGCAAACAGGAGCTTGCAATTTCACATAATAGGGCAGGGAGAAAACCAAATTCAGAATGAAATCCTGGAATAAAAGAACTGTCAGGTATATAATGAGCCAAACCAAGATGAAGAATAAAGAGCATGGAAAAGTAAAGATTGCATCTCTTTTAAAGTCTGAAAATAATCAAAAGGGATCTCATGAGGTAAGGTTTAAGAAAGAGCTATATCTTTGGAAGATAAAATAGCCGGGCAAATTTTTCATACATTCATGTATGCAGCAGGTGAACTGGTGATACTTTGGCATTAAAATACTGAAGCCTGGATTATCATTTTTTTATAGACCTGTTCATACAAAAGCTTTGTTATGCAGAATCCTGATTTCTTTTAACTAGCTTTGTTGAACTATCCAGAATCAAACTTGTAGATGAGCAAAATAATCATGATTTGCTTGGGCCAATTTCTAATTTTTGTTTGCTTTGTACTTCTTGAATTTAGTTAGAATCTTTGATAGTGGAACGTAAAAGTAAGTCAGGAAATCAAACTTTCTTACATCATCCAAAGTTGCAGCTAGTGAGCCAATTGTAATATAGATGATGATTCCAGACCCTAAATCATATTTATTCACTGGCTCTAGGACAATTGAAAAGGAAGGGCAACTCCTATTTGTTCCCCTTTTGCCGTCTGTTGTACCTAAAGGTAGGTTCAGCAGTGCTCATAGTTTTGTGTTACAGTGCAGACTACAGAAATCAGAGTGGTTTATAAAGTGAACAGGCAGTTCTCACTGGTTCTATGCAGGCAGTTGTGCATACCTTTTCACTTAATTTGGTATAGATTAATGAACTGCATAATTAAACATGATGTTTCTGTTTCTTTTTTAAAAAATAAAAAGTATTATTGGATATTGCAACTTGGAATCCTTAAGAATCTTTTTCTCATAGACTTATCCAATCATAGTTGCTTAAAGCTATCTGCTGTCATATAAGTACAGAGAATGTTTTCAGTGAGTCTGAAATATGGTCCTTAAGGCATTCAGAACAGTGCCCAAGTGAAGGGCTGGTGTGGCTGTCTTGAGCCAGAGAAACTCCATGTTAAATTCCATTTTTGCCTCTTGTTTCCCTTATGTGTCCCCTTACCCAGCACTGCAAATTCCTGGAAGGATTATCTTGTTGGTGTTATCAAAGAACTCCTACCGGCCTGTCTCAGAGAAGCAGCAGATTCAAGGCCAATTCCCCTTCTTGTTGTTGTATTTTCTTGTTGTACATAAATTATTTTTAAAATGTTTTATAGTCAGTGCTCTGTATGAAGAACTAGGCAGGCAGGAACTGAGGCAAGGCAGGTTGCAGTAACAAACAGTCTTCATTGTAGCAGCTAACAGTGCAAAGTTCAAGGCAACTCCCGAACCAGCAGCACCAACAACAGTGGCCGTCTGACAGCTCTTTATATAGTAGCTGTCAGACGGCTGAACCAATCAGGAGGCTGCATTTTCCTGCTGAAAGGCTGCTCTTGTCTTAGCCAATCAGGGGAGTTCTGCAGCCGACATGGCTTTTGACAGCATCGTAAGTCCGAGGACTTAACACTCCTCTCCTCCCAGTTGGCACATGAGTAGTCAGACAAGCACGCTGGTCGACATTGGTTCTGCCCTGATCGTCTCAATTCTGGGGCAGTGGCTGAAGAAGGAGGAGCTGGTGGAGAGCCCCCTGGAACTCCTGGAGACTGTGAAGTTGGCACCAGAGGAGTCTTGAGCATTGCTAGCAGGCCCGGTTCCCCAAATAAGCCTGGCATTGAGAACGCTTCAGTGGTAGGTTGTCTCTGGCTGGGCTGGGAAGCTCGCTAGGGGGTGTTGTGTTTCCAGGGTAGGACTGGGCCTGCCCTGGTTGTTGATTGGTCATGTCAGCAGGCCTCCTTCTGAGCTGATTTATGTGTCGGTGCCAAATTCGCCTATTGGGGAGCTCGACCCTATGAGTAGGATCCTGTTAATTATATTGTGTCCTGGTAGCCACCTCGGGTTGGCCCCATAATTGTGGGCTGCCCACAGTAACTGGGTCACCCACAGCAAAGTTTCTGGGTGGACTGCATTGGTCAGTGGCCTGTTCATAGGTATAGCTGGGGCGCAGTTGGTCCAGAGTTGTCCTGAGCCAATGATCCATATGTTTTTCAGCTGGACTTTGTTTGGTGACCAGGCAGGGGGTTGAGTGCTGTGCCAGGAGGTACTGGAGCAATTTGTCATGCCAATTTCCGGAACCCAGGCGGCCTAATGCCTCTTTGGCCGATCAGACTGTCAGTTCTGCCATGCCATTCGCAGCTGGGTGGAATGGGGCCGTTGGTACATGGCATATGGCTAGAAACATTTGGAAGGGTGCCGACATAAACTGGGGCCCATTGTCGGACACTACCATGTCCTGCAACCCATGGGTCATGAACAGCCTGCTCAGGAACCTTATGACTGCCTCTGAAGTGGTGGAAGGCATGAGAGCCAATTCCACCCTCTTCGAATAGACTTCCACTAACACCAGCAAGGTGTGTCCCATGAATGGTCCGGCAAACTCCACCATATGTAGCTATGCCCCAGAGATTTCATGCACACGATGCCAGGGTGGCATCATGTAGGCAATGCAGACTTAGTGCTCGTAGACTGGGAAGGGCTACCACCCGGTGTCCACAGAGCAGGCACCCATTTTGCACAGACAGCTCATGCTGTCTCCAGAGGTAGGGCTGAAACTCGGAGGAATTGGCCCTTGTGGCGGAATGCTGGGGAGGTAGCCTTGGAGCGACGTCATGTCGCCTGTGATTAGAAGGCAGCACTCAGCTGGACGCGCCTCAGCTCTAGTGAGTGACTTTAGCTAGCCTTACCTCAGTCCTGATCCCATCTTCATCGCCAGTGCTCTGTATGGAGAACTAGGCAGGCAGGAACTGAGACGAGAGAGGTTGCTGTAACAAACAACCTTTATTGTAACAGCTAACAGTGCAAAGTGCAAGGCAACTCCCGAATTGGCAACAACGACAGTGGCTGCCTGACAGCTCTTTATATAGTAGCTGTCAAACGACTGAACCAATCAGCAGACTGTGTTTTCCCGCTGAAAGGCAGCTCGCATCTTAGCCAATCAGGGGAGTTCTGCAGCTGGCATGGCTTTTGACAGCATTGTAAGTCTGAGTACTTAACAGCCAGCCTATCAGTTAATCAGTTAGGACAAGAGGGAAGGGGCCTGCAATATTTTAGCCAGGAACCCACCTTCGGAAGAAGGTTCTGCACAGGTCAAGGGCATGAATAATTTACTGCTTGGTAATGATCATGTGTCTTTCTTCTTAGAAGTGTATAAAGGGCATTCTCATTTGTGTGTTAGGGGCGCTATCAATTTGTGACAGGCTTCAGAGACCTCCTCCTTATTGCTGTAAATAATAAACAGGTTACAGTCACGTCCTAGTGGGATAATTGGCTCTTGGCACCAGGTAATAACAATCCCAGCATCTGACTGGGCCAATCCACAGTTTAGTGAATACAAGATAATCTGAATAAACGTGATCTTTGTGGTTGTTTATACAATCTATTGCTTCCATTTGATTTTTCTTTTTCAGTTTTGTGTACCAGTTGCTAAATCTTAAGAGCAGGACTGAAAGGCACCTAATTGCCAGTAAATGATTGGTATAAATGACCAGAACACTCAATGTGATAGCAAGAAATTTCAGAAATGAAAATTTCATATATTAATATTGGCATTTAGTTTTGGAAATTAGACTTTGCTTTATAAAAATAAGCAACTTTCTAGCCATATTACCTAGTGTGGGTGAATGGGTGATGGAGGTGTGGAGGTAATAGAAACACACAACCATGTAGAGTTCAGAAATACAGTCATCTCACAAGGCCAGAAATGCAGATATATTCGGTAACTTAGCTGGAGTGAGACCAAAAGAGATTTGCTTCCAGTTTAAAATAAAGTTTTCCTTCTCTTCAGTCGACTCCTTAAGGTGACTCCTTAACATCCCTCTCCTACATTAAGCAGAATAAAAAAAAAAACCTTTGAAGAATGTAGAATTAAGAAATCTTTGGTCCCATGATGATAAAAATCGCATTTGGAAATGAAGTTTTAAACGTGCAGAAACAAAAAATGTTAAAGTGGAATCAAGCTATTCGGGATACTACCTGCTTCTAGAGAGGATAAGGGGAATGCATAAAGAATGATATCTCAAGGATTAATTGTTTTTATGGTAATAGTGAATAATGTACAAGATTGAAATGCTGAATAAAAAAGAGTCTTATCTTGATGGCCTAATCTAACCATGGATCCGTTTAACATCATCTATTTCTCTGTACATCATCATCACATCATGTTTCTCTGCAGTAAAATGTTTATGGCGAGCAGGGCCATCATATAAGCATTTCATTATAGGACAGTATATGCATTTAAGTACAATTTGAAAACAAATATCCAGCAGTGACAGAAAAAGCGAAGAAAATCAGATCCGACAGAGTTAAGTTTGAAGATGAGCTTCAAAAATTTCATTTTTAGTTATGATAATACAATTTTGAAAATCTTCCTGCGGCTAAAATTACTAAAGCATGAATTTCACCATACATATCTATTTGAGGGCCTCCTACAAAGACAAGGGGGTCAAAGCTATTTTGCAAAGCACCAAAAGGAAAGGCGAGAAACAATGGCTAGAAACTAATCAAGGAGGGAAGCAACCTAGAACGAAGGAGAAATTCCCTAATTGGTTAGACCAATCAATGGAACAATGCCTTCAGTAGTTGTGAGTACTCCATCACTGGAGGCTTTCAAAAAGAGACTGGATAATTATTTATCTGAAATAGTATGGGGCCTCCTGCTTGAGCAGGGGTTGGATTAGAAGACCTCCAAGGTCCACTTCTATTCTATTTTGTTTATGTGGATTTTTTGGAAGGAAATCCAGAAGTCTTTAAAAATCACAAACATAACCACCACAACCAGTGGGGGGATTCAGCCAGTTCACACCTATTTGGGACAACCAGTTGTTAACTTTCTATGCTGTTCAGAGAACCGGTTGTTGGAAGAAATCTTATTTTGATTTTTCCACTTTACAGGGCTAATCCTGTAAGGAAGGCAGGAAGGAAACATTCTGGTGGTGTTTCTAACCTAATCTTTATTGCCCTGCTTACAGAAACTGACTGTCTGGTTAGCCCTTATTACATTGTAAAAGCTAAGGCAAAGCGCCATCGACGTGAGTGACACGCCCACCCTGTCACATGTTCACCAAGCCAGTGGTGGGTTCCGGATACCGTTGCAACCAATACGCTGCAACAGGTCCCGGTATCCACCACATGAATGCGCATAGCACGCACGCATATGCGTACTTACCACCCACGATGCTCCAGCTGCTCGGCAGAGTGTTGCGTGGATGCCGTATGCTGCTCAAATAGCAGTAAGGAGAGAGGGCGGGCAGTCCCTCCAGAGCACCATACCAGAACTGTACCTGGTGCTTCCAGGCACCGGTACATCCGTACCACGGCGTATTGGTTGTATTCCACCACTGCACCGAGCCCCACCTACCCAGCTGGTCATTAGGGCAGATTAATCCCACCACTGACCACAACTATAGTTGTTGGAAGCACTAAGATCTAAGGCAAGATTTGATGCCCAACACATTTTAAGGACACCATGTTGTGAAATTTATGAAGGATCTACAGTCCTATATGAAAGTCCCATAGGACTGTTCTTTGCATCTTATGAAGAAAAGGCATGTAATTCTCCAAGATATTTCTTGGTCCTAGAACACAGTTAGATGGGATCTATCTGAACACAGATAGTATTGGATCAGCTTGAAAAACCACCTAGCCCTGCTATTGGGTCCTTTACTGCCCTACCCAATTTCTTTGAACTTCTGATGTGCTGGGCATGAAAAAAAAAAAACCCATACTCTTTTCCCCCCCAGTATATGTCTGATGTTCATTCTCATTCTTGGCACATATTTACACACATGTCTATAATTTATTTCACATTAATCCTTTGATTGATGGGACTGATTCAGTAGACATGCTTTACTGCATGGAGGGAAAAGGGAGGGAAATTTATGTGCACAGTTTTATACCGTTAGTTGACAGAAGTTATGATTTCTTTGACAGGTTTGACTGTCATTATTGTCTTTAGAAAATTCAGAAATAGAAGTGCTTGTTTCAGCTTTCATGGGCAAAACTAAATGCAGAGCTTTAAAACAGAAATAACTTAGAAAATCATCTCAATATATTATTTTTAAAAATTATTTTTAAAGTTATGGGCACAAAAAATAATATTGATTTATTTGTCCTAATAATTTACCACGGCAATATATAAATTATTCTACTTGGTATAATGGATATCTATTTTTTGGAATTTATTGTGAAAACAGTTAATTTCACTTATCTTGTTTGGCAGTAAATTACATGGTCTAAAATGAAACTAGATAAGTTCAATATATATTACTGGTATTTGCATTGAATTACTAGAAGAGAGCCCTGATTCCGGCCAGTACTAAGCCTCATACTATTTTAGCTCATTTTTCTCTTCACATTCACATCACATGAAGCTCTCATTGATGAAACGTGTGATTTTACTAAATAGAGTGAACATTTTTCCAAATGAAAACATCCAGATCCCCCAAAGCAAAACAGTCCTGTATTCCTGAAGTTAACACAAACACAATCAAGAACTGTTATACAATTTTCTTTTGTACAGAAAGGCGGGGGGATCCTTTCATGGTTTTTTATTTTGAAGTTATCTTCACAACCTTGATGTTGGGGCCTTTGAAAACCAACATAGTTTCAATCAATTTCTTTTATCAAATCGAGTCTTTTAATTTCTGAAGCATGGCGGGTGTTTGTTTGGTGTTTTGCCTCTAGCTGAAGTGTTAAAAAAGGTGTTTTATTTTCTTAAAAGGTTATTTTTCCTTATTTAGTATACATCACAGTCAGTTTGCACGTCTAATGTATAATTTGGATTCGTATGCTGCTCTGTATCTTCTGAAAATATTTTTTTCCTTGATGCCAGCAGTTTTACAAATCAGAAATGTAAGCTGGCAGGCTGTAATCCTCTAAGAAAAGCTTTCACAATCTTCTGGGCACAGGTGTAATCAGCTGGACCTTTGTGAACATGGCAAAGCTATTGTAAGCATGCCTTCTGCTGCGTACAATTGAAGACCTGGTATTTTGTTCATTGTTGTAAATATTTTATATCAAAGTGTTAATTGATCACCATCAACTGTTCTGCTCCTATTTCATTCTCATTAAATGAGTTTTAATTTTTTTAAAAAATTGCTAGTCAAGGCGAGGTAATATAGCAACACTGTTTTTCTTTTTCTTTCATTAATTCAGTCGGCAACAGTGTTAGCATTTTCTTGTTCGAATGTGATCGGCAAACATTCTCAACCTGTTTTAATGCTCAAGGCATTTGTAAATGTGTTATTGGCTTGCAAATGTATTTGGAACCTGCATGGAATATCAAAGAAACTTGTTCAATTTGTATGTTCGGTTTGGCCGCAAGTTGAGGATTGAAAAAAAAACTGTGATTTTTCTGATAATCAGAATTTTAGAGAAATATACTTGTCTCTTCCATCAATATCTGTCAAACATTTATACAGTAGTATATCCCAAAGGTCCTTTTTTTTCAGGAGGCAACTGGACTTTCTTGTTTTTCCTTTTGAAGGTGTTTAGCTTCTCATCCAAGAAGCTTCTTCAGTTCTGTAGGGTAGTGGGGAATGGAAAGATTTATATTCCTTGAAGACAGCTAGTAATTAGCATCCTTTTAGAGGGTCCTTGAAGCACCTGGAGGTTTATCTGTGTCCTTGGGGGTCACCTGAGTAGTGCTCCTGGTTCCTGTGGTTTGCAATTTTTCCCCTCTGGAAATCCATTCCTACTCCCATACCATTCAAAGGGTGTTCAACCCACCTAAAAGCTAAACGTCTTTTCAAAAGCATCTGTGGAACAACCATGACCTGGATGACTGAGAATCTCTACAAAAATACAGCAGTATAGTTTGTGAAAAATCATACTGCATTCAGTTCTGGTCGCCACGATGTAAAAAAGATGTGGAGACTCTAGAAAGAGTGCAGAGAAGAGCAACAAAGATGATTAGGGGACTGGCGACTAAAACATATGAAGAACGGTTGCAGGAACTGGGTATGTTTAGCTTAAGAGAAAGAAGGACTAGGGGAGACATGATAGCAGTGTTCCAATATCTCAGGGGTTGCCACAAAGAAGAGGGAGTCAAACTATTCTCCAAAGCACCTGAGGGTAGAACAAGAAGCAATGGGTGGAAACTAATCAAGGAGAGAAGCAACTTAGAACTGAGGAGAAATTTCCTGACAGTTAGAACAATTAATCAGTGGAACAGCTTGCCTCCAGAAGTTGTGAATGCCCCAACACTGGAAGTCTTTAAGAAGATGTTGGACAGCCATTTGTCTGAAATGGTATAGGGTTTCCTGCCTAGGCAGGGGGTTGGACTAGAAGACCTCCAAGGTCCCTTCCAACTCTACTATTGTATTGTATTGTATTGTATTCACTAATGGAGAGGCTAGACCGGCTTCTAGATCAACTATCTTGCCTTGAAAAGATCCCAGGTTCAATTTCTGATATCTCAATTGGGACTAATAAAGGTTAAACAACTAGTGATGCATTCCTAGTTCCAACTAAAATATAAACACAGATTAGGGATCAGTTTGTTAACTCATAGCATAATTGTACATATGGTTTAGAGGTGGTATTCAGCAGGTTCTGACCAGTTCTGGAGAGCGGTAGGGGAAATTTTGAGTAGTTTGGAGAACCGGTAAGTACCACTTCTGACTGGCCCCGCCCAATCTATTCTCTGCCTCCCAAGTCCCAGCTGATCAGGAGGAAATGGGGATTTTGCAGTAACCTTCCCCTGGAGTGGGGTGGGAATGGAGATTTTACAGTATCCTTCCCCTGCCACGCCCACCAAGCCACACCCACAGAACCAATAGTAAAAAATTTTTTGAATCCAACCACTGATACAGTTATTCAGAAAAAAAGGTGGCTTGAATCAAATTATAGAATAGAACATAGAATAACAAGAGTTGGAAGGCACCTTGGAGGTCATGTAGTCCAACCTTATTCTACAGCAGGAGACACTATACCAGCGATGGTTAACCTTTTCGGTACCAAGTGCTGAAACTGGAGCACGAATGTACGCATGTGCCCACCGGAACCTGGAATAGAGCGGCTGGCCGATGCGCATGTGTGCCTGTGCATCGGCCAACTGCTCTCTTCCGGGTTATGGTACACGCTGGCACACCAGCCAGCTGGTCTCTACATGAAGACCAGTGCGTGCATCAGAATCTGGAAGAGGGGAGCTGGCCGCCATGCGCATGCACACCAGACCAGCTGTCTGACGCGCATGCACGCAATGTAATCTCGAAGAACAGCTGGCGATGGCACACATCCCCACAGAGAGGGCTCTGCGTGCCATAGGTTCACCATCGCAGCCCTATACCAAGAGTCCCCAACCTACATGCCATGGAACAGCAGCTGATCATGAAAATCAATATACTTTTGCATCTCACAAATATTCAAGGTAACAGGCACCAAATCCATGAATTTGAGGTTTTTTTTACTATGTAACTCTTTGCATTACATGGTAGAAGTTGTCTCTCACTGACATAAATCAGTACGGTATTCTAATACTTTGTCATCACTCTCTGCTCTCATTTGAAGTTCCACACAGTATACTTACATAAGTGTATTTAGTTGGAAATATATGGTGTAATAATTTATGGATTTATAAAAATTCATTATTTGCCACCCTTAGATATTTTTTTTGAGAGGGAGGTTTCTATTTCAAGCATAAGATTCGGTGGAGCCTTTCTCCATCCCTTCCAAGTCTAATGGAAATTGAAATAGGTAATGGACTGTATATCACAATCTCCTGGGGGATGGAATTGAAACACAGCTTGAGCCAAGATTTTGGAGCTCTGCGTTGTAACCCTGAATTGGGTCACCAGAAAAATGGGAAGAGCAACCGTTTGATGGACTGAACCCATGCCACTCTTGAGCTGCTGCACATGTTACTCATTTTCTTTTGCTACACCTTGTTTCCTTGGGTCACAGCAGAGGCCACCAGTGGTCAAAGGCAAATCAAATTTTGTTCAAAGGTTTAAAGCGCTTATACAGGACAGATTCTTGTGGCTTCGCAGAAAAATAAATCCTGCTGAAAATGCCCTTATATACTTCGTAAAAAAAAAGATTGCAATTCAGAGGCTGACTTCCTTCAGTATTTGAAACAGTGGAGAACCTACGTCTGTTTTAAATGATTCTCAACCTCTCTTTATACATTTGGAATCTAGTTGGAATGTGCAAGTTTATAAAGTCCAGACATGCAATTCCAAAAAGGGATATGACAATAATGTACTCATCAAAGTGTTCTGCTGGTAGAGCCTTGTGTTTTGACTATTAGTAATAACATTTAAAATGATACGATAATGATAAGGAGGAGGCGGATGCAGTCTTTATGCAAATTGTTACCTACTATAAGTGATCCACACCTGTATTTAAAGTACCTGGACATTTCAAGTGAGAACATAAGGTTGCCTACCATTTGTCATTTGCCAAGAATTGAGAGGGCTGGATGCCATGATCTGAAATGGAGGTAGTGACAGATTTTATTTTCCTGGGCTCCAAGATCACCGCAGATGGGGAGTGCACCCAAGAAATTAAAAGACGCTTGGTCCTGGGTAGGAAAGCTATGGCAAATCTAGACAGCATACTAAAAAGCAGAGACATCATCACCCTGCCAACAAAAGTGCGTATAATCACGGCTATGGTTTTCCCAGTTGCAATGTATGGCCATGAAAGTTGGACCATAAGAAAGGCTGAGCGCCAGAGAATTGAAGCCTTTGAACTCTGGTGCTCGAGAAAACTCCTGCGAGTCCCTTGGACTGCAAGGCAATCAAACTGGTCAGTCCTAGAGGAGATCAACCCTGACTGCTCTTTAGAAGGCCAGATCCTGAAGATGAAACTTAAATAATTTGGCCACCTAATGAGAAGGAAGGTCTCACTGGAAAAGAGCCTCGTGCTGGGAAAGATTGAGGGCAAAAGAAGAACGGGACGACAGAGAATGAATGAGGTGGCTGGATGGAGTCACCGAAGCAGAAGGCGTGCGCTTAAATGGACTGCAGATGATGATAGAGGACAGGAAGGCCTGGAGGAACATTGTCCACGGGGTCGCAATGGGTCGGACACGACTTTGCAATTAACAACAACACAAGTTGTCATCTTGAGCCTTGGCAGTAAATTCTTCATAGTGCAAAACCAATCCTATGAAGATGAGAAAAGGAATGTGAAGCACAACGGCAGTTTCAGGGGGAAAGTAAAATTGTTCATGTCTTCCTTTTACTGTAAACATTATTTTACTGTTTATTTTTACTGTTAATTGTTTTAATTTTTGTCCTGTTCATATTTGAATTTATTTACTCTGTTTTTATCTTACATTAAATAAAAAAAACCTTCTGGCTACCAGCCTACAGAGTAAATCACCACCATAAGAAAAATAATATTTTAACAAGAAGGCAGACTGAGTTCACCCATCTACTTTGAAAATTATGACTTCTCAGCTGCTAATCCTTTCCAGGTAGGGAAAGATAATCTGGTGATGAAAAAGGTCAACTTCGTGCACTTTAAATTGCTATCCCACCTGCTAAAGTTTTCACTTCAAATTTATTTTATTACAACTCTCTTTGATCCAAATGATGATATATAAATAATGCTAGAATAAGTACTACTTAGCCTCAAGGTCTTAGAACTGGCTTTATAGTGGGCAAAGTGGAGACATCCTTTGTTAAAGCTGGTGAAATTCTGGCATGTCAAGAGTCCACTACTTCATTAGCCCCATGGCAGGAAGAAATAGCATCTGTTCCTCTAATATATAGATTGAGCTGCATCATGGATGAACCAGGATGTACATATTACCCTGAAAATCCCATTTTTATTTTTAATCATATTAAAAATACCTTAATATTTAATAATAACTTAAGAAGAGGTTAGTGCAAATATGCAATAAAGAAGAAAGATTGTACATTGTCAGGCCCAGGCAACCAGATCCATACACATAGAATTGAAACTAACTACTTTATTGTATTCTGTTAGCCAGTTTGGTCTAGTGGTTAAAGCACCAGACTTGAAAGCGGGAGATTTGTGAATTCAATTCCTGCCTTGACCAAGAAAGTTAGCTAGGTGACTTTGAGCCAATCATTCTTTGTTGCCCCAAGGCACCTGGGAATTGTAGTTGTGGGGAAAATAGGAGGAGGAAGGTGTGATGGACATGTTCACTGCCTTGAGTTATTTGTAAAAATAGTAAAAGTGGGATACATATAAACAATTACAGGATAGATAAGAGTTTGTGGTGCTTGTGAGGAGGAGGTATCAGTCCGTTCCTTCTCAAGGTTAATTCCCTGCTTGAACCATCCTCGTTGGATGGATATTTCTCAACATACATGGAAGAAAGTACCCAAAATATTTTAGTAAATAAGAAGTTACACCTAAGTTTGGCCATCTTGGTCTTTGAACCTTCTTTGAAATAGAAACCTGCCCTTTCAGATTGTTTTCCTGTGCAGATTTTCTGGATATAAATGGATTGAAAGCAACTTGTGCAAGTATGAATCAAAGACATTTCCCTTTTTGTTCTGACTAAGTTTTATATATATATATAGTCTCCATAAAAGTGAGTTAGAGCTGACAATACATTATAATATTGTATGACTTTATATAACATCATTCTGGTGAGAGGAGCCCGTTCAAATTAAATCTCAGATGGGTATTAAAACCTACTTTGATGGAATGGTAATTACTTTAAAATCTCATTCCAGAGAAGTTGGATGGTTTATATTTAGGGAAGAGACATTAAAGATGAACAGCTCCCATGCCATTAATTATCAGAGAATATCATAATTAAGCATTGTTCATACTTCGGCCTTGAAAATAAAAGTGGAAGGTATTGCCAATCTTTTTCTTCCTGGTAGGAATTAACATCTGCCTGACAGGCAAAAATATAATCAGATGAAGTGCTTCAGGTTTGTTAATAAAAAGATGAGAATACCCCATTGCATCTTTTGAGGTTTAGGAGAAGACATTGGCTATCCCCCATCTGTATCAATCATTCACTCTGGTGGAATTTTCTGCATTCTTGAATAACCATCCCTTTTCAGAAGTATATATCTGGTTATTGTGTTACTTCAGCCTTTCACAATGAAGGGGAAAATATAAAATAATAACCAAGGGCAAGTTCAGGCATGACCCTGCTTACATATTTACTCGGTAAATGGAATGAGAGACAAAGTAGTACAGAGCATTCCTATATCAAACATCTGTATGCCTTGTACTCCTCTCATCCACTGAAAGACTCACCTAGTACGTAAGTAAGATGAGAGATACATTCTCCAAAAAGTAGATGGTTGACAAGAGAGCTCTAGGAAATTCATGTATTTAAAAAAATGAGTTTTTAAAAAATTTAGTTTGTCAAATATGTGCAAGATAACAGGTATAAGTACAAATATGGACATGAACAAAGGAAATGAGTACAAATAAATGGGCACAGTAGGATAGAGACGGAAGGCACAGTGGTGCGCTTATGCATGCCCCCTTTACAGACCTCTTAGGAATCGGGTGAGGTCCACGGTAGACAGTTGAAGGTTGAAGCTGTGGAGGTTAGAGGATGTAATAACAGAGTCTGGTAGAGCATTCCCAGCGTTGACCACTCTGTTGTTGAAGTCATATTTTCTGCAATCTAGTTTGGAGCAGTTTACCTTGAGTTTGTATCTATTGTTTACTCGAGTATTATTGAGGTTGAAGCTGAAGAAGTCGTTGACAGGTAGGACATTGTAGCAGGCAATTTTATGTACTATGCTTGAGTCAGACAGTTGATAAGTGGATAAGACGACTTAAATATCTGTAGTACTTAGAACTTATTTCAATGACAAAGAAAAAGAGGAGCCAGAGTAGATCTGTGCATATTAGTAGAAGTGCTGTTTAAGAGTTATTGTTGGGTCCCTAAACAATGCCAACTCATGACGGTTCTGTCTATTGGAACTGCAAAAGAATGCATTATTTAAGATTATGGAGTGTGAGTAACATGTAACTAAGATGAGTCAGAGAACAATCTAACCATGGTATGAATTAAATCACTTTAGATTTAAGCATCAGGAATGGTTTAAAAATACACTTAGAAAGGAGAATTGTCAACACCAGCAGTAGTCATTATCACCTAAAGCAGAAAAGGTAATCTTTTCATGGCTGAGGAATGCATTCTGTTTGAAGGACACAGGCCTGCATTGAGCAGGAGTTTTTCACACATGTGGGCGTGCCAAAATTTTTCCTTTCTTTTGTTTCTTGCTTGAAAATGGTGGGCAATTGAACTAATAATTTTCAAGAGTCTTAGTCAGAAATTCTACCGGCCTGCATGTGGGGCCTAAGGGCTGCTTGTGGTTTAGGGGGTAATGGTCTTGCCTGATCTAAAAGCTAATCATGCAGAAATTTAGATAACAGTGAAGGAAGAATGTTTTAATATGCAGGCTTCACCCGTGGGAAGATATTGTTCAAACCTAAAAGCCTAAATAAGAAAAATCTGGCTGAACTCTGTTCATAGAAGAATGAATTTAAATGACAACTGTTTGTATGCTTGATAATAACTGGGGTGGGGGCGAGGAATCACTGTGGAATGTACAACCCATTCTTTGTCAAAAAAAGATTATTTGAGATCTTTGTGAAGAACTATTTTGTTGCACGAGTCATATTTTTTCATCTTTTGGTGTGTCTACTATAGAACATCCAAAGAAGAATTTGCTTGGGTTTTTTGTTACAATGATGAATTATCATTGTAACTCTTCGTTTGTATCTCAGACCTTTCACCATCCTGTTCACAAAATAAATGGAGAAGTTAGTTTCCTATTCCATTACACAACAGTGAGTTTAAGGAGCTAGTTCCTGTTAGGCAGAGTAGGTGTGAATGTCCCTTGGGACATCTTTCATACTTCTTTAACCTCTGAAAGCAACATTACAGCTGATCTGCAGATAGACAAAATGGGATATAAGTTATTTAATACAGACTGCACTGTGACAGAAATGCAAACCATAATTTGACTTGAACGGTGTTGTTCCATGCTAGTCTCTGCTTGACTTGTTTCCCGGGGAGCTTTTCAAAGTAACACAGATATAGATAGTGACAAGGTTTTCCTTGGAGTATTTTCTAAGGTGCTAAGATGTATAAAGGGAAATAGGTGAAAAAAGCACATCATCTTAACATGACATTAAGATTACCTTAAGAGCAAGATTATTTAGAGTATCCCATGCCCAAACATTTCCTACCCAAAAGCATCCCTCTTTTAAGTCTTCAACTTAAAACCACAGTTGAGTCCAACATTTCTGTTGCTAAGCAAGACAGTTGTTACGTGAGCTTTTCCCCATTTTGCGACCTTTCTTGGTACAGTTGTTAAGAGAATCACTGCAATTGTTAAGTTAGTAAGAGCCATGGTGGCACAGTGGTTGGAATGCAGTGTTGAAGTCTAATTCACTGATCACCCCAGGAATTCAATTCTGAGCAGCTCAAGGTTGACTCAGCCTTCCATTCTTTTGAGGTTGGTAAAATGAGGACCAAGATTGTTGGGGGCAATATGCTGACTCCGTAAACTGCTTAGAGAGGGCTATAAAGCACTATGAAGTGGCATATAAGTCTAAGTAATAAGTGATATGGCTAGTAAGTGGTTGTTAAGTGAATCTGGTTTTCTCATTGGTTTTGCTTGTCAGAAGATCACAAAAGGTGATCAAATGAACCTGGGACACCGCAACTGTCATAAATACATGCCAGTTGCCAAGTGTCCAAATTCTGACCACTTGACAGTGGGATGCTGCAATGATGTTTCTCTCTCTGTGAATTGCTCTTTTAACTTTTCTACCATTGAAATGTCTGCTTTTATCAATATTTATACTGTTTGCATCTTAGATTGTGGATAGCATATAATTCAATACATTCATTCATAAGTCTTATGAAAAAAACCTATTTCATCCGTAGTTGTTTTTTCGTGCCTTGCGTTTATCTATAAAAGAGATATAACTGGTTCAAATAATCAGCCGATCTTCTGTGATATTTAGAAGAACTTTCTCATCATGATCAGTGAGTTCTTTGCACCGATTAGCTGAGACAAGCTTTGTAGTTTTCCAAATTTAGGAAAGTCATGAGGCAGTTTCTGCTTCGTCTTGGTTAAATTTCAATCCCACTTTCAGAATTAGCCTTCTGTATCTTGAGCGCTTAACTGGATGGGATGTGTGATCAATGGATAGTGAAGCTGTTCAGCCATGAAAATATACCGAGGTTGAATTGTCAATTTACCCAGCTTGCAAATTATGAATCGGTTCCTATGCTTTCAAAAATGGTTTTCTGCTTGTAATGTAAATCAAAACTATTTCATGCTCATGAGCCTATTTTGTAGTCGTTCATTCTTCATATCACAGATTAGTCACTTGAAAAGTGGCAGCTGATCTATAGTATAGGCACGTTTTTCTTGCCTGATAAAACGGTTAACAGTGGTGGTCATATCCCTGATTATGAAGGTCCTGTATCATTCTGAAGAATATTCTTCAGCTTGATGAATCACAAACCCTACTGCCCTCAGCCAGACGAATCAGGACATTCCTACTCTTATGTTCAGTTTCTGGTGACTGCTTCATAGCCTCTTCTGTCCTTCAACTGCATCAAAACAGAGAAAGAGTCAAGAACTAATAAATATCTATAATATTGGAGTTGCTGCATGATAGGGTCTGTCAGCATTCTTATGGACTGGATTGCTGCAGTTTTTTTAATGAGGATTTTTTAAAATGAGTGGATATTCCAGCAGGTATCACCTTGCTCTGTCCTGCCTCAGGAACAGGTCTAATCCCATAGGTCTAATTGTTTCATATTGTTATTGTTACAGTAGTGTTTGTTTTTCACCTTTTGTTTAGACTAGAGAATAATTGTGTACACTGTGCTCCTGCAGATCCAAAACAATTTGCCTTATTTTGAAACCATTTTTGTTGTTGTTGTGAGCTGTCTAACCTGAGCTGCTATGAATGATCTTACTATATCCCATTTGATTTCTAGGCAAAACAAGTTAGACTTACAATTCATACAACTTATCATGATTTCTTTATCTGATCATTCTAGGGCATACAAAATTAATCAGAGTTGATTGTTTATAAATCAGTAGGACTAAATCTGGATGAGACGTGAACCTTAGGATATAAAAATAAATTCATAATTAGGAATCAAACAAATATTAGTAGTTTGGCATACATTCTCTTTTTTTAAACTATCTTAAATGCTATTTTAAAAGTTGATGGAGACTTGGGGGGGGGATGGATAATTATCTTCTCTTTCCCTTAAAGGTTCATTCATGTATGCAAGCAAAAAACGAAAAAGAACATGTGATTGGCAACATATTCTATTTAAAGCTATAAAGATAGGTCTAATGAAAAAGGAAGGGCCCCATTAATTTGGGAAGGCTAAAATGAAATGAAAAATGATCAGCTGATGAGTGATATGTAATTTGTTCTCTAGCCTCTTTAATAATGTGTGAATGTCACATTACATAACAGTTAAAGTGATTAATCCTGGAAATGAACTAAGATAGGATAGATCTTTGTGTGTTTTCCCTTCAGTATTGGACAACGTGTCCCATTAATCTCTCTCAGATGAATAGTCTTAAATTAAATAAATAGCATTATTTATCTGGATTTATGGCTAAGAAAAAATCTTCCAGTTTTTCTAAGGAAGTCTCCATTGTTATTTTTCTAGACTCAAGGGATAATTTTTCAAGATTTATGGGTATACAGCCTGACCATTAAACATTCCTCTCTCTGGTACTGAGTATGCAAGTTCATTTGAAAACTTAATTTGACAAGTTCATTGCCAATGCCTGTATTCATGGGAGTTTTAGGAGACTGCTTTTGGGTTAAGATTTATTTTTCTTATCTGGAACTTGCACCTCAATAGTAGAATGACTTTATAATCATTACATAAAGATAACAATCAGGTAATAAATGAAGACATTTGGTTTAAAAAATTGACATAAAAGAAAGCAAATGGTGTAACTACTGAGGCTATCAGTTTATACTGATTTATATGGGACTAAGTCATGCTGAAATTAATATAGGAAGCAGCTACAGTTTCCCCTGATGCCTTCCTTTAATGGGTTATTTTTTCTTCCTTTCAATCTGATTCTGATTGATAAGTCTGCAGCTTTCTTGGCAAGGTTTTTCAGAAGTGGTTTGCCATTGCCTGCTTCCTAGGGCTGAGACAAAGTGACTGGTCCAAAATTACTCAGCTGGCTTGGTGCGTAATGGATGACAGCTATGGTATTCAAAGTTTGTTCACCAGCACTCTAAGGTTTCCATGAGAAGTATCTAAGGAGTTGAGCATCACAGTTTCAGTTATATTGTGTTATTGCAACATTCACTGTAACATTTTATTCAAATAAACTATGTTTTTGAATGAGGTCTGCACTGATATTTCATGTTGAGTAGAGTTTCTTTGTTATCTCAAAGGTGAAGACCACTGCACTAGAAGAAGTGAAGTGGAGGAGGCCACTTGGGGGGTGTCTTATTTTGTGACCGCCTCCCTCCCCCCGGCTTCTGCCAGTGCCACTGTGCAAGTGAACCACGCAGCCATGCAGCAGGTCTGGATCACCTATCTTTCTCTCCCCACCTCTGCCTGTGCATTCGGACTTATCTGCGCTGCACCAAGGAGCCAGCAGCTGTAGCTACTGCTGGACACTGTCTTCCCCCATGCTCTCTCTGCCTCTTGTGCTGGCCCATCCCCTGGGCTTATTTTTGGAGTAGAGCTTATATTAGGCACACCCCAAAAATCAGGCTAGGGTTTACTTTCATGGTGGGTCTTATTTTTGGGAAAACACGTAATCATTCATTGAGCTGAGATGAATGATGATGTCATCAAAACTGGACCACACTGAATGTTGTCTGTTATGGAATTTTTCAAGTCTCCAAATGTCACCATTTAAATGGCGCTCGAGTCCACTGTATTCCGTATTAGAGCACACTATGGATACTTCTGTCCTCTGAGTCTGTAGCCTTTTCAAGAATCAGCAGCCAATCTTAATGTGCTCTTCTAGGTCAGTAATAAAGAGAGATATCTCAACTAGTCAGTGCTCTGCTCTTCTCCTATTTCTGAAATGACAGTGAAATTCAGTCACTTCTGTAGCAATATTCCTTGCAGTCCTCTATTTGTATTAAAGCCGCCCGCCCCCTCAAGGAACTGTTCAGAAAAAAGTTGTGAGCTGGCTGCCACACTTCTAGTGGCAACATACACCCATTGATAGAATGTCGATCTACCTCATTATTTTCTTGGAATCCTTCGCTGGAGGCTCCTTCAGTCTCTTCCATTCCTCTCTGGTAACTGGTTTAAATGAAGTATCCACTTAGTTCTGGATGCCACTTGCATTGAACATAAAGAAAAAACGGCACCCTCTGTTCCCCAAAGTATGTCTTTCTCATGAAAAATAGGCCTTCCTTCTGAATAGATGCATCATGTTGTCTCATGTGTGCTCATTTCCATGATGAATATATTTCAGTGAAATTAGCTTGTCATAGGTAGGTAACCTTGGCCAAGCACATTTGAAAGCAGGAAATATTTCTGAACTAAGGGGGCTTAAGAGATGAGGAAACAGTTGTCTAAGAAAAGCGGCAGCGGTGGTGGTGTAAATGGGGGAGGAAAAGATAGGTGTCATGCCTGCGAGCCATTTTTCTTTTGGACTTCAGGCCTGCCACACTTTCTACTATCTACTTTCTATTGTGGGAAAATGGGAGGGGCAATTATACAGAGTTGAGTGATATGTAGCCATAATAGCGTTCTTCTTAGAAACTTAAGGTCATCTTTGTCTCTGCATCTTATGGGAGGAATCTGTCTTCATGGCAGTGGAAGATTGTACCATGTGATGAACTTGTGGGTATTGGGGCAGGATCTTGAACTTTCAACTTGGTGAGGAAAACCTGGAAGCTTTCAGATTTGGGTTTTTCCAGATATGCCAAATGGCTCTTTTAATAAATTGGAACTTTGAAGAATCTTTTGCCTCGGATTCTGATTTAATCTTGGATGCTATTTGGAGCCCTGACAATAGGCTTGCCTTTAAACTCTAACTCTTCACCAAGATCTGCTATGTATATGAATACAGAAGATAAGCAATTTTCATACAGGAAAACAAGGCACATCACCTATTAAAGAATTGTATTCCTCATAATACCCTCCTGCAATAGTGCCACAGGTAGTCCTTGACTTATCACTATTCATTTAGTGACCAAAGTTAAAACAGGACTGAAAAAAGTGACTTATGACTGATTTTCACACAACCGTCCCCATAGTCATGCGATCAAATGTTGATGCTTGGCAACTGGCATGTATTATGACAGTTGCATGTCCTGGTGTCATATGATCAATCTTTGTAACCCCCACAGCTGGTTTCCAACAAGCAAAGTAAATGGGGAAGCCAGATTCACTTAACGACCGCATGATTCATGTAACAACTGCAATAATTCGCTTAAGAATTGGGGCATAAAAGGTCGTAAAATGAAGCACAACTCACTTAATTGCCTTGCTTAGCAACAGAAATTTTGGACTCCATTGTGTGCGTAACAAATTCACACAATACTTGGGTCAACCAGAAGTAAGATTTATTAAGCTTTTTGCAAAGAGCAGGTGAGACTTCTCTGGCACAACAATAGAAGTTCACACTAAGTTACCGATCTCAGCATATGTTATACATCCCTTTCACAGGCTGCAGGTCCTTCCTAGCCAGGCCCAATTGATAGGTCTGGTTCAGTCACATGTTTACAGTCTGCCTATAATCTTCTACCTTTAAAATTAATCTGGCATGCATTGCTAAGCACCCAGCCCCCCTCAGCCCCCTTCAGTTTTCATCTTCTTGGCACTCCCCTATCTTGTTTTTCTGTACAATTCAGTACCTGGTACTGAAGTATCTCAAGGCAGGAGCTGGTATGTCCAGGGGTCACAGATCGAGCAATCATGGCTCTGCTCTAGCTATGTAATATCGTGGCTATACTTTAAAATACTAACTCTAGGCAAGTAAAGACAGAATAAAATGCACAACATGCTATGTACTAGTCTACATTATGGAAAATTACAACCTATTATATTGTATTTATTTATTATCTTGTTGGGTCAAACTTGGTTAACTCTTTGTGCTTCCGTTTTGATAATGATAATGAAACCTTCCCCTACAATAAGTTGAGGACTACCTGTATGTTTGAAGAGAGATTCCAGATATTGGGGGGGGGGGGGGGGAAACCCTGTTGATAATTGACTAGGTGGTTCATGGCCTGACATATATAAAGCAAAGTCGTGGAATTAGGCTTAGATCTGAGCAGGCATATGATTGAGCATAATAATAATTTCATTCAACATGCTGTTGCAAATATCACCATAGCGTTTGATTGATGGATTGTGTGAACACTACTAATTTGTTTTGCTGATCTGGAAGGTTCATTGCAGTGATAAATGGGAATCATCTTTTAAAGAGTATAAAAGGCACGGCAGTCTGGAATTATAGGTGCTGCTTTTATTTTGAATGTTGTAGCCAGCCAAATGTTCAATTTGGAACATGTGGCTAAATTATGTGGCCGCAAGTGTATGTGAATAAGTGCTTCGCAAAACACTATGCAGCACAACATAAGCTATAAATTGTAACTTATTATGCAAATTGAGAAAATTCTTAATCTTTGATTCATGGGGGCAAGGAGAACAAAGGCCAAAATCACACACCTCCTTGTAACATTTGACACAGCACTGGCCATCACATTTTGAATGTTCTTCCAGACCATTTTGGGTCAACACCGTTTGGCAGAACCAAATCACAGAATGTTTTTAGTTTTTCCAACAAACCAGGTTTGGAAACGATGAGGGTGATGGATGACTATGACAAGGTTAGTGTGCAACACTTCCTCTCTCTTCTCTGCATTCTCCCAGTGTTCCATTGTCCCAACCCCAGCCCCTTCCTTTCCCTCTCTCTCTTCCTGTTCTTTTTATTCTGTAACAAAATAGCAATAGCATACAGACATACATCGCTTCATAGTGCTTTGCAGCACTCTATAAATGGTTTACAGAGCCAGCATATTGCCCACAACAATCTCAGTCCTCATTTTACCGATCTTGGAATGAGGGAAGGTCTGAGTCAACCTTGAGCCAATCGGGATCGAACTCCTGGCAGTGAACAGGAGCTATAGAGGACCTTTTATTTTTCTAATCTACAGCTTCAGCCAGCATTAATCAGTACGCAATAGAAATCTCATAGCAATCTAAATTTTTTGTCGGATCACAGATGAAAGACTGCTGTAAGGTAATTGGGATGGGAATCTGCTTCCTGACCTAGGAATAACCTATAAATAAAGTAATAAGGTGAGAGCCAGCTTGGTACAATGGTTAAAGGAACTAGGCTAGAGTTCTGGTCCTGCCTTAGGTACAAAGCCAATTGGGTAATTTCAGCCTTAGGAAGAGGACAGTGATGAATCGCTTCCTAAACAAGTGTTGCCAAGTAAAACGGCATAGAGTGTCTCAATGGCACACAGAAAAAGTAATGAAAAAATTAGGGAGTGCAGCTTCCTCCAATTACAAGAAACTGAAGATCTTCATATCTTTCCCAAACCCCAAATAAACTAGGTTGGGAGGGTAGAGATGTGTTCAAATTTCACGACTTTGAGCAAACTTATTTTATTTCCTCAGAGATACTTATCCTAAAGAGAAGGCATCCAATTTATTTTAGATTTGGCTTCAGGCAAAGTTACAGATAAAGCTCTATTTGTAAGAGGGTAGGAGAAAGCAGATGGCAACAGGATCAGATGATGATAGAGCTTTGGTGAAATTTATTTTTGTTGTTGGAAGTTCAGTTACGATTATATAATTCTCAGCCACTAAATTATCATAGTTTTTCATCATACCAGATTCAAAAAGGTAAATACGATTTGGAGTACCCATAGGTTCACACTGCATTTTCCCAGCTAGGTTTATGTGCCATTTCAGAAAATGGGCAATTTAAGCCAGTGCCACAATTCTTTGGATATCTGTACATGCTTCAGATCACTTTCTCCTCTTTGCATCCCAATTGCTGTTTCACGAGTTGCATATCAAGAAAAGAAGTCCATGCGCTAGAAGCTTCCTTTGGAAAAAGGAAATGTAAATCTTGTATCTGATTAGACTGGCTTTTCAGCAACCCACACAGAACAAATCTGTCTTCTGTTTCTGTGATTTGTCAGAGTTTATGGTAGGCATTTACACAGCTCACACCATTAGTTTTAAAACAATAAAGCCAACCATGCAGAAAAGCCACCAATAAATGTTAGGAAACAAAGATGTTTTGTTACATTCTAAAGTCACTGACAGTTGAGTTCAACTCATCTGGCTTGCCAAGAAAGATACTGGTGATATGATGATGAAATATGTGTTTAGCTGGGTTACACGTATATACTGGTAAGTTACTACCTCCCTGCTGCTTTGTCAAAAATATTGAGGGATTAGACTTCATTATGTAAAGGTGATTTTCTGGAAAAACTGAATTAAATGTTGAATTTTACTCTTGTTCTGCAGAAATCATTATCAGATATAATGAAATCATGTTTGCACTTTCTTTCATGTGGCTTCATGAATATGATTTGGGCCTTTGGTCTGTAGTCATTATTTATATAATCTATTAAATAAAAATAGTAAATATATATATCTGAACATCATGTCATAAACTAAGTGCTATACATCCCAAAGTGACTTCATTCAGGCTAATGAAAGCAGCGTGGAACATATTTCCTGATTATGAACATAATATGAATAAGATATTCTGGACTGATCTTTTTCTATTATTCTAATCATATTTCTTCCTTATATAGTATAGAATATTTAAATAACATTATATATTTTATTTTAGTCCCCCACCACCACTTGTTCTCAGTTGCTTTAGTGACTTAATATATAGGATGCATTCCTACTATTCCCAAGTACTAACAAATATGATTTTAATGCATAAATTCAAATATGAATTTAATCCATATTGGGTTCATGCCTAAGCCACCTAAAGTCACCTTGTAGGGGAGATAGTTTTAAAATGTAATAAATACAATGAATAAGAAATAAAATAAAAAATATTAGTCTTTGACCTATTCAGGTAGGAATAGGAACCAGATGTTGTTTGGCTAGAAAGTTGCTTGGGCTTCAAAATATTTTGGTTGACCCGTATGCTCTTGAGTTTCATCACAAAACAAATACAATACAATACAATACAATACAATACAACACAACACAACACAACACAACACAATACAATACAATATAATAGCAGAGTTGGAAGGGACCTTGGAGGTCTTCTAGTCCAACCCCCTGCCTAGGCAGGAACTGTATACCATTACAGACAAATGGCTGTCCAACATCTTCTTAAAGACTTCCAGTGTTGGGGCATTCACAACCTCTGGAGGCAAGCTGTTCCACTGATTAATTGTCCTAACTGTCAGGAAGTTTCTCCTCAGTTCTAAGTTGCTTCTCTCCTTGATTAGTTTCCACCCATTGCTTCTTGTTCTACACTCAGGTGCCTTGGAGAATAGTTTGACTCCCTCTTCTTTGTGGCAACCCCTGAGTTATTGGAACACTGCTATCATGTCTCCCCTAGTCCTTCTTTCTCTTAAGCTAGACATACCCAGTTCCTGCAACCGTTCTTATAAAGAAATAGATAAAATGACTTAAGGTAGAATATCACATTAAGATGCCATAACACACTGCTTTTTTTCTCTATTTGTGGTGAGCCTTTCCTAAGGCATCTCGTGATGACCTTTAGAAAGATCCAATTCCTGGAGAATGAATAATCAGATAATTTTAAATGTTGCACATAGCAAGAAAAGACATGATGTGCTCTTAGCATTAAGGCTTGTTGCCGTGGCAATTATCTCAGGTAAACAAGTTAAGGGGGTTAGGCCATGTTAACCTCCAGCGATTTTGTGGAAGCACCAGGTAAGGACGATTCAATAATAATTTTCTAATTAATTTGCCGGTCGAATGTATTCATGGGCATTTAGCAACAAATATGCTCGCTTGGAGAGGCAACTTAACTGAACACCTTGAACTATGTATTTATAATTTTAAAAGGGGAGGATAATTTACTGTTTCTTCTTTTTCTTTTTCTTTTTTCAGCACCCAGCCAGGGTGGATCCTACATGCTAAATATTAAATTTATTTAATCACCGTTTCCTCTTTTTTTTATACACCATGTTTTTTTTTCTTTTTTGCTGTTGCTGGTTTGAATGTATGATTTTGTTTCATTTCATTCTGTTTGTTTTTCTGTTTTGTTTTTTACTTTTTATGATAGTACAATAAATAATATTTTTAAAAAATAATTCATTAATTCGGGGGTTTAGATGTGGATAACCAATAGATACGCACACCTTAAACATGTACGTGTTCATGTATTTATCCTAAGAATTTATCAACTCATCTATAGTGAAGAGTGGGACCCTCACACAGAGTTCTAACATAAATTGTTCTCTGCACACCTGCTATATAGTGTGATTCTGGACACGTCTGCACAGATTTGACTTTTGAAATGTCCTTATTTCAGATTGATTGTGCACTTAATTGGGGTAGAAAGAGGTTGCCTCTGGGCCTTGGCTATAGTGAGTAGGGCTGAATATTTTTTTTAAAATCCTTTTGGCATTTTTCAGTGACTGGAAAAATTAGGGCCTTAAGCATCCTGTAGAAAATTGTGCCTTTAAAATCTCATCATCCCGCTTTCACAAGGCCAGAATGCAATTTTTATGTTTTACAAGAAATGGAAAATAGTGTGTTAAGTTTCTGCAAACTCTTCCCAGACATATCAAAGGCAAAACCAAATGGGTTCAAAAATGTCAGCTGTGCTAACAGTTTGCAAAAAGTTAGCAGCAAACAACCTGAAAAAAAAGGCCGTTACACCTAGTTCTAATTTATTGACCACAATTGGGGTTGGGAACTCGGTCGTTAAGCGAAGCAGTTGCTAAGTGACACTAACACAAGTTGTGATTTAACTTCAACTTTTCTCTACTTTACAGACTTGTGATGGTCATATATGGGAGGGTTGGTGGCAAGGTTGCTTTTCCAATATTGTAACTGAACAGTCAGTAAACAAGGCAGTCATTAAATAAGGACTATCTACTAAAATAAGGGATGGGGGGAATAATTCCGCCATTCCAAAAGTACTTCATACTACATGGGTGGGAGAAAATGACATCAAAATTTAAACTTCAGTTTCATTGTGAATAGGATTTTTATTTGATACACAGCAGCCCTTGGAATTATTCTAGAATAACTTTGCCTCTTTTTTTTTTTTTTACTAAATTCTTTTAATATTGTCGCAAGAAGTCAGAGTTCAGTCCATTCGAAGGCGCTCTGATGACTTCAAACTGAGTGGTGAGTAGAGCTGGGTTGCCCACCTCTAGCCTAAGAGCATTCATTGTAGACAATTATTTATGCAGTTCTTTTCGAACAGAAGACATATGAAAACACTCTGCCTAATAATAGTGTACGAAATCTTTTCTACTTTGTTTATGACCATTCACCTCATTTTTTCCTATAGGTTAAAATGTATGAGATAACATAGAGCAGGGGTCAGAAAACTGCGGCTCTGGAGCCGCATGTGGCTCTTTCCTCCCTCTGCTGCGGCTCTGTCACTGCAGCTTTTGGTTATGACAGATAGAGTAAAAAGTATGCCGTGCTAGGAGGAGACTCTATGGTGGGGGAACTGAACTTCCGGTCAGCTCCAGAATTGAACAGGGGGCTTCCGGTTAGGACCTTTGTGGCTCCCAGTGTTTTCTTTTCTGTGGGAAATGGATCCAAATCAGTGACGTGCGGTGAGCTTTACGGCTGGTGAGACTGGTGACGTCATCAGCATGAGCCGCGGTCCCCTTCATGTTGACTCAGGAAGGAGGGGAATGGGACCACGTCAGCCTCCCTCCTGCGCACATCCCATTCCCCGCCTTCCTAAGTCAACATGAAGGGGACCGCGGCTCACGCTCCGTGATTCCCTTCATGTTGACTCAGGAGTCAGGAAGGAGGGGAATTCCCCTCCTTCCTGACTCCTGAGTCAACATGAAGGGGACAGCGGAGCGCGCTCCGCGGGACCATGGCTCACGCTCCGCTATCCCTCTTCCGCGATCTCTCCAGCCTCCCTCCTGCACACGTCCCATTCCCCGCCTTCCTAAGTCAACATGAAGGGGACCGCGGAGCGCGCTCCGCGATTCCCTTCATGTTGACTCAGGAGTCAGAAAGGAGGGGAATTCCCCTCCTTCCTGACTCCTGAGTCAACATGAAGGGGACCGCGGCTCGCACTCCGCAATCCCTCCAGCCTCCCATTCCCCGCCTTCCTAAGTCAACATGAAGGGGCCTGCGGAGCGCGCTCCGCTGGACCGTGGCTCACTCTCCACGATCCCTCCTCCGCGATCCCTCCAGCCTCCCTCCTGCGCACATCCCATTCCCCGCCTTCCTAAGTCAACATGAAGGGGACCACGGAGCGCGTCCCCTTCATGTTGACTTAGGAAGGCAGGGAATGGGACGTGCGCAGGAGGGAGGCTGAGGCTAGAGGAGTCTCCTGCACAAGTGGTCCCATTCTCCTCCTTCCTGACTCCTGAGTCAACATGAAGGGGACCATGGAGCGCTCCCATTCCCAACCATGTGTGCAGAAGGCTCCTCAGCGCCTTTCCCCTTTTAAAAAATTTTTTCATGATGAGAGTGGCGCCGCTCTGCCTCCCCTGCCTCCCCTGACCGCACATCCCTGGTCCAAATGGCTCTTTGAGTGTTTAAGTTTGCCGACCCCTGACATAGAGGAATGATGCTAATTTCTAACGCTGTTTATGTCAGGAGCATCTTAAGATATAGCTTTATGTTCATGAAACAATTTCAGGGGTTCAAAAGTAAACCTTCAAATAGTGATGGGAAATGTAAAGAGCAAAAATACAGTATGAATCAGTGCAGGGTACAGCAAGGGTAGAAAAAGGCAATTAAGTATAGTGAGCGTAGTTGGTTACTATAGATTTAGCTGGGTTTCATTATTCATTGTCTTCTACTTACAGGTAGTTCTCGACTTACGACTGGTCATTTAGCTTAGCGACCTTTAAGTTATGATGGTCTCCCATAAAAGGTACTTATGGCCTGTATTCAAAATTCTGACAGCTGGTCAACCGCTCATCCCTGTGGTCATGTGATTGACTTTGAATGCTCAAAAGCTGGCCCATGTTTACAGCTGTTTGCAGAGTCCCACAGTCATATCGCCACATTCACAATGTTTTTTTGTTACTAGAAACTTGGAAACAGTTTCCAGTAGAAAGAGAGAGAAAAATGCTCATTGTGGACAATTGGGTTGGCTTAACATTAATGACCATCACAAAAAGTGTTGCAAAATCACTCAGTCACATGGTTGCCTTGACTTACAACTGTCCTGATATACAGTGGAAATACTGTGTTTCCTTGCAGTTGTAAATTGATAATTACTTTTGGTTTCACTTGCTTACCATTTTGTAATCCTTTTCAATCCTTTGACTAATACTGTTTACCATAGAAGGGAACAGCATGATTCACGTGCCTATCTATAGGTAGTCCTTGACTTACAACCATTCATTTAGTGACCATTTGAAGTTACAATGACACTGAGAAAAGTGGCTTTTGACCATTTTTCACATTTGAACATTGCAGCGCGTCCCCATAATCACGTGATCAGAATTTAAATGCTTGGCAACTGCTCATATTTATGACGGTTGCAGTGTCCTAAGATCATGTGATCACCTTTTGTGAGCTGACAAGCAGAGGCAATGGGGAAGCTGGATTCGCTTAACAAGTGGGTTACTAACTAAACAACTGCAATGATTCACTGAACAACTGTGACAAAAAAGCTTGTAAAATGGAGCTAAACTCACTTAACAACTGTCTTGCCTAGCAACGGAAATGTTGGGCTCAATTGTGATCATAAGTCTTAAGTCGAGGACTACCTATCAGTATAGTGTCATCATTGTGAACCTTAATCCAAAGTCATAACCTTATGGAATGAGAGGTCATATTATATACACAAAACAAAACGACATACAACAATACATGGTTTGGGAGAGAAAGAGTTAATGTTGTTTTAATAGTATACACACTTTTATTAAGCCCAAGAATGACTATTATTGGTGCCGCACATTTTTGAAACACCTAAAACTTTGCAAAAAAGGTATAAAAATGAAGTGGAAATTGAAGAGTTAAAATTGTTGATAGGTGTGGAAAGCTCTCTGTCTTCATTCTAAGACACTGTGTTTTTTAAAAATCTGACAACTTTTAAGATACGTGGCTCTCCTTACTGGTTGGAGAAAGTTGGATTCTTTACTGGTTGTAAAGAATCTTTTAAAATCCAACTACATACCAACATGCATACATAGATGATGTAAGAGAATTAAGAATCCATTTATTGGGGGGGGAATCTGGGGTGGGCACAGAAGCATAACATATTTAGTTATGCTTAGTTAATGTTTAGTTAAACATTAAATTATAGACAGCATTCTAAATTGTTATCTGCTAATTTATGGACAGGCACAGTGTAAAAATATTAACATTTCAAATGAGCATCGATCTCGCTTACGCATTTGCTGTAAACACTCACTTTGTGGAGGCTGCAAATTATGACTAGCAGCAGTGTCCTTGGATGTTTGTGTCTGCATGTCTATATGAATGTATATCCATAGAGAGAAGGAAAGAGAAAGTGAATGGAAGAAGAGTATCCATATTTCAAGGGAAATATGGCAGCTTTTATCCTCAAATGTCTACTAAATCTGGTTGCCTGTCAGAGAAATATGGCTTTGCCAATTCTTTTTGAAGCCATAATAATCTTTTTGTTTTATTTCTTCTTTCAAGTCAAAAGTGCTGTGGAATGACCTCTTTCTCCCTTTTTGCTTTGAGAGGAAACTGCTATTCTGTTGGAACTTTAAATCCTTTTTGGTTATTTGGGTGTGGTCTGAAGGATAAGAAGTCTTATGAAAAGCTCATCATGGAACTGATCCAATTTTATGATCTTTTTTTTGGTAGCAATTGTACAACCACAATTGAGCCCAACATTTCTGTTGCTAAACAAGACAGCTGTTAAGTGAGTTTTGTCCTATTTTGTGACCTTTCTTGCCACAGTTGTTAAGTAAATCACTACAGTTGTTAAGTTAGTGACACGGTTGTTAAGTGAATTTCAGATTTTAGAGATGTTTAAATGTTGCTTCAATATTCCAAGGAAATAGACAAGACAATATCTACATTTTGTGCTGAAGGAAGAACACGGTACACATACACTATATGACATTAACATTCTAATATTGCATAAAACTTCAGAGACTGCTTACTCAGGATTTTTCTTTGATGGTTATATTAACTTGGCATTAATTTGTAAATGCTTCTGGCAAGATGGGCATTGTGATTTTTGCTTGCTCTGTACATAAAGAACGGCATATATATAATATAAGTATTTTGCAGAACAACAGACTGTGAAAATCCTTCTTATTCTTGAGTGGCTTTTAAAAGGGAAATGAAGTGAAGAAACTGGTTTCTATAGTTAGCTGGAAATCAGACAGACTGGCTAGCGAGAGTATCTGAGCTATTTAAAGAAAAAGCAATTTTGTCCAACCAGTGATAGGCAATTGCTTAAAAGTTATGATTCCCTTCATTTTAAAATGCTTTCATAGCCACAAATGTTTTCACTGTCCATAGCTCAATGAAAAAGATAACAGGATTCAATTTTCCCCCCTCATATTCTGCAACAGTCTTTTCTAAGTTATGGCATATTTCCTGGGGAATGTGGAATCTGGGGCATTTGGATACTACCATGCTTATTTTATGCGTGAAAAGGACTTTTCTTTCACAATCAAAAAATAACAACGACGAAAAGAGATGGATGGAAGGGGAAAAATAGAAAATGTTATTGTTTAATACACTGTTTAAGTTGTTTAAGTAGAAGAAGATGGTGATCTCTTTGCTACATAATTGTGTCATTTAAGAGCAATATGTATAAATGGTTTGATCTTTTTATTTCCTGTATTAAAATGCAACAGGGATATTTCCTATTCCACTTTCCCTTCTCTTTCCCCTTCCTCATCCCCCTTCCTTCCTTCCTTCCTTCCTTCCTTCCTTCCTTCCTTTCTTTTTTCTTTCTTTCCCATTCCATTTTTCTCCCTTCCCCTCCTCCTCTCTCCTCTCCCTCCCCTTCCCACATTTCAATGAAACAACTCTTAACAGGCAGTATCAAATAAAACAAGTTTCACTCTAGTAGTTGTTAAAATAAAAGCAATTTATTAATTGCAGTCATTATTGTTTTCAAATGCATAACACATGAGTAAAATGAAATGAGGCCTGAAAACTGGTACCAATTTGATAATAAACTGTTACAATGTACTGTACAATTGAATTTATTACAGCTGTAAAAATAAATACGAATAAGCCAGGGGCTGTATTACATTTTAATACATCATCTAAGATATTCTGGGTTTTTACATTAATCTTTACTTTTAAAGTAAAGTCTTCTAGGTCAGCCACTATCACAAAACCAGCATGCATGTAGGCATGTTCTCGCGCTACAAATATTTGTATTATCCATTTGGTTAAATTTTGCACTTCATATCCAGGTCATGCCCAACATTTGTGAGTAAACAGATTATTAACCCTAGCTCTTGGAGGCCATTCTTAATGTTCTAATGTGCCCGCATGCCTCTCATGTTCTTATTCTTTTTTTTTATTACTGCTATTATCTTACCACAAAAAGATAGGGTATTTTTGCTGAACATATTATCTGATTTTTCCAATAAATCAAAGAAAACAAAAGACAGGCTTAACATCTAAATATTTCAGTGGCTCAACATATAAGAGGTTCTGGGGAATAAACCTTATCATCCCCCACTTTTTTATTGCCCTTGGAGGGCTTCAGAAGATGGAAGAATAACAAGCAAAGTCATTTTGTTTACACAGGGATCAGTTGAAGTTTTCAGCCCTTAGTAATTTTCTATTCATCAAGACTCTTAAAATATCTCAAACAAATACACTAATTTGAGAGTAATCAGAAAAGGGGGAAAATATTTGTGTGCGTGCGAGAGAGAGAGAGAGAGAGAGAGACTGTAAACAAAATGTAGCTTGGAAGTGGCTTTCCCCTGTTTATAGCTTATGACTGGACCAAATTAATTTTGAGTTATTCAGTCAACCAATGGTTATAGAAACTAGACATGACAGAAATTAAGAATGGTGCATTTATGGGCCCAAATGCATCTGCAACATTTCTTACGACACTCATAGCAATCAAACAAGTATGGTAAATATTCATTTATAATATTCTATTATTTCAACATTAGTCAGCACATCATTTTAGATAAGATTATCCTAACTTTACTTACAGAAAGTTACACAGATTTTTTTTAAACTCATTTGAGTTCATGTCACAGGTAAGATTTAAACCAATAACTTTTTATACAAATACCGGTATCATAACAGTTAGCATCCAGATGCAACCACTTGTACTAAATTTTAAGTCTAAAGAGGTATACCAAAACATACTGAAGTATATTTCTTCAGTAAATGCTGAAGAAATACTAATTAAATTTGAAATTAACCCTCACCCTGAACAATAATACTATCATTTATAGCATACCAAGTCTTGGAAGACATGTAATATAATAATTAGTGAAAAATATAACTATTTCCATTCTAGACATGAACTAATGAATAGTTGAGTTAATAAGAAATTGAACAATTTAGCCTTATATTTAAAAGAAAATGGAAATGACACAATTATATTCTTTTTCAGGAATGTGACATATCTACATATATCTAATTTATTTATTTATTTATTTATTTATTCACATTTCTAAACCGCCCCCTCTCCCAAAAAGGGACTCGTAGGTATTGTAGGTATGTGGGCAATAGTATATTGTCTAACATGACAGTGTCCAGATTAGAGAACTTTGGTATACAGAATAGCATAAACATGTTTGCAGTACCTGTCAAAACATGCTCAAATAAATAAATTAGCAAAAAGTGGATATGACTAAGGATCATAACCTAGTCTACAATACCTTTTCTACAATACAAAGAAAGCATTATTTGAAAGCCTTGAGTGAAAACATTCATGATGGTTAGCCATTCTCTGGTCAAGGTCCAATCGCTGACAACAATAGAAAATGGAAGAATGTGACTTGGAACGTAAAAAGAGTAAATGAATTAACAGATGAAATGAAAGAAAAATAAACATGTTGCATTTGTGAAACTAAGAGACAGAGAAAGGAAACAATAGATATCAAAGAAGATTGACTAATTTTGTTGAGAGGAGTTGATGAATATATGCAGCGAAGTGAAGGTGTAGGTTTAATTATAAATACAATGGCTAAAGTGGATCTCAGAAAGTATGAATGTACATAGTAATTCCAAGGTCCCAAAATGAATAGAATTATCATTATTAGTATCAGCTTTCAAAAGATCTGTACAAACATAGAAAAATAATTAAAAAAAGAATGGGTAATTTGACTGAATAGCTGGACATATTGAGTTTGTGAACGGTACAAGAATAATGAGAGGCTCTGAATATGATCAGCCCCATTTGGTAAACCAGACCAGGAAATCAGTTCCTCTGGAAGACTAATGCTACTACTTATATTGTGATTGGCTATAATTAGAGATTCTTGCAAGTGTGATTGTTCTTTACCTTTTCCTCCTTTCTATATCGGTTGTCTGACTCAGCTGCTTCCTAATGTTATTTCATACTGGACTTTAAACATGATTCAGTACTTCTTGCCTAATAATGGTTCCTTCATATCTCTGTCAAGATCATTTTGACACTGAATGTCAGGAATTGATCTTGAAGAAAAATAGATATGGAGAAAATGAAGTGGCGGGAACAGAAATTATTACTTCTGTAGGAAAGAATATTAGAATATGAATTAATCTCCGCACAGAAGGAATGGAAAGTGGATTTAAGAAGGAAAAAAGACTATTTGGGATGGAATGAAATACTTTTCACACCACAAAAATGATGTGGCATAAATATGTGGCATAATGAAATGAGTTTCTAGTTTAAGAAAAAGTGCTTATCAGGTGACGCTGCAAAAATTAGTAAATCAAATATATTGCACAATGTATGTAGAGGGAAGAATATAAAAGAAAGCCAAGCACTGTTACGGTTAAAAGAGATAAAGAAAATGCAGAGTGATTTTTGATGGAAATGAAAAAAAATGGAGGTGGGAAAAAGCACTCAATGAAGAGCCTATATACAAGAGAGATTAGAATCAATCAAAGGAAAGATTGATCTGGAATGAAACTCAAATGAGAGAATGCTAAAAGCAATATTTTAGAGATCCGTATGGGAATAGTAGTGATGTATCATATAATGGAATTAAAAATAAAATTTAAAAGATGGAAAGGAAGTCATAAATGTCAGAATGATGAAAAATTCTGATGGTATGGTTATAAGTGTAGGGAATATAATTTGAGAAGTGTTGAAATATGGATATGTTTTTTTTTTTTACGAAGCATCTCTGAAGCTTGTTTAATGTGTGTTTGGAGACTGGGAAAACTGATGAATGAAACAATGCTGTTAATATTCCCCTATATAAAAGATAAGCAGAATGAAAATACGTTTTTATTTCTCTATTTTTTATTTTATTCATAAGGAAGTTAAAATGCAAAACTAAAAAAAACCCACAAAAAACAATGAAGATATTGCTGTGTTTTCCCCAAAATAAGACAGGGTCTTATTTTCTATTGACGCCTAAAATAAGCGCTTGGCCTTATTTTTGGGGAGGTCTTATTATTTTTGAGATTCAGGAGGCACCCTTAACCTCAGCCTGCAGATCAGCTGATCCAGAGATGGCCGTAAGTTCTGTTTGTGGCACACTCTTGCCAGCCCTAGTGTCGCCTGCATCTCTTTTTGCGGCCATTACTAAGAAAAGAGGTGTGGTAGCTAGGGTTTGTGGGAATGACCTCTGTGAGGTTGTTCCGCGTGGATGGCAGGGGTGTGTGGGGCATGTTTTCCCCTCCCCCCCAGGAAATGGAGGGGACTGGCTGCGCATGCATTTAAATATTTTAGGGGAGGGCTTATTTTGGGAGAGGGCTTATTTTAGCACATGCATTCAAAAGCCCGATTGGGTTTAATATCCAGGGAGGTCTTATTGTTGGGGAAACAGGGTAAAAATTTCATTGAAAAGAAAAAACCAACACATATACACGTTATCCCCCTATTTGAATACTGATTAATACATTACTACAATATTGATTCCCAACCCTTGCGAAACCCCCCACCCCAAGTTTTAAACAAATAAATATTTGAAAATTATTTACCTGTCATCTATATACTATATTAATGACAAAATATTTAACAGGAATAATAATAAAAAGACAATTTCAAATCCTCTGTTAATCAGAGAATTATTGTTATTATAATCAAAATCTTCATTTCTTGGCCAAGGGAGAAAGTGTAGTCCAAAGACATTTTCCATGGTCATATGACCAGCATGACTATATGCCAAAGGGGCATGGAATGCTGTTACCTACCCACCGAAGTATTAATCTACACACATTTGTGTGGTTCTGAACTGCTGGGTGGGCAGGAGTGCAGGAATGGGAGCTCACCCATTTCATGGTGCACAGCTCGCGAACCCGAGCTGTCAGCTTTCCTTGATCATTCTGTTTCTCTATTTAGGTAAGGAAATAATTTTGAAATGATGACTCAACAGGGCATGGGTTATCTAATAAAGATCAAAAGCCAAAGCAAATTCAGGAAGGAAGAGTGAGTGATGGAGAGGAAGGGGAATATGAAGAAGGAGCAAGGTTTAATGGAATTGAAGAGAACCTCAATAGGAAAAAAAGGAGTAGTTTAAAGAATGAAAAGCAATATATAAAATAGTGTGTGGACATTATGGAAAGAAAGATGGGTTTTAAGTTATAGAGAGATACTATTACTGGTTTTTGTGTAAACCAAATTCCTCGACTTTTATTCAATATCGTATCTTTAAATTTTTTATTCGATATTCTTATTCTTTTCTTGTGATTTGCACAATGTTGCTTATCCAAAAAGGAAATAATATAATTCTTACATATATGTGCATATATGTACATATTACTAAGTTAACTTACATGTGATTATTGGGAGAAAGATATACAGTGGCATATTCCATTGCTAGATGTAGTATGCAGATTTAGTTATGGAATAATGGAGAAATTTATCATAAAAGAATCATTTGGTTATTGAAAATGAAATACAGTCTATTATTTTAAGAAAAAATAACATATGGCTCCAAGACATGATAAATATACTGCATAATGATAGATATTTGGCCTTGATTAAATTCTGCCCACACACAGCTTTACGGTATATGAAAATTGGCAATAGTTTCAATTTCCTGCTTTAGGAGGAAAGAAAAAGGAAAGTGCTGCATTCCTTTTCTGATTAGTACAATTTGGGGTTTTGTAGCTTGACTAACTAAGAGTGTATATGTATGTGTATATATGTGTATACACAAACGCACACATATATGTTTGAAATATGATTGAACTAGACTTTTATTCATTTTCATTCAAAGTACTACTAGAAAAAGCATAGGTCAAATCTGAAATTGCCTGTCTTTTGTCTTCAACACTCATAAATTTAATTCTAAAAAGAGTGATTCATCATGTCTTCTGTTTATTGATTTTGATATACACACTAGGCAGAATGATTCTGATTGCTTCAAGTGAGACAAGATCAGAGTTTTCTTATTATTGAGATTGAATTTTCAGAATTGCTAGAAAAGGATGGCAATACTCATAAGTTGCTTGGGTATATTAGGAGCGTGAAGAGGTTGTGTTCATCCCGTTTTATCCTATACCACATATTGATCGTAGCAATACTAAATTAATGCATGTTACACTTAGTAAACATCAACAAAAATGACTTATAAATGTAATTTTCTTTTTAATATTTGAATAGTGAAGCGTATGAAAGGATTGGAGCACATTAAAATTATTATAACTTGCTATTAAGGTTTTACTGAATCTTTTTGGTACTTATAATTTTTTAAATAAGATCATAATCCCTAGAAAAATGTTATTGGTATTAGCAAGTTATTTTACTGATACTTTTTTTTTTTGGTATAAATTCTGAGATGACAGGAATGTTCAGATTAAGGTAAAAAAAAATACGACCAGTTTAATCATGTTGAAAGACTGGGGATGGAGTCATGGTTGTGAAGTTACACCAAATGGCATTTGGTGAAGCAAAGAGGAGAGAATAAAATTTTTAATGTTGATTCTATTAATATCCGACTACATTATTTTTCTCCCAGAGAAAAACTGACCCATCAGGTAAATAGGTTTCTAGCCTTAAAACAAAATACAAATTGCAAAAAAAAAAAAATGTTACAGCAATTAGATGTCATGTTTTAAAAAACCAATAATTAGGACACAAGATGCAGTTCGCACTCATTAATTTATTTTCCTTGCCCGTTTAGAGTCATTCAATTGCTTTGAGTATGTAGAAGAAGAGCAGGAAAAGCTGGGGGATGGAGTTAAGCACATCATCAGCTTAGATTTTTAATGTTCCCACAAATGGCCCAACCCCTCCTGAATTCCACTCACCTTTATCTGGCACCAATTTAATGCTGAATTTTAATTGACTAGATTCTTGTATATAGACTTGAATAAATCTTCTATGCTTCAACCTAACAAAGATCCTGATTCTTTGCGCCTGACGCTGTAAAGTGATTAAACTGCTACACGTAGTATTTAAATAGGGAGATCTTAAGAAATATAAACTTGAAAATAGGTAATATGATTTTAACTTCTCACTTTATTCCAAAGTCATCCCAAACATGGTGCAGTACTCAGTGTTCTTACCAGGGGTGGGTTCCTGCCAGTTCTAACCTCTTCTATAGAAGAGGTTCCACAAATCTACAGTGCCGTTTAGAACTGGTTCCAGCTCCCTCCCCCTGCCCGTCCGCACATCATCAAGATGAAGAGGAAGAGGAGAAATTCTGGGAGTTGAAGTCCACAAATCTTAAAGCTGTCAAGCTTGAACACCCCTGGGTTTTTTTTTCTAAAGGGTTAGGGGATGCAAGGGTCTTGTAACTTGACAGCTTTAAAGCTTGCGTGCTTCAATGCCAGAGTTCCTGAGTCAACATGACTGGAGGAGGAATTCTGGGAGTTGAAGTCCACAAGTCTTAAAGCAGTCAAGTTGAACACCCCTGGGTTTTTTTTTCTAAAGGGTTAGGGGATGCAAGGGTCTTGTAACTTGACAGCTTTAAAACTTGCGTGCTTCAAATGGCAGAGTTTCTGAGCCAACATTTTGGTCTTTTGCTAAGCAAGAGCGTTGTTAAGTGAGTTTCACCACATTTTACAAGTTGGCTACGCCCACCTGGTCACATGACTGCCAAGCCACTCCCACTCGGTCACATGGCTAGCAAGCCACTCCCACCCAGTTACATGGCCATCAAGCCACTCCCACAAAGCAGGCCACACCTACAGAAGAGGTTCTAAAAAAATTTGAAACCCACCACTGGTTCTTACCATTATTATCTTGATATAGCTTGCTATGTTCCTATAAGCTACAGGGAATGAGGACTGCAGGGCTGTCCAAACTTGGCAACTTTAAGACCCATAGACCTCAACTCCCAAAATTCCCCAGCTAAACATTGAAGTTATATTTACAAATAGTCCTTGACTTAAAACCATTCGTTTAGTGACCATTTGAGGTTAACAATGGCGCTGCTATCTTTCACACTTACATTGCAACATGTCCGTGGTCACGATGATCAAAATTCGGATGTTTGGCAACTGGTTTGTATTTATGACGGTTGCAGTGTTCAGGGGGCAAAGTCAACGATGAAGCCAGATTCACTTAACAGCCATGTTAACTAACTTAACAACTGCAGGGATTCACTTAATAACTGTGGCAAGAAAGGTTGTAAAATGGGGCAAAGCTCACTGAACAACTGTCTTGCTTAGCAGTGGAAATTTTGGGCTCAGTTGTGGTTGTAAGGCAAGGACAATCTAGTTGGTTTTACGACTTAGGTTAAAAAATAAACTCGTATTGAGGTGGGTATTTTTTTTAATTATTATTTTTATCCCATTTGCAGCGCAAGGCCGTTGTTGTAATTGGCTTTACAGTCGCTCTTCTAATCGTCATCATTGCCCGCCTTACAAATGAAGTCAGCTTTCCTCTCATTCTCAGCTGCTTTGGACAATCCAGTGTCCAATGGATGCCATTTTCCCATACACAAAAACAACATCTAAGGGCTCACTATGGATACCTTAATGTGAAAAATCAAGAGGTAAGGATTCACGTGGTTATGTGATGTTCTTTCATAAATCTAGTTTTAAGCATTCTTTTTTTTATGTGGGTAAATGGAACTGTTAATTGAAAATGGAAATGTGATTAATTTTTTAAGCAACAAATTAAAATTAAGTAGTGGTAATTATTTATAGTAACTCTTTTTCCATGATTTTAAATCAAGTCATATACAAGTAGCTCTCGACTTACGACCACAATTGAACCTAAAATTTCCATTACTAAGCAAGACACTTGTTACGTGAGTTTGCTTCATTTTATGAACGCTTTGCCACAGTTATTAAGTGAAACATGGGGTCATTAAACGAATCTGGCTTTCCCCATTGACTTTGCTTGGTGGAAGCCTGCTGGGAAGATTACAGATGATGACCACATGATTCCACAGTGCAACCGTAAATACATGCCAGTTGCCAAGCACCTACACATTTTGATCACGAGACTGTATGGCTGCTGCAACGGTTGTAATGAGAAAAGGTCATAAGCGGGGGTGAAATTCAGCAGATTCTGACAGGTTCTGGAGAGCCGGTAGCGGAAATTTTGAGTAGTTTGAAGAACTGGCAAATGCCACCTCTGGCTGGCGCCAGAGTGGGGTGGTATGGAGATTTTGCAATAGCCTTCCCCCAAGAGTAGGGAGGGAATTTTGCAGTATCCTTCCGCTGGAGTGGGGAGGGAATGAAGATTTTGCAGTATCCTTCCTCTGCCACACCCACCAAGCCACACCCACAGAACCGGTAGTAAAAAAAAAAGAATTTCACTACTGGTCATAAGTCATTTTTTTCAGTGCCGTTGTAACTTCAAACAGTCGCTAAATGAGTGGTTGTAAGTCAAGGACTATCTATGTATAGAACAGGATTTACTATCTATTAAGTGAAGTTGGGATTTCAGCCTTGAATCAAGACCCTCAAGTGCTCTTACAAAGCAAAACAACTAGTTTGCCTTTGAAGGGATAAATAATATTTCAATTAGACTGTGACTTCCTTCAGTGAAGATTTTTCATTTAAGTGCAGCATCTTCATCATGAGGTATAATTAAAATATCCTCATTCATTAACTGCCGAGAAAAGACATACCTTGGCTAACTTTTGATTAAAGTTCTTTTCATGATGTGGTGCTATTGGAACACTAGACTGGTGGTGTAGCTATAGCAACAGTGATCAGAAACAATTTACACAAAGATACATATAGAACTGTTTACAGTCTAAATCATCTCTGACTTTGGGGTGATGCCAGTGGGAACCCAAGGTGAATTCACTCATTGCATATAATTTGCTAAACTCTTCTGAAAAACAGCTATTACAGACTTTGAAAGAATTAATCTGTAAATTAAGGATGCTGGTTTTCCCCCTTGAGAATACAATTACTATTTTTTCTCTAATGATACAATTTTAATTGATGAGCTGAAAGAATGCTCTATTAATTCTCTTAGATTCGGTAGATTAAATGGGTGTAATAAAGAGAAGAGAAAACATTTTTTTCTAATGATATAATTGTTTTTAAGATTTTTTTTAAAAAAATAGTCTCTAGAAAATTACATTTGTACTTTAAAATATTTTAAAGGCTAAAACAGAATTGTTATTCTTTTCATGTCACATGAGAGCATCCATGGGGAGAAGGTGGAGGGGCTGTTTATATAAACAACCATACAGCTAGTCCTTGACTTATAACCATTCATTTAGTGACCATTTGAAGTTACAATGCCACTGAAAAAAGGGACTTAGGACCGTTTTAGCACATACGACTGTTGCACAATCTCCTTGGTCACATCATGAAAATTAGGGTGCTTAGCAACTGGCATTTATTTATGATGGTGTTGTAGTAGTATCCTGGGGTCATGTGACCATCTTCTGGTAAATAAAGTCAATGGGGAAGCCAGATTCACTTAACAGCTGTGTTACTAGCTTAACAATTGTAGTGATTGATTTACAACTATGGCAGGAAAGGTTGTTAAGGGGGCAAACCTCACTTAAATACTGTCTTGCTTAGCAACAGAAATGTTGGGTTCTGTTGTAGTTGGGTTTTGACCTAGGCTTCCCAAGAGCATGAAGCAAACTCCTGGTCCTGACAAAACCCCCTTTTAATAAACACAGAATTTTCCTGTGAATTCTGCTCATTCACAGACAGCAAAGTCTTTCAAGGGAGGATTTACAGGCACAGACCTTATCTGGCATAGGGAGCTGACAGGCCAATATCTGCAAAACCTGGCAAGGAGTCTCGGAGAGTCATGACCCAATTAATCAAACTAATTGTCTCCTGCAAACTCCACTCCCCTTTCGCTCTTTTATTTCCTCTGGAAGGGACCATTTACCATCCACTTGTAGCCTTACTTCCAAGTCGACCCCTGTTTTTTAACTGTTCCCTTCTTCTGACAACTCTGTGCATGCGCACCCTGGGAACAGGTTCCAGCTGTTCATCTGCCTCACTGATGTCTGACTCTGAAGGCATCTGATAACTGGCATATGGCTCTGCCCCCCTCTCTGCCTCCGTCATAGAGCCCTTATCAGGGCCTGACCCAGACTTCAGGACTGGCCCATGTTCATCCCCAACTTCCTCACTGTCCGAATCTGCTGTCAGCTGCGCTGGCCACTAGTGGGCCACAACAAGTTCTAAGTCATGGACTAGCTATACTACCCATTTTAATCTATACTTTATATAGGTTCTCCATATCTATATCCTGGTGGAACTGGTAAATATGGGCTCTCACTAACAAGTGCTATTGTTATTGTTTGCGTGTGTATACTCGTCTTAGGAATGTATTTTATTCTCAGAGTTAAGTCTCACAAGGAACAACATTTTGAATTTTGGGAATGTTTGATTTTTTTTTATTTAAGTAATTTATTATTTTATCTCATGGAGCTCAGAATATAAGATTACAATTACAAAGTTGGGAACTGAACAGTCCCAGGCCAAGACAGAAAATCCAAAATTATGCCATAGTCACATGCAATAATCCTGATCCAATACATCATAAACTAACGAGGATTTTGGAAATGTGTGCATATAAGATAAGAATGAATAAAATACCTCTTTATTTTTAAATCACGGAAAAAGGGTCAAGATCTAAAGTAAAGCGGCATTCAAAATTATTTATTTAGCAAAGAGAGCAGATTTGTAATATTTTGCCTTGAAGATATACGTATGAAATTTAATTACATTATTGTAATATATTCATTATTGAATATACATTATTGTATATTCATGCTGGCTGGGGAATTCTGGGAGTTGAAGTCCACAAGTCTTAAAGTTCCCAAGTTTGGACACCCCTGTTTTAATGTATCATCTGTTTGATTATTATTCTGTTCTTCTTTGGGCTTTCTCAAATTTCCAATGACACCCCCCTTTGTTTTACTTTCCTCATTTATTTTGCATTTAATTTTATTTATTTTCATAATTTAGAAAAAAAAGCCTTGTTTTATTGATCTCTCTCTCCCTACCCTTATTTTCTCACTATGCAGTAGACACAGAAAAAAATCTGGTATCTAACATGGATTTTTATACGGAAAATGGGAATTAACTTCATTAGAATTGTATAAATTTGGGACCAGAAATGAAATCAGTATCTTGTGAAATGAAATCAACAAATCTACTTTCTTTTGCTTTGTTTTGTTTTTTAATATTGTCAAAATTGGTAGATAGATTACATTTAGAAATGATTTAATTAGTTTTGAATTGTCTTGTGTTCAATTATTTGAATAGGAATAGACAGGCTCAGGTTTACAGGCTTAATAGAGGCCATAGTACTCCTGTCTTAGCGCTACAAAGCAGGTTAACTCAGATTAACTCAGCAAAACCTGGCCCAGCAGCGGCCAGCTGAGCTGTTGGTGGACTCTGACAGCTCAGACCATTATGGGACTGCTCTGGAGGATGAGGAAGACTCTGGAGGGTGTTTGGAGTCAGAGCAGGAACTAGAGAGGTCTGTTGGCCACCAGGTGGAATCTGAGTCAGGGAGTAGTGAGGAAGAACAGAGGGGGGTTGTCCCTGTTGTGCGTATGCGTAGAATTGATAGGAGAAAGGAACAGCTGTGGAGAAGACGTCATGGAAGGAAGGAAGGACAGCTTGCTAAGGGCATGGCCCTCCCAAAGAGTTTATAGTTGGAGCGACGGGAGGGGAATCTTTGCAGGAAACAACAGTCTATTATACGAGCCGTTGAGAAAGCATTCTGTAAGTTTAATCTTGGGTTCTTGAAGATAACTTTCTAGGCTCCTAGGCAAGGGGTGGCTTTATGTAATTAGTTGTGGCCGACGTGGTAGCCAAGCCTGTGGTAGCCAAGCTTGTGTCTGCATATTCTTTGGAATCACGGGACAGAACAGGACAATACAAGGCAGTTGAAGTTTCTCTGATGTGGGGATGAAAGCAAAACTAACTTATTGTTTTGTCCTGCAATTATTTCTTTGGAAAAGCATTCCTTTATGTGGATGTTCACTGTGAACCACCATGACAGGAGAATGAATAATGGGAGAATGCTGCTTCTTTAAAACCTATGAAGACTTTCTGAACCTTGTTTTCCAGGAACTGTGAGGTAGAAAGAAGTATTTCATCAGATTTATTTCTTGCTTCTATTTTATGGAAGCAAAAACGTCATAAGATTCATTAGTTGCTTTCATTTTCTATCTTGACATTTTGAATCTATCTTGGACATAACTCTTTTATTTTGCTTACTGAAAGCAACATTTAATTTAAAACATTTTTAAAATTGTAAAATATTTAATCAATACGCGATAGCTTAGTTCTTCTTTGCTTTATGCTACTTTGTTTTCATTATTATTTCCTCATTAAACAGATGGTAGCGGCCAGCAGAATTTTTATTACAAGATGGATTTAATAAAACAAATGGTCTTTCTGGATATGAATTGTATTAGTATGATATGATATTTTATGTGTGCCACACAGAGTCACTTTTTCATGAAGTGGGCATATAAATTTGATGAATATACCCCATTAGGAACATCAAAATATATATTTTGAAAGAGGAAAAAAAACCCCATGGTGATCTGATTATGCTTTTTGAAAAATACATGATTACACAAGGAACACATACAATGATAACAATTATTTTCTTTCTGAATAGCACTTTATAGACATGACTGGTTTATTTACAGTCAACAACTAGTTTAGAGCAAAAATCGCTACTTATTGAGTTTTGTTTTATACATAAACAAAACATATGAAGGTAGTCCTCAAGATACTACAGCTCTCTTAATGAAAATAAACTGAACATATGAAGGTATTTCTCAAAATACGACAGGTCACTTAAAGAACATTCGAATTACAACACCGTAAAACCAGATATGACTCTGTTTCAAAGTGATGACAGCCGCAGCACTCCCCATTCACCTTCATTCACCCTTACAACAGACCATGGGGATGCTGCAGTCAGTGCCATCTTCCCTCTATTTACACACACACCCATCCTGTCCAAAAAAAACCCTCCCCATGCCCCCAGGAAGCAGCCATCATTTTCAGAGGTGTCTGACACTTCCTTGGGGAAATAGTGGCTGCTTTCAGAGCTTTCTGCTCTGGTCAACTGGCCGTCAGGAAACTGCAAACCCTCTCTTATCTCTTGGTAGGCTTTGGAAACCACACCCTACATTGTAAGGCAACATGTTTAGAATGAGCAATGGGTCAAGTTGCATGGAATGGAAATGCATGGCAAGAAATTAGACAATGTTTCCAACAATGCTCATCTCTCATGGGATTAAATAGGCAATGTCTGTATGGCCCTTCACAATAGACAAGGTTGCCTCCTCACATGTAGCCTGGCCAACCAGCATTGCGCCTGTCTCCACTCCACCCAGCGCATCCTTGGATCAGGAGGAGGTGTGGACTTCATCTCATCATCTTTGCTGACACCAGCAGCAGCTAATGGTCCTCTTGTGGAACCTCCAGACTAACTTGCTGCAGCTGCGACTCCCTCAGATCAGGCTCAGCCTGCCACCCATTCAATTGACTCAGCTGGGGCTGCTTTGTCGGGTTAGAGCTGTCTGCTCCCCAATTCAAACCACAATGTGGCTCTGTGCTCTTTTTCCCCAATGTTCCAGGATCTGGCTTTTCTTCCTCCTCCAAACTTGCATCCGGTTCGGTTCATGACAGAAGCAAGCAAAGAAAATCTTTCTATAGCCTTTTACCTTGAGGAGCTGCAGAAAAAAAAATCAGTTCTTAACATTTAGGCTAAAGCACAACAAATGCAAACAAGGAAGAAGTTAGGTCCTTGCAAAGCTTTTTGCTGTTCGACTGATTGTCGTTAGGACCCAGCTAGGAAAGATTTCTGCCAAGGAAATGACAACAAATTTAACAAAAAGCATCCAACATTACCTATTGTTGCATGTGGGAGTATCATGTAAGTGAGTGAATCAAAAGCTAAAAAGAAACATAAAATATATAAAAGTCAATAATTTATGCATATTTTCCTAATTACCAGCCTCTTTAAAGTTTTTTTTTAAAAAAGAAAACAGTTTACAGTGTTCAGAAAATTATATTCTTCCTCATGAATTACACGTTGATAAAACGTTTGATCCAATAATATTTTAAGGTTTCAGAAGGAAGAAAGTGTTATGTCAGAATATCTACCAGTGGGGCATGATACGTAAATTATTAGAGGAGTGTAATAGATATAATAGACTTGTTTTGGTAAAATGAAGAACATTAATTGCCTCAGATAATGATTAATGCTATGCAAAAACCTAGGAAAGTTAGGTGGTAAATTTCTAAAATTCAAAGTTTGCTTGGCCAGCGGTAAACAAATATGTTCCAGAATTGCATGACAAGACTGATAAATATAAAACAGTAGCTTATGTTACCTTTTCCATCATCCATAATGAGATCAGAGGCAACCAGGAGTCCACAGAACATTGGTGCCCTTTTGTGTCCATTGCTTTCATTGGACTACAATTGAGATACAACTGTACAGGTAGTTCTTGACTTACAACTCTTCATTTAGTGACTATTCAAAATTACAATGGCATTTAAAAAAGTGACTTATGATCATTTTTATAGTTACAACATTTGTAGCATCCCGATGATCGTGTGATCAAAATTCAGACATTTGGTAACTGGTTCATACTTATGACTGTTGCTTTGTCCCAAGGCCATATCCTCACCTTTTGCAACCTTTCCACAAGCAAAGTAAATGGGGAAGCAAGATTTACTTAACAAAACTTATCAATTGCAGTGATTCACTTAACAACTGTGCCAAGAAAGGCTGTAAAATGGGGCAAAACTCACTTAACAAATGTTTCACTTAACATTAATTTTGGGCTCCATTGTGGTCGTAAGTCAAGGACTACCTGTATTCTGCATTTTGGCTTCTCTTGCTACCTCATGAAATTGGCTAATTCAAGCAGCATCAGGCTGAAAACTAACATACAAAAATCTCATCACCTGCTTTTGACCCTGCTCTACTTTAAATGAGAACATGCCATGAAAGAAACATCTGCAGTCATATAAAGGATAGTGGATACACTCTTTGTATCATTCCATCATAACATCTTAGGAAAGATGGGTTGGTGAAAGAATGAAAAGACCCCTTGCTGTTATAAAACTAAACATATACAGTAGCTGGTCCCTGGATCTTACCTCCCACAGAGAAGCCAATATGCAATGATGAAAACATGTTCTACTTATCTTGCTGTCCTTAGCAATTGATCCTTAGATATAAAAATTTTAACTCAGGGGGTTGCATATAGTCATCATGTTAAATTCTGGAATGGCAAAGGACTTCTACTGACACCAATAATAATGGTTTATGATGTAAAGGAGCATCATATGAAAGATACACAATAGAAAATCTAAGCAATTAAGCTAAAATAATAACATATGGCTTATATGTATCTCAAGGAGAGTTCATTGGAATAACTTCTTGAATACAGTTGAATAACTGACAAGGGCAGTTTCTTTAGACATTTCATATAATCAATACATATATAAACTTAGCTTGCTCTTACGGAAGCCAAATGCTAATACTTTTGCTGACTTTTTTTCTTATAAATTTTTTTATCTCATTGCTCTTTAAGTACCCTCACATATGATTTTATAAAGTGCAAAATTTCACAAGCTATCTCTATTTGTGTTGTTTTCTCATCACAATTCTTTACTTTCTAAAATCCTTGGATGTTTGTCATTGAGACAATACATTGTACAGCATTCCATCTAATGTAGCCTGTGAATACTTCATGAATTACATAGACTCTGATGATAGCAGGATATGTTGCATAAGAAGTCTTAATAAATAACTCTGGCAATCTTTACATTCAGAGCAAATTGGCCTCTCAAGTTGGGTGGAATTCAAACCACTCTGTAGTCAGTTTGGGTAATCCCGTCAAGTGACAAACCTCATCCAGTGTAATCGTTTCCATTTTGAGAATGGAATCCAAGATTTTAGATCAGGACTTAACAGTAAAAGTAACAATGTAATAATTGCCACATCAAAGGGAAGAAATAACAGTAGCTATATAAATCATCTGCAATCATTAATAAATATTGATTTTTCCTAGTACTTCCTTTCTTGTTCTCAACAGAGTTTACATCTATTAGGCAAACATAAGAAGCAAATAATGATATGTTGTAGTTAAGTCTCCTGATAAGGGTTATTAATGAGTACAAAAGAATAATGTTAGAAATGGTCAAATTCCTTGATTTGAAAAAATTATAAACGGTGCCTGAAAAATATTTCCAAAAAGAAAAAATAAAGTATCTTCAGGATCAAAAATCTTCAGTATGGTTCTGGTAGTATTACTGTTTCCTTCTGATTCCTAAACATTATGTCTTCAGTGTGTCAAAAGAAAGTTCAGCTAGAAGAAATGTTCTTGCTGATGGCTTAATGATCATTATCTGACACTGAGTAGGACATCAATAGCTGGCTATTGTGTAGGGTTCACTTAAAGAGAAGTAAGACTGGTAAGTGACAATACAGAGGCAAAGTCAGTCACAAAATAAGATCTGATTGAGGCAAAGGTTGGCCTAGTCAGAGTTTGTACTTTTCAGTGCAAATCTGGAAGTTGTTCAGTCCTTTTACGCAGCATGTGTTATGGAATTATATGTTCAGTTTTCCTCAGATCAAGAACAAACATTTACTCTTTGGCTAGCTTGAGCCTATCTCTGCCTTTTAGGCAGAAAAGTGTGGAATGTTGTCAATTTTGTACAGTTTTCTTCACTATGTAGGAAAAAGACACATAGGATGATGTTTTCTGTCTCTATTTATCTACCCAGGATGCCATAAATGTACATGTGATTCATGGTGAGGAAAAATACTGCCCTTTTAGCATTATCTACACACCTACTTCGATATTGTTTCCACTTATGTAGCCCCAATACTATTCAATGCATGACCCTTACCTGTTTCATAAATGCAGTTCAGCTAAAACAGAATGATGCTAAAGGAAACAACTTTTGATAGAAACAGCCCAGTGATATCAGAAAATTAGCATGAAAAAATGTCATAGCAAAAGCACTTTAAGGCCTTTCCTGATAAAAATTATACTCTATACACCCAAAATAATGGGTCTCACTGCCTAGCAGAGCAGTAAATACAGTATGTCAGTAAAGGTTTGCATAGTGTGTATTTGCATATACAATACAGTATATTGTGTAGCTGATTCATTATCACCTAGGAACAAACATCACAGCCCTTGTTCATTTCCTGTTTTCTACTTATTCTAGTTAAGTGGTACTCTTATTTTCATTTGCTAGGGAAAGAATAACCTTGCAGAAGGTTACTCAGTTTAGAGAGGCCTTTATAAAAACAAGCCTAAAGTCTCAATATATTTCCAATAGTGCCCAATTCTGTATGAATAATAGCATGCACTGAAAGAGTTTCCAAGTTTTCTTTTTTTAAAGCTTGCTTCTACCTGCACTCTTGCTCCTTGGAAAATGCAGTAAGTACAATAGCCTCCAAACAGCTGCAGGCACTAAGGACAATGAGCTAATGACTTAGGCAATATTGGCACTGTGAAATATAACTGCTAGTAACAATCAGTTAATAACCTAACACCTCAATGGAATAAATTGCTCCCACCACCTATAATTTTTCCTTTCCTATTTTTCTTCACCTTTATTTCTGGGAGAGAAGGATAAAGGTGAAAATGGTGACTGTTGTCACTTGATGCATTTGATTCCCCTAAAAGGCAGTTTCTGGGATGGTGAGACAGGAAAAGTGCAGTGCCTGGAGAGAGCGAAATTGATGATGATTCAATAGAAGCAACTGTAAATGAAGACTGCTTATGTGGGAGGCTATAATTAGCATCAATTTGCCTTAAGAATAGTTCATCTGAAAAGAAACATGCCAGCAAAGATAAGGTTTATCATCTTTTTTCTAGAAATAAGTTACGTACTGTATATAAAGAGCTAACTCTCACGTTATCTTGCCTTGTCTATTGTGTTGTACATTCAAGCAGGAAGTACTATATACACTTTGCATGAACAACACACACACACACACACACACACACACACACACAGCCCATTTATACTGATATTGTATATAGCAGCCTTTCACAATTTGGAACTTCCTCTACATATGTTGAGACCACAATTCCTCACTTTCCAAACAAGCATGCCAAAAAGTTACATACATTGACTTAAAGTTTTGAGAGTCACTGCTCAAAGACATTTGGTGAACATACCAGATTGGGTAGGATTGATGTGGTGGTGCTTCCGTTTCTGGATTTCAAAACCAAAAGGTTATTTTGCAAGGCTTGGTTGTTATGATCAAAGATGTCATTTCTACTGTTGAGAATTTTGGCAAACTGCTTTGATTTGGATGTATTTGGCAATTATTGGGCGGAGCATTATGGAACGTGATTATATGGAGGATAATTGAGCAAGTTAGAAATATGCTTTTAAACACTGTCTTTTTCCAGACATTTTGTTGGATTATGATTTCTGTGTTGGGGTGTTCTCTAATTGATTTTCACCAAGTGCTTGAAATAATATCTATAATTTGCCAGTTCAACAGCAGGAGCATTCCAGTTTTGTATAGGGTGATATTTTCCAACTAATGCATTTTGATCCTGAAAAACATAAAAAAGAAGTTCTACCTGTATATATAGTTCTACTTTATTGACTTAAATACAGTTGGTAGACATGGTTTATCATCATAGTGGACATTGCAGTTATACTAAAAAGTTTATGAATCAGATATTGTTAGTTTATAAAATTTAGAAAATGGGTATTATACTGAAAACTAAAGCTTTTCTTTTAGAATGGCGATAAACAAGTGGAGAAAAAAAGGGACTTTGTTTTTATTATGACTGTGGTGGTGGCAAGATTCTTATATACTATAAATGTGTTATATACAAATATTATGTTATTAAGATGGAAGGAAAGAAAAATACACACCCACAATGAAAAAATTGAGTTTAAAATTAATTACCAAGATGGTGAAATGGACCGATTTGCTCAGAAACAATAAATTTCATGCAACCCAGATAGAGTTCCTACAAGATAAAGGGAAGCATCAGCTTTTGACCTTGAGTTTTGAAAATTTGGTTGACTTCAGAAATATTGTAGTTTTTTTTAAACATAAAGTTACTTAAATTTGATAACTTGATAGATTGTAGATGATGATAGATAGATGGTAGATAGAAGATAGATAAATGAACAGATAAACAGATATAGTTGTTAAGGATAAAAAGCCTAGGAAATGGAACCCCATTCCTCGCCCAACATCTCATTGGGAGAATACTGAAGCAGCTACAAGTGTTGGTTAGGAATTTGGTTAAGAAATTACAAACATTTTACAACAAGAATGAGATTCAATCAGTGAGTTTCTCTATTGAACATATAAATTTTCATTAGTGTAATCTAATGGTGCCTATTCTTTAGGATTGTAATGATGATTGTATTAGTTTTAGCAATCTAAAACAGCATCTATTGATGTATGTTCATATTTATGACTGAATGCATTGTCTTTGAAAATTTCTATCTCCTGATTATTCAAGATAATCAGTAATATTAATCTCATGTACTATTTGATGTCCAGTTTAATTTTATGCTTCAACATGGCCTGAGCTTTGAACTTGTGCAATACTTTCCTGAAGACTTAATCTTTCAGATGAATTTTAATATGTGAAACTGGCATACTGAGAGATATCAAGCAATCCAGAGTGGCTTGCAAAGATGCGTTTGATCTCAACATATCTGAAGGCTATTGAATAGCTTTATTATGAAACATATTAACATCTCACTTGAATAACTTTTCAGTTGAATCTTTCCATACCATTAAGAAGAATGCTTTGGGAAAGAATTATGTCTCTGAAATATAACATCTGCTATTTTTTATTATTCAAGATAATAGCAGCATTAATGTCCCGATTCGCAGCAACATCGTCTAATTTGTGGGGTACAGAACTCATATTTTCATTTGTAATTGATACAAGATAGAAATTTGTTCAGCCTCTCGGTATGATTTATTTTTATGCCCGCAGGTCTTAGCAAACCTTTTTTTCGTGGGGGGGGGGTATAGTTATATTCCTACTTATGCATTATTCATTTCCATATCTGTGTGCATATACTTATGTATACACATATATAGATATGTATTTGTGCCCAGGTTCAAATCCCAGTAAGGGTATGGCTAGCTGATGAGAGCTAAATAGCTTGAAATAGATCTATACTAGTCTCCCTTTATTTATTTATCAGCACAAATACAACACAAATATATAGATATATACATACATATCACATCACATATCAGAATCTTACTCAGCTGGAATAATAGAATCATGGAATGGGAAGGAGCCATTAATCCAATCCCCTGCTCACTGCAGGAATCCAAATTAAGTCAGCCCAGACAGATGGCTGTCCAGCCTTTCATTGAACATAGCCAATGCAAGAAAGCTCACCAGTTCTCTATATAATTGGTTCCACTGTCAAATTGCTCTTACTGTTTGGAAGTTTTTAAAATAAAATTCAATCAGAATCTCTCTTCCCATAGTCTGAATCTGTTATTCTCTATTCTGAACAGTGAATGATGAATAGCAGGTCCTAACCACTTCCCATGTGACATTATTTCAGATATTTGAGGCTGGTTTCTTTGAATTCCTTCCAGAAGTTCTAATTCCTCTTCGTAAGTTCATCCTTTTTGCCTGTGTGTGAATAGTTTCATTTTTCTAAAAGCACCTGGAAGAACTTGACAAGAAAACTAGGGTTGGGATCTGACTAACTCAAAATTGAATTGTTACTTCTTGTGATTTGGAAACTATTTTTGGGTTGTTTCAAATTGTATCATCTGCTGATTCACATTTTGTTCACAATTATCTACTGTTTCAATAACCTTTTTTTCACATTTTTCAAGCTATTGTATCTCCCTTGTTAAGCATGTGCTTTTTTATTTCTAAAATTAAGAATTTAGCATTTTAATCTGTTAAATATCATTCTGATATTTTCTGTCCATTTTTTAACTTTTAGTATTGCTTTGAACGTTATTTCTTCCTCGTGGGGCATTAACCATGACACCTAATTATGTGTCCTTTGCAGCTTTGAGAAGCATTCCCTTATTTTGTCATCCAGATCACTAATCATCAACATCTACAGCAGGCCCAAGGAATGAACCTTACAGCATCCCTACTTCACTCCTCTTTCCAGTTTGCAGATTGATATAGAATCTTTGAGTGCAATTTTCACACAACCAGTGTAGCAACTTAATGATGCCATCCAGGCCTAGATGTCAAATTCACACAATGCATTAAGGAAATACCCAATGAAAAACATGAAGTTTGAAGATTAACATGGCAAGATTGTTCTTGTCAAATCTGTATTGAATTTACTACACCTCCTTTCCTGGATTTTACAGGTTGTTCTCTTAAAATATGCTCTGAGATTATCCCAGATACACAAGTCTAACTTACTGAAGAAACAAGTAGCCCAAACGGCTCCTACATTCACCCAAAAGCCCACCTGCACACCTTCCTTTGGAAAAAACACCTTTGGGACAACTATGACCTGGATGCAGGGGTGGGTTTCTGCTGCATTACTGCCGGTTCAGTGAGCATGCACATTTGTACATAAATAGGTCTGTGCATGCGCAAAACATTTAAAAAATGAAAAAAAAAATGTTCAGTGAAAATTGTTCTGCACCTGCACAGAACCGAAAATCAAAATGCTGCCACTATAGGAGAACCAGTTCGGGGGCGTGGCAGGCCTGGGTTACTACCAGTTCCAGAGACTCAGGCCACCGAACCTCTACCGGTTCAGCCAAACCAGTCCGAATCAGTAGAAACCCACCACAGCCTGGATGATTGAGAATCTGCATAGATATATGCTACTTAAGGTTACAATCACAGGTCAATGAAGCAAAGGACTGTAAACAAAGCAAAGGCCTACCCAGAAAGTTTGCTTTGAAATGGGAGCATGCACAAGAATCATCCTAGTTAGTCTATGTTTCAAAGATCTATGTTAAGGTTATTGGTCAATCCAATGGTTCAAGAATCCACACACAAGTGTCCTGCATGAGCCAGAGATCCGATGTCTCTATGCTAGCTGTGAGGCCTTATATTGCTTCATCTGGCTTTTCCAGTTGCTCTGGTAATGCCTGTGTTTGATCAACCTCATGTGATTCCTGACTTTATTCTTTCTGAGGCTAGTCCTGAACTTGGACCATGACAGGTGCATGTCTAGGCTGATGACCTTCAGCAAATATTTTGGAATTCAGTAATGATGAGTCTCAAGCAAAATGGCTAATCCCATCATTTCCCAGTGCTCAAACCTGTGAAAAACTGCCGTCTCCTTATAAGGACAGAGCATATTTGGGCAATCTCCCATCCTCTCCTTATCTGGAAAGGTTCCAAGGAACTAGTTTACTCACCAGTTCCTTGTATTTCCTGTGGTCATTGGCTCCACTTTTGCAGAGCCATTTGCCAGAACCTACTCAAGAAGTTGGTACATCAAAATAATCTTAAGCAAAGAAACACATTCATGAATTTTCCCTGCTATAAATATAGTTCAATATCCAGAAAAGCATATACGCATGAATGCAAGTTCTACATGTTGCCCTCTGTATAGTGATTAAATATCTAGATCTCAGTGGAAAAGATATTTACAACACTACCAGCTCGTGTTCAGAAACAAGAACAGCTGTGCTGCTAACAGAAAACACACATCTCGAGTAAGACAAGCAGGCTGAAAATTATGTGTTGGCAGTTAAGATTTTTATTTGTACATACTGCTATGCAAAGCTAAAAGGAAATATCACCCCTCTAGGATTAATACATTCTGCAACATAAATGGAGAAAATAGTCTGACATCCGAAGAAGATTTAGCTGATTAAAATATGTATCTTTGCTATTGCATTTTCAGTCTATAAAATGAAATTAAAGCAATGTGCATGGACATTTTTGTTTCCAAACTAGTTGTATAAATACTTAAACTACTGGATTGGACCAGTGAAACCCTGCTTTAAATCCCCACTGAACAACAAAACACTGTGATCTTAAACCAGCCATTCTCTTTCGACACACAAGGTTATTGCAAAGATAAAAGAGAGACCTTCATCTATGCTTCCTCAAGCTGTCAAGGAAAATATAGAATAGAAATATTTTCCTGGAAATATGACACCAATTGTAATAGAATTATAAGAATACTTTCTCACACTGTTAATATGTCTAGCAGCAGTTACCAAAATGATCAACACATGCAAACTGCTTAATCTTCACAAAGGAAATAGGTTTCCACTCATTTGCTCTACAAAGTGTAAGAAAAGATGCCAATCTCTATAGCTTACAATGCCTGCATTGTTGGTTTCTCATTTGAAAGCAGAAGCACAAAAATCCTGTGTTGTGACTTTGGTCTTCCTTCTAATACATTTACTAATCGGAGCTCTTGTTTTTTGGGATATTAAGAGGAAATGATAATCCCGGAAATGGCTTGGTTTCAAGAGAAAGTTGGAACAGTAATGATATTTATAACTCTCTGAATCAAATCAAGCCCTAAATTTTACATACATCCTAGGCAACGTTTGGATAGAACCATATCAGACCCCAACTATTTTTCTTATTCGTATATTTATGGATATTCAAGGATTTTAAAAAAGCATTTCAAAACTGTGCCTGTTTAAGAGAAATAATTTTGCACGTACAAGCATTCCTTGACTTACAACAATTTGTTTAGTGAGCATTCAAAGTTACAGCAGCATTGAAAAAAGTGACTTATGACTATTTTTCACACTTAAGGCTCCATCCCCATAGTCACATGATTTACATTCAGATGCTTGACAACAATTTATGACTGTTGTAGTGTCCAGAGGTCCTTTGACCGACTTTTGCAACCTTCTCACAAACAAAATCAATGGCAAGCCATTAGTAACACTTAACAACCGTGTTACTAATGTAATGACTACAGTGATTTGCTTAACAAATGGGGCAAGAAGAGTTGTAAAATGGGATACAACTCACTTAACAAATTTCTCGCTTAGCAACATAAATTCTGGGCTCAGTTGTGGTTGTAAAGCAAGGACCAGCTCTACTTTACAAATACAATATCAGGGGTCCCCCCCCCCCCGGTGGTTTCATCTATAGTGTTGTCAATCATCTCAAGTTGTGGTCTACTTCCATTCACATTTACTTTTGCTTCAACATATTATGGGGAAGCCACAGCCAAAGATCTCTGCCAAATGATAGACAGTACATGGTGTGTATATGGAAATGTATGTGTATCCAAGTCAAGATTGCACAGTTGGTCACATTTTACATAATGCGTAGTTTCTAGAAGAATTAATATTGAGCTTTTAAAATCTACTGTCTTTAAATTATATTAAGATAATATTTTATTATATTAAATGATTAATTTATTATCTTTTATTGTCTTATCTTGACAATATTTATCTATTAAACATAATTATGTTAATCCAATGTTAAAACTTACAGTTCTATTTTAATTACAGATACTTTTAGGTCTATTTTTCCTGTACGGATCATGTCTTTGATGGATGACCTATGCTAGAAACTGAATGGGGAGAGAGCGATCCTGCTCTACCTCTAGCCCATTAGCAGCTATTGAAAGAATCATTTACAGTATCTTTATAGATTTCCTGGAAGGTTTAGGCTTTCAGAAGTAGTGCTTTATGATGCTTCTAGTCATTCCTATCTAGTTGAGGTCCAGAAGGTGGTATTAGGGGACTTCTGTTCAACAGCTAGGGCCACTGACTTCTGTCCTGCAGCTTCTGTCTTCCCATGTTTTTCTACCTGTAAATAAACATAATGGTATGGTGGAATGACCTTGAGGGAGCAGAGAAAGAGATGCTGTTAGGGATTGGTCAAAGAAGAGAGAGAAGAGCCCCTGATGACTTAACAATCAGAGAATTAACTGGATTCCATTTTTGTTGCATATTTAATTAATTAAGAATGACTTAATTTCTGAATGAAGAGCTACATTTGGGTCTCTCTCATTTTCTCATATAATTCATCATTTTGCAATAACGTTCCATCAACCTTACGTATCTATAAAAATATATTTTTGGCAACAAAAGGTTTAAAATATAGTTCTATAGATTATTTTGTCATTTTTATCCCTGTTACAGCATGCACTTTAAAAAAATACAGTATGCTTTCCCTTTAGAAATGGGCTGCTGCTGGATTAAAATCATTTGACAGTGAATTGCATTATGGCATATCTCAAATTATTGTTTTATCTTTCATAAAGTATGAAACTTTAGTACCTTCCCGTTTGTTATTTCTAGAATTGCCTTGATAGAGGATCTGACAGTCTTGGAGTGAAATGTAGTTTCAGAAGCTTCACTTGTTCTATTATTTTGATATATAAATGGCTATGCTATTTTGGGCTCATTTTTTTCTCACTTACCTAACTGTGAGGGATTTATGAGCTCACACATTTATGTAACATGCTGTTCATGTGAATTAGGATTGGAAACATTTTTAAATAACATGTAGAGATGTCTAACTGGCATTATTCTCGGTAGTAAATGGAACAAAAGACCATAGAAGAAAGCTTTAAGCTCTTTAACTAGTACACTACTATCAGAAAATATTTGATGATTCAATAAATCATTTCAAAACTAAATGTCTGGGTTGGTTACATCTTATTTTTTTGCTTCCCAGTTGTAAGCAGAAGCACATTAATATATGGTTGTAAAGCTTTATGTTTTAGTTCCCATTATATATCTTCTGTCTGCCATAAAAGCTTGTTGTAAATTTGGAAGATGTTACAAATTATAAACCTGATATGATTACATGTGTATGGTGTTGCTTAAAAGTTTGTGAACTCTTGAGTTTTAAATATTTCTGCATAATTATGACATGTGATCTCTTCTTACACATTCTAAACTAGATAAAGAAACCCTTAAACAAATGAGACAAAAACAACATATTGGTTGATTTATTTATGAAAATTATCCAAACGTGTATATTTGTGTTTGGCAAAAGCATAGGAACCTCTGCTTTCAGAAACTGGTGCATCCCCTTGGACAGCAAAACCTACAACTCAATGTTTCAAATAACTGTTGATCAGTCCTACACAATGACTTGAAGGAATGTTGGCCAGTTCCCCTTACAGAGTAGCTTCATTTGAGAAAAGTTGCTGGCCTTCCTCACATGAACTGCCTACTTCAGATTCTTGTATTTACATTTCTGTAAGATTAAAGGTAAGGTCTTTTGATTTGGTCATTCCAAAATATTAACTTTTTCTGCTTTAAACCATTTTTCCAGCCATACATTTGTATATTTTGAATGGTTGTCTTGGTGCATGACCCATTTTGTCTTGAGCTTCAGTTCATGAACAGATATCCTGACATTTTCTTGCAGAATTTGCTGGTACAATTCATAAGTCACAATTCCCTCAATGTGGGCAAGCTGTCCTGGTTCAAAGGCAGCAAAGCAGGCCCAAACCATTATGCCATTACCATCTTTCACAGATTGGGATTTTACAATACAATACAATAGTAGAGTTGGAAGGGACCTTGGAGGTCTTCTAGTCCAACCCCCTGCCTAGGCAGGAAACCTTATATTGTTTCAGATAGATGGCTATCCAACATCTTCTTAAAGACTTCCAGTGTTGGGGCATTCACAACTTCTGGAGGCAAGCTGTTCCACTGATTAATTGTTCTAACTGTCAGGAAATTTCTCCTCAGTTCTAAATTGCTTCTCTCCTTGATTAGTTTTCACCCATTGCTTCTTGTTCTACCCTCAGGTGCCTTGGAGAATAGTTTGACTCCCTCTTCTTTGTGGCAACCCCTGAGATATTGGAAGACTGCTATCATGTCTCCCCTAGTCCTATTTTCTATTAAACTAGACATACCCAGTTCCTGAAACTGTTCTTCATATGTTTTAGTCTCCAGTCCCCTAATCATCTTTGTTGCTCTTCTCTGCACTCTTTCTAGAGTCTCCACATCTTTTCTACATCGTGGCGGCCAGAACTGAATGCAGTATTCCAAGTGTGGCCTTAGCAAGGCATTATAAAGTGGTATTGATTTTGAAGGAGAAGGACTGGGAAAAGAATAAAAAGAGGTATCAGCCTAGAATCGTTACGTAGCCACAAACAAGCTAAGTTCAACCCTCCTCTTGATTGCCGTTACCCTTATCTAACTATAACCAGGTACTGATCAATAGTTCAGAAGACTCCTGTGCATAAGGCTTTAGCAACAAATCAGTTACATTGGACATTGATAGATGAACTTGGTCTTTCACACCTGACAGTTTTCTTATGCAAGAATGGAGCATTTGCTTTTTTGTCAAATATCACATTTTCATTCGAGCTGAAAAATCATATTTTGGTTTTCATCCACCCTCAGAACATTCTTCTGCTTTCTGGTTTACCCACCTGGTCTTTTACAATCTGTAGATTGGCAGCAATGTTGTTTTTGGAGGACAGTCACTTTCTCCTTGCAGTCCACACAAACCATTGTTGTTCAGTGTTGTTCTGACAGTCGCCTCATGAACAATGACTTTGCCAATGAAAGAGATACTTTTAGTTTCTCGATCATTATTCTGGGCTTTGTTGTAATACTCCTGGAGTATTACACACATTGCTCTTGGTGACTTCTTGTCTAGTTAACTATTCCTGAGTTGGGTAACAATGATGTTAAATTGTCTCCATTAGTTCATGATCTACCTGGCTAATGAAGTCTAAACATTTTGAAAATAATTTTTGTCACCTTTTCCAGTCTGGTGAGCATCAATAACTGTTTTTCAGAAATCCTCAGAAATCTCCTTTGATTTAGTCATAACACGTTTTCACATACTGTTTTGTGAAAATCAGCCTTTGATAGTGAATACTAGAATTCTGTTCTTTAAATCAGCGGTACTCAACCTTTGTAGCTTAGCAGCCTAGCTGGAAATAGAGGGGAACTGTGTCGTCTGGTGGTGGGTTGGCGCACTCACACAAGAGAGAAAAGAAGCCTTTGGGGCACCACTCATGTGAGTGAGCTGCACGTGCACATGGCCCAGCTTCAAATAGACTATGGCCCAGTAGTGGGCTACGGTCCGAGGGTTGGGAACCCCTGCTTTAAAGAAGGCAGGACTTCCCACACTCAATCTGATTATCATCTCATGAATGGTAACATCTGATTCTGATTCCCTCTTCAAATGAACTGGTAATCCTAGAGCCATGATGGCGAACCTATGGCACGGGTGCCAGAAGTGGCACGCAGAGCCATTTCTCCTGGCACGCGGAGCCATCTCCAGTTCCTCTTCCAGGTTCGGGCGCAGCAGCCAGCTGATCTTGACATGCATTGGCGTGCCAGAAAGCAGAAGTGGAGCCGCCCGGTGCACATGCGCACACTCGGAAAATGATCTTTTTGTTTCCAGAGTGCACATGCGTGTCGGCCATTTGGTGATCTGGTTCCTGGCACGCATGCACACCAAAAACCAGCAACAGGAAGAGCAACGGCCGTGCGTGCCCAAAGACACAGAGAGGGGTTCCTGGCCATCGCTTCTTAGTAGAGCTGTGGTCGGGGCTTCCCTCCCTCTCCCGCTTGAGTGGGCTTCTTGCATAGAAGCAACCGGGCAGCCACTGGCTGGAAGCAGCAGCACAAAAGTCACCGTTACCAGGGGCGAAGGGGTGGCGGTGGCGAGAACGGGTGACCGCCGCCGCTTTGTCTCTTCCCCAACAGCGGCTGTTGCTCTTCCGCTTCCAGCCGGGATGCTGGCAGAGGAGCTGCTGGCGGGGAGGCGAGCTACCTGCATAAAGACGCTGCCGAGGGTCTGGCAGAATATATCCCGGCTGGAAGCGGCAGCGCTCCAGACCGTGGATCCTCATCAGAGCTGCAGGCTGGAGTTCTGAAGAAGCCTGCTCAGGCGGGTGGGAGGGGAGGGAGGGACGCCTGAGACCGCCCGTCCTTGCCATCGCTACTCCTTTGCTGTTGCTTCTTCCAGCTGGGATATATTCTGCCAGACCCTCTGTGGTGTCTTTATGCGGGTAGCTCTCCTCTCTGCCAGCATCCCGGCTGGAAGCAGAAGCGCAACAGCCGCTGTTGGGGAGAGGATGAAGGGGCGGTGGTTGCCCGTTCTCTCCACCGCCACCCCTTCGCCCCTGGTAACGGTGACTGTTGTGCTGCTGCTTCCAGCTGGGACACTGGATGAGCTGCTGGCAGGAAGGCGAGCTACCCACATAAAGTCGCCACCGAGGATCTGGCAGAATATATCCCGGCTGGAAGCGGCAGCGCTCCGGACCGCGGATCCTCATCAGAGCTGCAGGCTGGAGCTCTGAAGAAGTCTGCTCAGGCAGGGGGGGAGGGACGCTTGGGACCGCCCGTCCTTGTCATCCCTACTCCTTTGCTGTTGCACTGCTTCTTCCAGCCGGGATATATTCTGCCAGACCCTCGGTGGTGTCTTTATGCGGGTAGCTCTCCTCTCTGCCAGCATCCTGGCTGGAAGCAGAAGCGCAACAGCCGCTATTGGGGAGAGGATGAAGGATGAAACTATGAATAGTTTAATAGCTAGCAGGAATGGTATGCAGATAATGAAAGAATTGAATAAAGGAGCTGTAGTCAAAATGCTGCATCAGAATATTCTCTCTTGGGTGTATTCCAGGGACACAAAGCTCTAAGGGTTGAATAATATTCTAGGGCAAAACTCAAAACATCTCAAATGCTCTAACTCCGTGTTGGTGAACCTATAGCATGTGTGCCAGAGATGGCACACTGAGCCTTCTCTGTAGACACACGCCCCATCGTGGGTGCTAGAGAGCCTGAAAATGGCCCCCAAAAGTCCAAAAAACAAGTATGCATGCGCTGGCCAGCTGGTCTTCAGGTTTCCAGTGCATGCACATTCCAATTTGGGCACTCGGTGCCAAAAGGTTTGACATCACTGCTCTCTAACTATAGTAAAGAATGAGTTCTCATTCAGAACAAGATTCTCACTCCATTGTTTGACTGTTTGAGCCAAAAAATAATATGTGGATGGTTATCCAAGGTGACCTCTTGTGTGTAACCAGACTGCAGAAAAGTTTGCAGAGAGGATGTTTTTGAAAACATAAAAAAGAATCCTCATAAGAAATAATGGAAATAATTGTTATCTTATATCTAAATACTGAAATCTTTTGTTTAAATATTTTACATTTTTAAATATGCCCTGAAGCAATTCAGACTTTAAAGCGAAGAAGAACAAAGTCATGTCATCAACATGTTTTCAATTACCAACTAAATGTCCGTGCAATGTCAGAGAAATTGTAATTTTATAAATGCACTGAGATTTCATTATTTTAATTAACCACTCCCCATTTCCAGTTTTTCTATAGTTTGCACAATGGATTTCTATGAGTATGGACTATCACTATTTAATAAGTTGCAGAAAGATGTCATGTTTAGCCCATACCCAGCTGCTGCTTAGCTCTGGCGAAATTAAATTAAGTAAATTATAGAAAAAATTGCATAATACATTATTATATCCAGACTTAATTGGAAAGTACTTCTTTGTTTTATATTCTCAAATGTTAAGAAGGCAAAGAGGCAGGAAAAAAGACCATTAATACATACAGACTTTGTAGCTTAGGACCATATCTTTCAACTACAGAAGGTCAAAAAGCTCAGCAGCCTAAGCAAACGGTTCTAAATGAACCATGAAGAGCATCACTGAGTCACACCATAAACAGTTTGTGGAGATACCAACAATGTTTTGTATCAACAGGTACAAGAACTAAATCTCAACCAGCAGAGAGAATTCTGAAAATATATTAACATCCATTGCCTTTCTGAAATTAAGGATGCCCATATGTTCCACCTGATCGTGCCTCTTCTGTTATATTCACTTTAAATATTCATAAAAGTCTTTTTAGATAAAGCATTGCATAATTTTAAAGGCGCAACATGGACGTAAGATTGTGTCTTCTACAGCAAGTAGATCTGTCCACCATAATTTATCAAGAGAATGAAACACTTGAAACAATGCTCAAAATGGCTGCATTATTCTGGATAGGAATAACAAAAAATAGGGAAAAGAGGCCAATATCCATTTGCTCATTGGTGAGATTCAAATAATTTAACAACTGGTAATCTGCCCTAATCACTAGCTGGGTAGGCGTGGCTCATGGGGTCATGTGACTGGATGGGCGTGGCCAACTCAACATCACTCACGTCGATGGGTGCTTCGCCTTGGCTGTTACAATGTAATTGGAGAGGCAGTTTCTGTAAGCAGGGCAATAAAGATTAGGATAGAAACAACACCAGAATGTTTCCTTCCTGCCTTCCTTACAGGATTAGCCCTGCAAAGTGGAAAAAACCAAAATGAGATTTTTTCCAACAACCAGTTCTCCAAGCTGCTTAGAAAGTTAACAACCGGTTCTCCAAATAGGTGGGAACTGGCTGAATCCCACCACTGCCTTTACTGTTGTTGCTTCCAATCATATTATATAAAGTATGTTGATCAGGGTAGTACATTAATAGAGTCTATTCCAGCACAGATGGCAGCAATTCCATGTTTTAAAAGAACATGTGTGAAGAAGTACTTCCACTGTTAATTTCAATAGATGATTAGGAGTTCTGTCTTCTCATCCACATTTTATACAGCATGCTTGATTGTATATTCTTCTCCTGTGTTTCTCCTATCTTTCTTTTGCTTTTAGTCGAGAAACCTAAATTGCTTTATACTTTCCTTGCTAGGGAAAACTAGTAATTTTGCATAAGCTTTTTTGTTTTCTTTTCTTTTGTTTTCAGCTCCATGTGTATTCTTTTTGAGACTGTTGATTAGAACTTTATCTAGTCTTACAACTAACTGTAAATAGATGGAATCTGCTGTTACTCATAACATCTACACTGCATGGATTTTATTCAAATGTCTATTATAGCCCAATTTCAATTTTCCAGATTTTTCTCTGACTGCTTTCACATCAATTATTATTTTTATACAGCATCTCAACAGTTTCTGAAGAACCTGCTCTGGAGAATTAGAGGTTCTCTGAAAAAGCATAGAAAGTAGCCACTGGGAATTGTGTAGAAAAGTAAAAATCAGCAAAAAAATTACTTAAAAAATTATTTGCTGAATCTCTTTCTTTTGCATGGAAGAGAAAGGTTAGTTCCAATAATATTTTGTTCAATCTAAATTTTGCTTTTAACACAGTTCATTTACCAGATACTGTACAAGTAGTTATTTCTCAATTTAGTTATTTCTCATGCAGTCACAGTTACTTCTCTGTAAGATGACAATAAATCTACAATGTTCTGTTTTTATACTCCCCCATTATAAATGTAAAAAAACTCTTGATATCTCATACTAATAAACATGATAAGTATTATTACAATAGTGTAATATTTGACAGATAAATATTGTTACATTACTAATTCACCTTTGTTTGTCTCCAAACAAAACAGGAAACTGTACTGATAAAGGAGAATAAAGTATAGCATGTAAACTATTTTGCATAAGCTTTTTTGTTTTCTTTTCTTTTGTTTTCAGCTCCATGTGTATTCTTTTTGAGACTGTTGATTAGAACTTTATCTAGTCTTACAACTAACTGTAAATAGATGGAATCTGCTGTTACTCATAACATCTACACTGCAGGGATTTTATTGAAATGTCCATTATAGCCCCAATTTCAATTTTCAAGATTTTTCTCTGACTGCTTTCACATCTTTTGCAAAAATAATCTTATTTTTACAAACCTTGACATGACTTATCTTTTCTAAACGCAGTCTTTCTTTTTACTATAGGTAGTCCTCACTATCATAATTAGGACCAGAGTCTCAGTCATTGAGTGAAGCAGTTGTTAAGTGAGATACCCTTGTGAGCACTTAGCTCAATCACCACAATTCCAACACTCTCATCTGCAGTTGTTAAGTGATGTCACGAGTTATTTGAACATACCCAGTTTTGATAAGGTCTCGTTGGGATCATATTGACCTCCCTCCCCAAGCATAAAATAAATCACTGAGCTTTATATTTTGACAATGTTGTAATATGGCAAAAGCATAAAACTCCCTTTGCTGTTGGACACAGACTTTATAAATTAACAAAATTACAGCAGTTGTTTACATGAGGACTTAAGACATTTTTAAATAGTAAACTAGACTGACTCAACTGTAGTTAGATTTTAGTTATTGTTTACTATTTTTTAAATTCAAATTCAAACTTTTATTGTAAATGCACAACCTGTGTACAATGAGATTGGATGAGCCTCCCCTAGTGATCCCCCCAGACACAAAATACATCTCAATAACTCATAAGTGAAGAAAGAAAATCCCCACCCAGTAAATCAACTAATAGGCACATGATCCTATATACATATATGTGCATAACGTTACATTACATTACGTTATATTACATGAGTGTGGACATGTTGCACATTGTGCTGGTCCTGCAAGTCTGTCATACTGAATAGTTATGGTGTTGTGTTGCGTTCAGGAATCTGACAGCCCACGGATAGAAGCTATTTTTCAGCCTGTTCATTCGACTGGCTATGCTTCTGTATCTCCTGCCCGATGGTAAGAGAGTACAGAAGTGCTGACCAGGATGTGATTCATCCCTGAGCAGTTTCCTTACCCTGCTAAGACAGTGAGTCCTAGCAATTTCATCTAGTGGAGTCAGGGGCAGCCCATGATATTTTGTGCTGTACTCATCACCCTTTGTAGTGTCTTCTATCTGCAGGTGGCAAGCCAGCATACCATACCGTAACGCAATATGTGAGGACACTTTCTATCGTAGACCGGTAGAAGGTGGTCATCAGTCATTGTTCCACCTTGTTTTTCCGCGAGACCCTAAGAAAATGGAGTCTCTGTTGAGCCTTCCTGGCCACCTGGATCGTATTATTTTTCCAGGTGAGAACTTCACTAAGATGGACTCCCAGGAATTTGAAAAAGGAGACCCACTTCACATGCCCCCCTCCCCAGATGTAAAGTGGGCAGGTTCCTCTCTCTTCTTCTGGAAGTCTAGCACCATCTCCTTTCATTACTTGAGACAATTTTCTGTGTAATAAACTTACACAGAAGACCATGAGCCAGTCCTTTCTAAACTTTCCACCAATGCAAATGCAAATAATGCCTACAGTACAATAGACGTCCCTGCTTTCAAATCATTTTATTCCCTCCAATTTTCAGGGACATTTTAGATTTTCTATATATTTCCTTTATCCCTTGAGTTGACGCTAATCAAAACTTCTCCTGAAACCATCTCCTGCTGCACCATTTTGCATTCTTGGGTGTTTTCCATCATCTAAAAGCACAATTTCTACAACTTCAGCCACCAAATCTGGTGTAAAGCACAATACTGTTTTGTTTTGTTAGCATTTTTAGGCTGGAACACTTCCTTCAGCTCTGAGCTTTGCTTCCTTCAACCAATTCAACAATCATCAACTTTCTTTTACTATAATCATTGTAATTTACTGATTGCCTATTATTTTCCAACTGACCTTTTCTTCCTCTCTTTCTTAAAAATCCCAGCCAGAGGTTTTAAACCAATTATGAACCACATAGGCCTTCTAACTACCATTCCAAATTTGTTGTCACTCCTTCATTTTAGTCAACATCAAGCCTCTCTTACATAGCAACTGTAACCAAGGCAACCACATCTGTCTTTGGCCCAATGCAGAGAAGCAAAACTGAGTTTCTGGCCTACTCAGTTACATAGCAACCTCATCCAGAGGTCACTCCCAGGACACAAAATTTACACATGCACAAACAAAAATACGGTAGGTGTTCAGAAGTGCACAGCTCTCTTTTTCCATGAAGCATGCCTCACGTTTATTAACGAGAGGTAACTTTTGATCGTGCATAAATTATGACTTTATCATGTAGACTGGTATGCATTAGATGAAGAGTTTAATTGTTTTTGAAAAGCCTTAGAATTAGATGATAATCCATTTGTTATGTTTTTTCTCTGTTAATTTTTTTTTCAATTTTAAATGCATTGTCTATACAAATTGTACGACTTTTGTGTACATACACAGTTGTATATCTTTCCTGCAGTGAACCCAATATTGCTTACGCAACATTTACAAAAGGATTTTTATCCGATTCTTTTAACTATTTTCAGTAATATGTGCATTGGCATAGGTTTTTGTTTATTTTTTGATATACACAAACATATACTGAATTTCAACATTTTGAATATTCGTAGGATAACCAAGCCTTAATATTTCTAAAATGTTATATTAGATATGGTTGCCCCAAAATGCAAGCCAAATGAATTTCTTCCTCATGTGCACTTGGTGACTGCTTCACACATTTAGAATAGACAAAGTAGTTTTACAGTCATTGTCATGGCTCTGTTGAGGCCTGGCTCTGAGGAGAGGATTAGATGGAGGTAGGGCAGATGGAGCAGTGACCAAAGGAGCAGGACAAGGCAGTCCTGGGTCCCTTGGGCATGGGAAGGGTCGCCAGTGAAGGAGAGAGGGCATAGGATGATCAATCAAAGAGGGAGGAGAGGAGCAACAGAGCTCCAGCGACAAGCAACTACTCCCCCCCCCCCCCCGGATTCCCAAGCACGGAGAATGGAGAGAAGGCAGAATCAACGCAGGCCACAGGGCGACCTGGCAACTCAGGAGGAGGGGGCTCCACCCCTCTTCACAAGGCTCACCTGGGGAATGAGATTTAAAGAGACACTGTTGGGAGGGGCATTTATCAGGAAAAAGTGTTGCCTTATTCCAGTTTCACTTGCTGTCTGGATACTTTGCTTGCCTTGTCCTGTTTTCCTTGCTTGCCTTGCCTGGCTATGTGCGAGTTTGCAGCGACACAGTTCTGCTCTAGGTTGTGCGGCCGACCCAGTGAACGCTTCCTGTGACAAGAACTCTTTGAAACCAAATTCTCCGAACTGTGGCTGCTCTCAGAACTGTTCTGCTCCTCTGGACTAATAGCAGGCAGGTACTATTGGAGGTGCATGTTTAGAGCTTTGTTCCTGGACTTGCACTGAATGGTGGGACTTTTGGGGAAAAATTGGAGCAATAAAGGGGAATTAAGCCTTTGTTCTGGCTGTGTTGTTTCTGTGCCCAGCCCTGGCTCATCACAGTTATGTTTTTCTTTCCATCGTCTTGTGGTGTGGTGTGGTGTGGTGTGGTGCGATGAAAGGCTATCCAACTCAGGTATGCTGCACTGAGAAATTATTGCTCTTATGGGATTCTGGAATCAGATAACTTAGAAGAGAGGACAAATCTTTAGTTTTCTTTAATTACACATACTTCCAAACAAAAAAACTCCAATAATATTTTGGTTGATTTTTCTGTAATGATGGAATGAAATTACATATGACACTAATCTATATGTAGTTCCCAGTCATGAGTTTGAAAATCAGACTTCAGTTTCTGCTAAAAACATATAATACATTTCTTTAATCATGTAAAACATTATACAGATGGTTTGATGATTAATTCATGATGATTCTTGAGTCTTCCAACTGTGAAGGGCACACTGTTGTTCTCTGTTGTGGTTTATGTTCAATTATTGTTGTCGGCCCCATGCTTTGCTTACAATCTTCTATATTGGTCCAGAAAACTCATTGATTAAAACATGAATTATGTGTAACAAAGCGCCATACTTAGCTGAATCCCAGTTTGGCACAATGACATATGCAATTTATAAATTCTACGTAAGAAGGACATTTTACATATTGGATTTAAAAGGAAGACTGCAGGTTGAAATGTATTAATGGAAAGATTTATTATTATAAGTTCTATACTGTAGGGCAAACTTTAATTTTAAGATTAGGTCAGTAAACACATGGCAAGTACCTCTACCTATTTGTGTTTATTTGAGGAAAATATGTAATAGGATGTTAAACCATAGTGCTTCATTGACTTGAGAATATTTCACCTGGTATTTTATCATGTGTTTAGGTACAAGAAGTAATAGGCTAGTTACTGAAATAAATATCCATTCCTACGATATTGTTTATATATTTATTTAGATTTAGACATCACTTGACCTTCAGAACATCTTTAGGCAGCTTACATTTTAGGAAAATAGAAAATAATAAAAAGAATTTGGTAGGTCCAGAGAAATCACACTTCATTTAACATAAAACACAACAAATGGGCTATCTCTGCACCATCACTCAAGCCCTAGGAGAACAGCCAAGTTTTTAAAGACTTCTAGAACATCATTAGGAAGTTAGCTAAAGAGATCTCTGGGGGTATATCATGCCAGATTCCAGGAGCCAGTCTTGTGTCAGAAAAAGTTCCCAATAGGTGGCATTGTTTGCATCTCCTATGCATCATTATTTATTTTTTTAAAAAATAAAAGTTTACAAGCTTTAATTGATGCCAAATTGGAAAGCCAAATTTTAAAGGAATTTTATTGTTATGGTTTATTGCAAAGTCTACCAGATGTTAGGCTGGATTTTGTATTTTTATCCACCTATGAAGTCCTTTCCAAAACATCACCACCACCACCACCATCAATCATCATCACATAAATAAAGATGTGTTATGGGTGATTCTCCAGCACATTTCTTGGAATTTGAGGAATTTTTAGAGATTCTTTGCATTTTTATGGAATCTAGCAGATTAGCAATAGTAGACTTATATACCACTTTGCATTTTTAGGCACCTAGGTGTGGTCGAAGGAGGAGGGAGCGGAGTGGGGGAGGAGAGGGAAGATACCATTCCTGCGCAGGGCTCCTTGATACCAACGGTCGTGGGGAGGGGCAGGTGCGAGGACAGATCAAGAGCGCGTAGTCGGTTGGGAGACCGGGGTTTTTGGTCATTCCCGGTAGTTTGTACCAACCCCTGCATACTAGGTGGTCAGGATCTACAGACCCAAGGCCTGAGACTGCTGTTATGCAACGCGAGGTCCGTTGTCAATAAGGCCCCCCTCATCCACGATCTAATTTTGGAGGGGGAGCCGGACCTCGCAGGAATAACCGAGACCTGGTTGGGCCACGAGGGAGGTTTACCCCTCGTGGAAATGTGCCCGCCAGGTTATCGAGCATTTCACCAGCCTCGGGCCCAGGGAAGGGGCGGCGGGGTAGCAGTGATTATCCGGGAAGACCTAGAGCCGAGAGAGTTCACCGTGCCACAGACATCCGGGTGTGAGTCCCTTGTCGTGAGATGGGGCCCAGGGAGGCAGTTGGGCCTGCTGATAGTATACCTGGCTCCTCGCTATACGTCAGCGGCCCTGCCTGAACTCCTTGAGCTGATCTCATCGGTGGCGGTTGAGACCCCCAAACTCTTAGTGATGGGGGATTTTAATCTGCCGTCGATGGGAGAAGCGTCTGAGGGGGTTCGGGAGTTCATGGCTTCCATGACAGCCATGGACCTGACCCAGTTAATTCAGGGCCCTACTCACGAGGGAGGCCACACGCTGGACCTTGTCTTTGTCTCTGGCCAGTGGATGAGTGATCTGGGAATAGGGGATCCAGCCATTATTCCCCTGTCATGGTCGGATCACTCACTTCTCCGGCTGGACTTCCCTGGTGCTACCCCCCACCGCGAGGAGGCGGAACTGGAAGGTATTAGATGGTTCCGCCCCAAGCGCCTGATGGAACCAGATAGGTTCCAGACGGAGCTTGGGCCACCTCCTGTGGACCTGACCCGCCCCCGAGTGGAGGACCTGGTAGACGCATGGAATAGTGCGACTACCGGGGCCCTAGACCGGGTGGCGCCTTTGCGGCCTCTCCTGCGGCGACGAACCACCCTGGCCCCTTGGTTTACCGAGGAGCTAAGGGTGATGAAACGCCACAAGAGACGCCTAGAGAGTCGTTGGAGATCCTCCCGTTCCGAATTTGACCGAGCACAGGCACGAGCCTATTTGAGGACGTACCTCGTGGCATTAAGAGCGGCCAAACGTCAACATTGCGCCGCTCTTATTGCGTCCGCAGATAACCGCCCTGCCGCCCTGTTTCGGGTGACTCGCTCCCTCTTGTTTGAGAGACCGCGGGAAGCCCCTTTACAGGGCAGAGCAGAGGAGTTTGGGAAATATCTACAGGACAAAGTCGCTCAAATCCGGATGGGATGGGCCCCTTTCAGTGGTTCAGCAGAGACGCCCGTGGCGAGTCTTGAGGGACCGCTTTGGGAGGAGTTTGACTCGGTTGCCATCGAGGATTTGGACAGGTTGCGTGGACGTCTGCGACCCACCACATGTTTATTGGACCCGTGTCCCTCCTGGCTTGTACTGGCATCCTGGGAGGTTACGCGCGACTGGCTCCTGGGCCTAGTGAACGCCTCGTTGGGTGAGGGGTCTCTACCGGCCGCCTTGAAAGAGGCGGTGGTGAGGCCCCTGCTCAAGAAGCCTTCCCTGGACCCAACGGACCTAGTCAATTACCGTCCAGTCTCCAACCTTCCTTTTCTAGCGAAGGTTGTAGAGAGTGTGGTGGCACAGCAGTTCCCACGTCACCTGGAGGAAAATGATTATCTAGACCCGCGCCAGTCCGGCTTCCGACCCGGGCACAGCACGGAGACGGCCTTGGTCGCATTGGTTGATGATCTCTGGAGGGCCAGAGATAGGGGTTGTTCCTCTATCCTGGTCCTATTAGATCTCTCGGCGGCGTTCGATACCATCGACCATGGTATCCTGTTGCACCGGCTAGAGGGGCTGGGAGTCAGGGGCACCGTTTTACGGTGGTTTGGCTCCTACCTCTCTGACCGGACACAACGTGTGTTGGCAGGGGAGCAGAGATCGATCCGGAGGCCACTCACATGTGGAGTGCCACAGGGATCAGTGCTCTCGCCTCTCCTGTTCAACACATACATGAAACCGCTGGGCGAGATCATCCGTGGTTTTGGGGTGGGATATCATCTGTATGCTGATGATACTCAGCTATACATTTCCACCCCGAACCACCCCAATGAGGCCGTCGAAATGATGTCCCGGTGTTTGGAGGCCGTACGGGTCTGGATGGATGGCAACCGACTAAAACTCAACCCTTCCAAGACGGAGTGGCTGTGGCTTCCGGCCTCCCGGTTCAACCAGGTGCTTCCATCTCTGGCCATCGGGGGCGTGCAACTAGCCCCCATGGAACAGGTGCGCAATTTGGGCGTCCTCCTAGATGCCCGGCTGTCCATGGATGACCATGTAACAGCCGTGGCAAGGGGGGCGTTCCATCAGGTCCGCCTGATGCACCAATTGCGCCCCTTATTGGACCGGGATGCCCTACGCACAGTCACCCATGTGCTAGTGACGTCTCGCCTGGACTACTGCAATGCTCTCTACATGGGGCTTCCCTTGAGATGCACTCGGAGACTACAGTTGGTCCAGAACGCAGCCGCGCAGGTGATTATGGGGAGGACTAGATACTCCCCTGTAACACCTCTCCTGCGCGAGCTGCACTGGCTTCCTGTGGTCTACCGAGTGCGTTTCAAGGTTTTGATTATGATCTTTAAAGCGCTTCATGGCACAGGGCCTAGTTACATGCAGGATCGCATCCTGCCCCACACATCCCTACGACCAATTCGCTCACACAGAGAGGGACTCCTCCGGGTGCCGTCCGCCAAACAGTGTCGGGGGGCGACACCCAGGAGCAGAGCCTTCTCTGTGATGGGCCCAGCCCTGTGGAATGACCTCCCCCGTGACATCAGGATTACTTCCGATCTCCGCTCCTTCCGTGTACAGCTGAAGACCCACCTCTTTCAATTATCTGGCCTGGCTCAACCGTAATTTTTCTTACTCCTCCTGACTGTCTTTTTAAATTTTAATTGTACATTGGGTTTCTTACAATTGGGGTATTTTAATGGTGATTTTTAACTGTCTAAATGTTGTAATTTGTTACCTCCTCCGTGCATGTGTGTCTTTGTATATATGTATGTCTATGTGTTTGTACACATGTTTTATGTTCTATATGCTCCATTGTACGCCGCCCCGAGTCCTGCCTGGAAAGGGAGCGGCTAATAAATTCAAATTATTATTATTATTATTATTATTATTATTATTATTAGTAGTAGTAGTAGTAGTATTATTACTTCATAGTACTTTTACAGCCCATTCTAAGCGGTTTACAGAGTCAGCATATTGCCCCCAACAATCTGGGTCCTCACTTTACCCACCTCGGAAGACTGGAAAGCTGAGTCAACCTTGAACCAATGAAATTTGAACTGCCGAACTGCAGCTAGCAGTCAGCTGAAGTAGCCTGCAGTACTGCACTCTAACCATTGCACCACCTCGGCTCTTGGTGGTTTTCCAATTGGAATTAGCGATTGTGCTTTACCTGTTTTTAAATTAAAGACTGAATCAAAGCTTATGAGCCAGAGGTTTACTGATTACATGATTTGCGGTTGAAGGAACAGAAAAGTTTTGCTAATCAATTATTATTTTTATACAGCATCTCAACAGTTTCTGAAGAACCTGCTCTGGAGAATTAGAGGTTCTCTGAAAAAGCATGGAAAGTAGCCACTGGGAATTGTGTAGAAAAGTAAAAAACAGCAAAAACATTACTTAAAAAATTATTTGCTGAATCTCTTTCTTTTGCATGGAAGAGAAAGGTTAGTTCCAATAATATTTTGTTCAGTCTAAATTTTGCTTTTAACACAGTTCATTTACCAGATACTGTACAAGTAGTTATTTCTCAATTTAGTTATTTCTCATGCAGTCACAGTTACTTCTCTGTAAGAGGACAATAAATCTATAATCTATACTCCCCCATTATAAATGTACAATGTTCTGTTTTTATACTCCCCCATTATAAATGTAAAAAAACTCTTGATATATCATACTAATAAACATGATAAGTATTATTACAATAGTGTAATATTTGACAGATAAAATATTGTTATATTACTAATTCACCTTTGTTTGTCTCCAAACAAAACAGGAAACTGTACTGATAAAGGAGAATAAAGTATAGCATGTAAACTAACTAAAGCCCTTTGAAACATCCTAAGTAAATCAAAAATCTCAGCAGCTTCAGAAGAAAAAAGAGAAGTCATCTACAACATACAATGTAAAGACTGAAACACTCACTACATAAGACAAATCAATGAACACCAACTAGCAGTCAAAAGACTTGATGAAAACTCTTTAACTTCACAATATACAGACAGTTAACCATAGTTTCAACTGGGAAACTGGAACCATTCAAAGCCAAGTCCAAAAACACTAGAGAAAAAAATTCTGGAAACTCAGGACTCTGACAAATTGGTCATCAATAGACACATAGACATAAATAACGTTTACGTATTATGCAAAGCAGACAATCAAAAAGCCATAAAGGGTATTAACATACCTTCAGGCATCAGCCATCTGAACCACACCCCCTTCTGGTATAATTTATTTGCTAATTGCGAATATTTTTTTCTTTTTTCCCTAACTTTCTTGGGGATCTGCTTCAGGATGGTTATTTCCCTATCATGGTATGTCAAGGCTTGCCCCCTTTGTGCACCCAGAATTTCGTCTCTTGTGCTTTTTCTAAGGAATTTAATATGTACTTCCCTGGGTACGTTGTGTGTTCTGGCATAGGCTGAATTCACTCTATAAACCAGATCTATCTCCCATTCCATCTGTTGTTTTTCTTTGTGTATATATTCAGCCAGAATATTTGTCATGATGTCCCTTATGTTTTCATCATCTGCTTCTATCACATTTTGAAATCTAAGATGAAAGGACATTCTCTCAAATTCTGTTTTTATTTGTTGGGTATCAAGTTCTTTGTTTCCCTTCTGCACCGCTTCTACCCCCCCCTCACCTCCGCCACCCCACCCTCCACAAGGTCCAGTCTCTGTGAGTTCTTATAAATTTGGACTTGGTTCTCTTTAATTTCTTCTTTCATTTCCTTTAATTGTTTCTTAATTTCCTCTTGGCCCTGTATGAGTTGCTGAAGCATTTGTTGCAAATCCATCTCTGTACTTTTAGGTTGCATCAGGTCTGTAATCTTTGACTGTGTAGCAGGACTGGATGTTGCTGATGTCGGGGCAGAGGTAGCAAAGCCAGGTTTTCCAGGAGGTGGTCTTTTAGGAGGCATTGTTTATGGAATAAAGAGTTCAGTCAGTGTAGAGAATGGACAGTCAGAATGGCAGAGCAGCCAGATGAGTCCAGGAGGTAGAAGGTCCAGGCAGAAGAGAGAATGTATGTTAATATTCTGGGAGGAGACAAGAATTAGAATCAATACACACATAGAGGCACAGGCCTTTATGGAAAAAAACAAAACACACCTAGGAAAAACAGAAGATCCTACAACAGATATGCAGGACACGGGAGGGGCCGGAGCTCTGTCGGCGGGGGGAGATGGGGCAATACCAAGAAAGCTCAGATCACAAAAATGAATAAGAAAATCTTTTTGACATAAACTGATCGAAAGTACCAATGGAATTAACATGTGGACTATATACTACTATGTATTAAACTGATTGAAAGTACTAATGGAACTAATATGCTGACTATATATGACTATGTATTAATGATTTCTACTTAGAGGTATACTATGAGGTTGGAGGGAGGGGGCGCCTACCACACTTTGCAACTGTCAAAATTTGTATACCTTTTCCATTACCTTTTCCCTTGTAAATTTAAAAAAAAACCAATAAAACTTTGTTTAAAAAAAAAAAGCCATAAAGGGAACAAAATGACCAAAATACCTTCCTCCTCCCAGCAATCACCATTCAGATGAGCATGGATGAACACCAAAATTAAGATCAGGCCAATAATCAAGAAATAAATATTATCCCAATCAATACCTGCCAAACAAGCTAACAGTAAACAGCCCAGCTAGAGAACGTACCAGATCACTTACACTAACGCTGACAGGGCGAGCCACCAGAATGTAAACTGAATGCAAACCTGTTGTGGCCCAGCAGGATCCGGTTGAGCTGCTGATGGACTTGGATAGCGAGGAAACATAAGAGTCTGCCCTGGACGATGTGGAGGACCCTGTGCAGGGTTCAGATTCAGAGCAGGGACCAGAGAGGCTGGTTGGCCACCAGGAGGCGCCTGAGGCATGGAGCAGTGGGGAGGATCAAAGGCAGTTTGTCCCTGATGAGAAACGGAAGCAGCAACTCCATAGGCAGACTCACAGAAGATGATTAAGCACAGGTGGTTGTGGATTGGCCCCTTCCAAGAGAGATTATAGGTGAGGCGTTGGGAGGGGAAACAACCTTTCAAATTAGTAGTTAAGAAAATCTCTCTGTGTATTCTAGCTGTGTCTGTTCATTTGGACTATCTGCGTTGCTTCATTTGAAATATCTGGGTTGCTGCAGAGCTACTCTATCGAATGTGAGTTGTCTGGGCCCTCAGCCAAAGGATTCGTTATCTCAGTAATTAAACAGTGGCGAACAGCCAAGCCTGTGTTCTGGTTTATTCACAAGCATGGGGGAGGGGAGTCAGAACACGAACCCCACTTCTTACTAGCACTGATGATGTTACCTAGTTTGGATAATGAAATGTCTGCAAGAAAACAACCAAGCTCAGAGAGCACCAAGGACCCTCAGAAATCATTATAATTAATCTCTTAATTTTAATAAATTTCTGCAGCACCTTTACCTAAATTATTTTTAACATTACTAAGTTTGTTTCATGTGACTATTGAATGAGAATTCATGATGTGTTTTGAATTTATCTCTCTATTCAAGTATTTTTGGCTATACTTTCAAGAGAATTCAAGATGCTAATGAGACTATATTTGCACCACATTGTACAGTGCGCACAAATACCACATTTATCCTGATATAGTTATTTTCCATCCATAACACTGCCTGTCTGACTAACACTCTGTTGTCTGCTTAAACAAGAACTATACATAGATTTTCCTGGAAATGATAAAATATTTCAGTTAAAAAGAGTGCACACAGACCTCTAAACTTTACAGAAAAGATTTTTTTGTATTAGAAAATAATACAAATGCCTATTGCAAACTATCTTGACACAAAGGTGACAAAACATGTGTTGTGATGTCATGATGCAAGCTTTGCCCTTTCATTTTTGCATCGGGCTACATGTTTCATCAGTAACCCTCATTTTTCTTCCTGTGGAATCCTAAATGGAAAAGATCACTATAGTATTCTCAATTGTTTGTATATCTGAAATACACGCATGCAGTAATTTCATGTTTTCTCCCTTGAAAGAGCATTATTTGAGATCAAACATCAGTGGATGAATCTTTCTGAAACAACACATATTTGCGCTCAGACCTTGAAGTACTTTGTTTTTTCAAGCAGCTTCAGTTGCTTTCTCTTGCGAGATGATTTACGGTGCGTTCTGCTTAGCCTTTTCCTCAATGTCATGCTTTCTTTCATTGTAAATCAATTGGAGGGGGGGGTGAAACAGTATAATTTTTTTTCCTGAGAGCTCAAGATAAATTATGTCTGCTCTTCCACCAATGTAGAGGTATACTCAAGAAATTCAACAAATTTGTCATACACAATCTCCCTTTAAATAACCTATTCTCAGTGACCCTTAACTATTCAGTGATACCACAGTGTTCTATCATCTTGACAACAAATGAGTGAAAATTTTGCAAGGAGAAATTCCATCATCCGAAATTCTGATTTGCTTGTGTCTTTAATTCAAGCATACTGTATGGTAGGGAGTTTCTAATAGGAGGCGGTTTCGCATTACTCATCCCTCTACTACCCTGCTTCCCTGAAAATAAGTCCTCCCCAGATAATAAGCCCAATCGGGCTTTTGTGTGCATGCAGTAAAATAAGCCCTCCCCTGAAAATAAGCCTTCCCCGAAAATATTGCAACACAGCAGCAGGCATAAGGTGACCACACCTGCCGCCTCTTGCACCTCAAAAATAATAAGAACTCCCTGAAAATAAGGCCAAAGGCTTATTTCAGGGGTCAAAAGAAAATAAGACCGTCTTATTTTCGGGGAAACACGGTATATAGAGTATATTTTGAAGTCAGCTTGGACAGAACTATCCTATCAAAGCTGCAATAATCCAGGCCAGTAGATAGCAGGAAAGGAACCCAGAAAGCTATAATGCTTTGCTGCCCATCTAATGATTGTCTACTTCCCACCCCAGTCCCAATCAGCTAGCCTAATGGTGCTCAGTCATTTTAAATTGATTGGTCTGTTATGGTTTTAATACATCACAAGTGTGAATTAATTTAAACTTTACCTGAGTCCTCAGTCACGCTGCTTAAGGTGCAAAGTACAGGGAGTCCTTGTTCAGCAACCACAACTGGGACCAGCAATTCAGTTAAGTGAAATGTTTGCTAAGTGAAACCACAAATGTGTTTATGACGTAACTTCAACTTTCCTCTACGAAGGCATAAATACAAGGATTAGTTGCAAAGATAATTTTTCATTACCGTCAAAACTACAAGCAGTCACTAAACAAAGCAATTGTTAAACAAGAACTACCTATAATGCTATCAGTGAAGTTATCTTTCCATTCAACAATGTAGATATTCACTAATTCAGTCTTCTCTTTGTTTCTATTTTCAACTCTCATCTGTCCTGTTCTGTTTGCTTGCTTGTTTATTTGTTTGTTTTGTTTACTTATTCAAATTTATATAGCCACCTATCTCATATACATTCTGGGTGACTTACTAACAGATCAAACAAATAAAAAAGAGAACACCAACAATTTAAAAAACAATATACAGGTATATTAAAACCATAAAGATTCATAGCCAAGGCAATCATATCTCACAATAACATCCAGTGCAATCACTGGGCTGGCTCTGCCACTTTTCCTCAGGATCATATGAAATGCCAATGGGATTGGGGCCAATGTAATCTGTTAGAGGACAATCTAGGCTTTCCTCCAAGATCTCTCCAGGTGACACTCTTAATTGACCTGGAACATAAGCCTCCTGCTGAACCTGGACAGATAGATGCAGTTGGAAAGAGATGGTCTCTCACATGACCCAGTCCAGTTTTCACAATGTGCAATCTATTCATTCCTTTAGGTTTCTTAATTAATGGACTAACCGATTTACAAATAGTGTACAATTACTCTACTGTGTTTCTCTAGTTTCCTCTACTCAAACTTTCTTGTCTATCCTAGACTGAATTCTGATCTGTTTTCCAATTTCCCATAGGTTCATTGTAATCTATGGGTATATGAGTTGCAGTTTAGTGTCCAGAGAAGGTCATATTGTCTTTAAGGATCATATCTGACTTTTTAATGAACATTTCATGATCTTCCAAGGTTTAGATTTGTTATTTTCACATCCAACAAACATCTAACCAAAGGATCAATTGGACTTGGCTTGTTATGCTAACGTGAAAGTCAGCAGAAATTATCCTATGTCTTCTCAATGTATTTTCAAAAATGTTTTAAAATTCATCATGTAGAAATTACAAAAGCACATTTCCCTCACGCTTATATCCTAGACTGGACATAATAATATTTTTTTCTGAATATCAAACAGATTTATAACCATGACTATGTTGGTGAATTTGCAAACCTGACATGGAGAAGGTGCACATGTTTGTTCCAATGAACAGGGCAAATGTTATATATTTACTAAGGCTTCTATATTACTAATACCTAAATAAAAATTATTACAGCATTAAACTGTATCCTGGCAATAATAATTATAACAGTTATAATATCAAGTAGTTACATCCTATTTTGTAATCTTATAGTACAGCTACAGTAACATATATTTAAATACAAGTAATAAAAAGAAATCTTGATCTTCTAAGGAAAAACATTTTGCACAAGGCGTACTGAAGGTTTCAAAGGTTCACCTTAATTACTGGAATTCTGATTTACAAATAGTGTTTTTAAGATTTATAACCAAAGTTGGATTTTTTCTGCATTGCTAAAAATATGCAATATATGCATCTAGAAACACATTTATTGGGGTTCCCATGGTAATTGAATATGCCCTACTTTGAAGAGCCTTTCATTGTAAAATGGAACAAGTCAGACTGATGGAAGTGACTCGATCAGTTATGCTATCTGTCAAGTAATGCAGGCAGGAAAGTACATAAAGCACTAACACTTGTTTTAGGATATTTGTTCAACAATACCATTTTTTGAATGACTATAAATGAGTCGTGGTGGCACAGGGCTTAGAATGTAGTGTTGCAGGCTACTTCTGCTGACTGCTGGTTGCCTACAATTCGGCAGTTTGAATCTCACCAGGCTCAGGGTTGTGTCAGCCTTCCATCCTTCAGAGATGGGTAAAATGAGGACTCAGATTGTTGGGGGCAATATGCTGACTCTGTAAATCACTTAGAGAGGGCTGTAAAGCACTATGAATCTGAGTTATATCGCACTGTAACAATAAAGAATAGCAATTAATATAGCAGGTAAAGCAACATAGGCACTTCTTTTTTCAGTATACCTTGAATATGTATGCAGACAAATCATTCTTTTAGTCTTATTCCATAGCCTTATCTCTTTGCTTTTCCCACCTTAATCCAACCCACTACAGAAAACTGAATTAATGCCCTTGGTTGAAGGAAAGCATTATCTTTTGCATGGTGCTCTGCCCTTGCTAAGAAAGTGACATTTTCATTTTGTCTTTCGCTTTTAGATTGGACAACGGTAGATATTCTCTTAGGTCACAGGGCATCTTATATAAAAGAAACACTTTTCAATAGTGCTGACACTGTAGGAAAGCTTACTGAAGCAATTGAAAGCAGAACTGTTTTCACAAGAATCCATGTATGAAGGTCAGTTTGCACCTTGACTTCTCTGAAACAGGGACAGAGAGGAAAATGTATCCTGCTTGCAGAACCAGCTACCTGTGTGATATAAATATCTGAGGATAATCCATGGACTGTGTACAGAAAGACTTCTTTTTCTATGTATTGCATAGCTTGAGTCTGCCTAGCTCTGAATTCTGCTCAAACCTGCACAATTTTGAAAGTGTACAAACTAAATAACATTGGGTTTGATCTGGTTGTAAGTTGGTCTATTACAGTAGATATGACTATGGTGCAAAGTTAAATAGGGACACTCCAGTGCCATTCTTTTTACCCTTAATCTCTTTAATCTCACCCTTTTGCCTGTCTTTCACACACTTATCAGTTGGAAAAAAGAAAAGGTTATACCTGATTAGAATGAGGTAGCAGCTTTAGGCTGACCTATCTCAAACAGTTCTTCCTTATATGTTACATGCCAATTTCCTATGGCAGTGAGGTTGAGAAATGCTTTAATATGACAGTACTGGCTATTTTAAAAGCTAGTAGGATCTAAGAAGCAGAGAACATGAGAATGACATTAAAAAATGGAGTAAGACCTTGAGATAGGAGACTTTAGGACATGAAGAAGGTTTCTATCAGAAGTAGGAGCTAGGTGGAGAACCATCAAATAAGAATTAGATGGCTAGACTGGAGATTCCCACTCTTGATGTAATATTCCAAGAAAGTAAAACAGCTGTTCTTTAACCTCTGTTTATGTTTAAGTAGCACTTCAAATGTGAAAACTGTTTCATTGTGGAGAAAAAACCCTGGAAAGCATATACAAGTAGTCCTCGACTTACAGCCACAATTGAGCCCCAAATTTATGTTGCTAAGTGAGAAATTTCTTAAGCGATTTTTACCCCATTTTATGACTTTTCTTGCCAAAGTTGTTAAGTGAATCACTGCACTTGATAAGTTAGTAACCCAGTTGTTAAGTGAATCTAGCTTCTCCATTGACTTGGCTTGTCGAAAGGTTGCATGATCACATGACCCTGAGATACTGCAACTGACACAAATGTGAGACAGTTGCCAAGCATCTGAATTTTGATCATGTGATGCTGCAACGGTCATAAATGTGGAAACGGGTCACTTTTTTTCAGTGCCGCTATAACTTTGTGCAGTCACTAAATGAATTGTTGTGAGTCGAGGACTACCTTTATAGTGGCATTGCCTGATGCAATCCAGACTGGAAAGCTATGTCAGGCACAGTTCTCACGCATTCACTTACCTGTAATGAAATATACAATACAAAATACCAACAAAATATGTAAAATCCCTGTTTGGGACAATCCACAGAAAATTTGGACACTGTTTACCTATGGCAGTGCTTTTTTACAGTCCCAAAAACATTCAATGTGTTGCTGTCCAGTTGCAAATGACCACTGTTCAGAGGTGAGTGGCTGCCGGTTCGTCCCGGATTGGGCAAACCGGTAGTGGCGGTGGTGGGAGGCTCCTCCACCCGCCCAGGCGCGTCGCACGATCGTGCATGCACAAGCGAACCAGTAGTAAAATAAATTGCAACCCAGCACTGCCACTGTTGTTAGCAATACTCACATTTACTAGAGCCTGATGTGTTTTGAAAAACATACTTAGATTCTTTAATGGTGCTGATGCTAAGCAATCAGCAAAACCGAAGTTCTTTGCTCCCTCATTACAGAGGTTTGTTCCCTGCATTTTCGTTGTTACTTTTAAATGAAATAGTAACACTACTGTAGTTAATTGCTTTAGACGGCAAATGGAAGAGCAGGCAAGGACTTTATTTATTTATCTATAGTGCATAGTGGAATTTAATCAATAATAAATTATAGCAATGATGTCGAAATGAATTAATCTTAGTATTTGGTAGACATGATTTCATTTTTTCCCATTTCTGTTCAAATATAGTATTAAATACTATATTGAAAAATATAGTATTAAAAGTTTCTTCCAGCATATGTAAGCTTTATTCTACTTTGTGAAGGGTTCTAAGTAGAAGTAGACAATAAACCATTAGATATTAAACATTTAAACTGATAGCTCTGCACCTCTTAAAATATTCATATATGCAAACATATGCACAAACCCAAAGATTCTCATTTTTGCAGTTCAAGAAAAAAGAAATGTCATAACAGCTATGATTACAGGTGGCTTTATGGCTCATATGCTTATTTGAAGATGACAGTAAAGTAAGTACAAAGGAAATGCCTATCGATCATAGTTCGCTTATAGGCTAGTTTACTAAACCACAATGTTATACAATGGACTGAGCTTCTTGTATCATAGAGTGTTTGTCTATTTAGATCCTGAATTAATAATTTACTTCTTCCATTTATAGTGGGTTGATTAAATTTATTCTCTATGCTATTCTTTATCCTATTTATTAAATGTATTCTATATAGACATTATAGTCAATCAGAATTGTTTATTTTCATCCATGAAATAGGAAAAGAGCTGCTGTGTTATAATGGACATAGAAACAGAGTACGTGAGTTTAGTGGTCAAATGCTGAATTTGTTGAATGTAATTGGGGAAAGAAATGAGGCAGATACTATATGTTATACATATCTCATTACTCCACTGCATTAACTTAATTGAAACATTCCAATCCTTGGTGCTAATATAAGTTATCTTCCTTTAGCAACCACTTGTTCAGCTTCTGTCCATACTTGCAACAAGGTTGAACAAGGGGGCCTTATAAACAGTCCTCAAAGTTCCTGATGTCACAGCACCCCCACACAACAGTTGCAGTGTCCCACAGTCCTGTAATCACTGTTTGCAACCTTATTTGTTGGCTTCCAAGAAGCAGTCAATGATAAAAGCAGCAAGAAGTTGCCAAATATGGCCACGTGGCATTCTCGTTTAACAACTTGAAATGATTCACTTAACAATGGCAACAGTTGTTGCTAAGCAACATGGCCATGTGATGTCACACTTTAAAAACCGCTTCACTCAGCAATGGAAATTCTGGTCCCATTTGTCATTATTAACTAAGGACTACCTGTGTTGTGTTATAATGCAACAATCTAATGTGCTTTTCAGGAATTGCATACTAAATGCACATCTGGAAATAACATGCGTGGAAATCCATGGAATTTTTAAAAGAAATTTTAGAAAAAATATACTAAATTCTAAAGAATTTTCTAAAATGAGTAATAAATGCAAAGATGAATTTTTTTATTACAGCTATGAATGGTTTGAAAGTTGATTCCTTAGAAGAGAGGCATGTTTGAAAGCCTGAAAAAAACACCACCACCAGAGGCTTATGTGAAGTCTAAAACACCTCTTTCAAATAATTTATTATGGTGTCCTGTCGCAGAGTCCCAACTCTACTTGGTGCACTCAAAACGTTTTAAAATCCATTGTAGCATCATCTTTATTTATATATGCAATAGTTTGATTTTGCATATCAAATATTAGCAGCCTAAAAACAAAGAATGTATGAAATGCAAATGTAATATTTGATCTACATTTTGTAGGTCAAACAGCATAGTTACTCAGTGATATTAAAATGTACAAAACGGCAAGGTTGTTCATTAAGACACTGATATATTAGCTGTCAAATGACATTTCCTAATCAACAGATACCTATACTATGCATACTAATAAGCCTACACATAGTCTTTTAAGAAATTACCACTAACTAGTTATAATAAACAGGGTGACATACCATGTTGAAAAATGTTGATCTGTGACCTTTATGACTCTATTTTCCATTGGATCAATTTTTGCCACTGTTATTTTTCACAGCACAAGTAAACCGCTGAAAGGAAAGATTTATTAAGTTATAGAGCAAAGATGTTTCTGATCACAAGGCATGTGTTTCATGTTCAGGACAAAATATTTGACTGCAGACATTTCAAGAGCAGAATAATTGTTGCTTATGGAATTATGTAAATGAGCCTGAAGGGTCCATTTGCTTGTGGGAAAACTTGGCAGCAGTGGGCAAGGCTGGGACCAAACATAAATGGAACTGATGCTATTCTTCCAAAAAAAATTTTTGCCCAGAATCTTCCCTATTTTCTTTTCTCTTTTCTCCCTCCCTCATCCCACCCTCTCTCTCATCTACCCTCCATTATTAAGTCTATACTCAACACAGCATATTTTTTTAGGAAAGCCTGCATTGATACTACAGCACCTCTTCCTAAGTATTTTACTGGTAGCAGTGACTACGTGTTTCTGGTAGAAAGCTCTATTTATCATTAAGGTGGATTACATAAAAATGTTTTCCTTCAGTACATGTAACTCATAGCCCTTTGTGTTCTTGCTGTGCCATTCTACATGCTGGTTCACAAGTGCATCATCTCAGGATGGTATGAGGTTTTGAGCACTGCCTTCCTTCAAATATATTGGTTTTCAGTGAAGTAGTCATGTACAAAGCCACAACCCCAGGGGCACAACCCCAGAGAGGCAGCTGTTCCTGGCAGCATCACTGGCAGCTTTCATGACATCAAGAAGTGAGTAGGCCAAGAATAGTTCTTGCCACAATTTCGAATTGCTATACAGTGGGGGAAAGAGAAATACAGTGAATGGAATGAGTAATGGGACTACAGTTGTAACAGATGTTGATGATGCTCATTAAGAGCCAAAAAAATAATTGAGAAAACTGCTTGCTATTTCCATGCCTTATTATTCTCTGCAGCTTCATCTTCTTTTCTGTTGTTACCTCCCTATTCTACATACATTCTGTTGGTATTCAAGGGAATGTTTGTAGAATCAATCAAATCCTGTTGGTCAGTCAAAAGTACCACTCAAATTTGGTTGTTCAAAAAGAGAAAATGGGTAAGGACGTTTGGGTGCCAATTGCTTATGTTTGGGTTAATGTTTGAAAAGAAAGTAAAATTTCTATTGATGTTATGATTTGACAAGCAAATTCCACCTAGGTAAACGTGCCTTTTCTTACAATAATTAGCAGGATTCTTCTTGTCTCTCCCAATGATTGTAGAAATACTGCTATTTCTACACATGTCTGATAAACCATTAATAGTTTTATTATCTAAGGTACATTTTCTTCTTTCTGTCTGTCCTTCCATAATCAAATTGAGGGATGGGGATGCTGTTGAAATACTGCTTAGTTGAAAGATATATATCATTAAACGAATTTTAAGATTTCCCCCCAATGGTATCAAACTACTTCCTACAGTAATTCAATTACGAGAGTAAATTTCTTGTAAAGCTTCAAGAAATTTTTTTCTAAAAGCTTTTTAGAAAGCATGCTCATTATATCCTATGTACATGTTGATTCTTGCATGTGATGATGTGAAACGCATGGCCACTATTTCCTGCGTATTAAAGCAAGTGGAGAGAGAACTTTTTAAAAGGTTTCTCGTGTTTTATAATCTGCTTCTATTAGTTGTAGAGAGAACATCAGAGTGGGAGGATAAAGCCTTTCATTTTTAATGTAGATTCAAACTTCTAAGCAGTTTTTGAAATTTTAAAAAATCAAATAGAAGTCACAGAGGAAAACTACTCTTGTTCTAAATGGTATCAGGTATTAATTAGATAGTCAACAACGATGTATGAATGCATCAGTGGTGGGTTCCGACCTGGCGTCCACCACATGAATGCGCATGGCACATGTGCACACACACGCAGTTCATGCATGCAACTTACCATCCAGCGACGCCTCTTCGATGCTCCAGCTACTCAGCAGAGCATCACGCAAACACTGTATGCGCCATGTGCATGCACCGAACCACCAAAGGGTTTAAAGACAAATAAGGAGCGCTCCCTCGGGAGCACCGTACCGGAATGGTACCCAGTGCTCCGGGCAGGCTCCGGTACGCCCACACCAGGGCCTACCACCTTCAACCCACCACTGGAATGCATATGTGTTGTTGGATGACATGGACTTTTATACTGAACCAGGAAGGCTGTCCTTTTGTTCTTATGAGAACAGACTTCTTTTTAATTGTCACACTGGTAGTAATGCTTTATGTACATGATACAGCTGCTTTATTTATTCCTCTTTTTGTTTATTTTTATTTTTTCAATTTGATTATGCTTATAAAACTTTTAACCTTTTTCAGTTGAATCTTTGGGGTACTGAATCTTTTTACCTTTAGTGATGGAAAAGAAAAACTTAATGTTCCAAATAGATTTACTTTACTTTACTTTTATTCATATTTATAGACCGCCCCCTCTCCCAAAAGGGACTCGGGGCGGTGTACAGTCAATACATAAAAGATACATAGATAGATCAATACTTAGATATTTAAATACATAAATAGTTAGATACTTAGACGGAGGAGGTTAAAAGAACTGTACATTAAAGTAAAGTATTTAAAATACAATCTTTAAAAAACCCCTAAAAAATACCCCAAAGAGTTAAATTTAAAATGGTTCCCCCAAAATACCAATTAAAATATATCTGCCAGGAGGTAAAAGCTATGGGTGTGCCAGGCCAGCTAATCGAAACAGATGTAGTGTATGATTCAGTCGTACACTTTTACTTGGGTACAGATCCATGCCACTGCTATCACGGAAACCAGGCAAAAATATCCCAAGAAGGATGCCTTTCGACAGCAGCAGTCCCCAATCTTTTGGTTACCAGGGACCACGGAGAGAGGTTTTTCCACCGACCAAAGGGGGCATGGTTTTATGTGCTGCCTGCATCCCATAGATGGGGTTTCACTTGTTTGTGTGGTCTGGTTTCTGGCATGCCACGGATTGAACCAGGGGTTGGGGGCTCTTGCTCTACAGCATCCACACAGCAATTCTTGACTTTTTAAGTTTATTGATATAACTCTATAATAAAACATAATTCAGGTGCCCTGAGTTAAAGGAGAATTGCAAGATTATTAGAAATATCGGATCTTTGCTGCAAAACTCTGGATGAAGCCTAGCTGGTAGGAAAGAGATGTAGTTAGGAATAATTAGATTACTAATAAGCATGATCACATATCAATCCATTGATAGAGCAAAGAAGCAGGCCTTCACCTTTGACTGATCAAATAGCTAAGAAAAGCTACTGGATGCTTTGCTCTTTCCAAATATACTATGAATCAGAATGAAAGCACATTACTTGTTTTGGTCATTAGATAGCATTATCTCTGTGGAATGCCAATTCATATCTCTTTGTGCTATGCATGGTTCTCACATACGGCATTTTAATAATCTTCATGCTGTGCTATGAATTTGTAAGTAGCCTGAGAGTGGAAACGCACCACAGGACCATATGTTTTTCTAAAGTTTATTTTTTATCATTGTACTTCAGGAGGTGTGGTTAGAAAGAACGGGAAATAAAGGTAGCAATAGCAGTTTGGGGAGTAAAATAATGCAGGTAAAGAATTTGCAACCTTAAAGGGAGTGAGAAAAAGGTTTCCGATTCATTATGAAAAAGGGTATTTTCATCCAGGATTATTCTTCACAATCCTCCATAGTAACCTATGCTGTAGATAGTTTCCGTGAATGATGAGATACGGAGTTGGAGCTTGTAACTTATACTGCCTATTGTACCTGCCCATAGTTTCTTCCACTTCTTGTTCAGTAGGTAAGTTGTGTTCAACTCTTTGCAACACTACGGACCACAGAATACCAGCCCCCCCTGCCCCTCATCCTCCACTGTCTCATAGAGTTTGCCCAAATTCATTGCATCAATAAGACTACCTAACCATCTTATCCTCTGCTGTCCCCTTCTCCTTTTGCCTTCAATCTTTCCCAACATCCGGGTCTTTTCCAATGAGTCCTTTCTTCTCATTAGGTTTCCAAAGTATTTGAGCTTCATCTTTTAGCCTTTTAGTACTGTCCATGGGGTTTTCTTGGCAAAAGATACTAGAGTGGGTTGCCCTTTCCTTCTCCGGTGGCCCATGTTTTTTCACTCATACATCAATTATCAAAAGCTTAATTTTCCTTTGTGATCAAGAAATTACAATCTTTGTTCTGTAAGACCTCAACTGAACAACACTACAGAAAGGTTGCCAAGTTTCTAGCAATAGCTATGGCTGGCAGAAGCTTGTGAATATCTTTTTCTCATTATTAATTGTTTCAGTTTTGGGTTTTTTATTGCTATGTTTTAAATTGTGCCCTTTTTTATTGGTCTGCATGAACTATAAATTTCTTTTCATTCCAGTGTTTAGGTATTTGCTTATATGATAGATGGCTTTGAAGATGGACTTTGGTTTTCTAGTATAAACTGCTCATCCCCTATTTTATGCCCTCCAGATGTGTTGGATTATAATTGCTATCATGATCCACCTGAATATGATGGAAATTCTATGTCATATCTAGAAATCACTAAGTTGTGAATGATTAATAGAAACAGAGCTCACTATGCGGTGACATACAACCTTGCTTGTGATCAAGTACACAAGTCAGCAATCTTTTGACCTTTTGCATTTATCTTCCCAAATTCATTTTATTGTCTCTGTAAATCATTGAGATTATCACAGCCAAGTATGAGATTTTAAAGTGGGAAATCATTTAATATGCTTGATTATTGTTATTATGAGTGGTCACACAATCAGCCAGATGTTCAGACTGGATTGGGCATTTTAATGCACTTATCAAGTTCCACCGGGGTCCTAGATAGCCAGATGTCAATGTTTGATGGTCTTAAATATCCCCACAAGACCTTAGCTGTTCCAAATAAATCTACCTTTTGGAATTGATTGATGGTGATTTTGTCAATGCTGATGGTGTTCAAGAGAGGCCCCAGGTGTTTTGAGATTGCATCCACTGTTGATGCAATCTATCCACCTATCACTATTGATACTATGTTTACTTTCTTTTCCTCATAGTCATTCTACTTATATTTGCAGAACTTTATATTTTGTGATTTTCCTCAGTTCTTTTTCCCTCCCCTTCTTCTCCCTCTCCCTGCCTTTCCCTTTCCTTCTTCCTCTCTTTTTTACCAAAGAGAAAGTTTAGGTTCATCTAACTCTAAGATCACGTATGTGAACAAACAGCCATCTCTCACTCATGGGAATTTAGACTGTGAAACTGACCTGGGATGCAGGCTGTGTTTACAAGACACATTCCCAAAATGTTCTCTAACTCACAGGATTGCTGTTTTGAGGATAAAATGAAGGGAGATAGGTACCCATGGTACCTATAGGTAAGCGCTCTTGAACTTCTGGAAGAAAGGCAAAATGTAACGCTAACAATTAAAATAAAAATAACACTGCTGCATTAATATTGCCTGCCTATTAAAACCTTCAAACTTAAGGAAGAGAGAAATGGATTGGCTTGTTGTTTGTTCTATAATAACAATAAAAATTTACACATGGATATTTTAAAATAACTTCAGTCCTCCACTCCAAGAATTAATCCTGTAGCTAAATCCTATAGCAGGTTGCTATGAGTTTTAAAATCTCCATAAGCATTGTGTAGTTCTACAAATAGTTCCGGTTTGACTCTGAATATCTTGCTGGAGGGATGCATACACTTGCTTAATAGATAAAGTGACTAGTCATTAAAAATACAGGAACTTGGCTTTTTATTTAGATTTGTTGCTGGTGCTTGTTCTTTATTTTGCAAATTTTGTTTAAAAAGGTCATGGAATAATGACACTGCAATAATACTTATTGTTACTTTTGAAATTAATTGCATTTCAAAAAATTAACTCATTGGGGTTTTGCCTGCATGTAAAAAATGATATGTTATTTGGCTTTTAGGGATGACATATTAAATAAGAAACTCTGACTTCAATGAAGTTAAAATTCATTAGAAAGTTTGAACTTGGTTGTCTGAGCTCTAATGAGTGTATACAGGTAATCCTTGATTTACAACCATTCATTTAGCAACTGTTCAAAGTTACAATGGCACTGAAAAAAGTGACAACAGGTTCTTACAATTATGACCGTTGCAGCATCTCTAGAGTCACATGATCAAAACTCCCACACTTGGCAACTGGCATATATTTACAATGGTTGTAAGTTGAGGCCTACCTGTGTTTCTATTTTTTTAAGGTACAGTGACTACCTGTGCAGTTTAATTATGCAAGGTTTTATTTCTTAATCTAATATTGCTTGCTCAGATCACAGAATAAGTAATTGCAAGAAATAGATATTGGTATGGAAATATTGAAGTGATTTGTTTCCGCTGGGGGAAAAAAATCTGTTCTCTAAATTGATGCCTTCCAAGTTGTTACTATTAAAGTACGGTTCCCTCCAGGTGTATTGGACTTCAGCTAAGGGATGGGGGAATGCAGCAGAAACCATGATCTGTTGCCTGGAGGCTATCAGAGCCTGAATGAGGAGAAATATGTTCAAATTCAATCCAAGTAAAACAGAGTGGCCATTAATTCACCAGCTGACTTATTCTGGGATAATATTGATTTTGACAGGAACATTTCCCCAGACGGAGTAGACGGTAACACAGGACCCTTCTGGTTTCATAGCTCCGGCTCTAACACAAGTAGACATTATGACCAGGAAGACTTTTGCACAACTCTGGCTGGTGCATGGGGCTGCAGCATTATCCGGCTGGACCAAGAACGGTCACGAATGCCCTTGGCATCTGACAACTGGATTGCTATTATTCCCTTTACATGATGCTACCTGTGAAGACCACCCGGAAGCTTTAGCTGCTTCAAAAAGCAATGGCCTATGACAAGAAGCCTCCTGGGACCAAAAATGGGCCATTGGAGATGCCACACATGCGCGTGCGTCTCCCGCATACACAGCAGAGACCTGAAAATCAGACGGCTGGCGAAAGGCGCACGCCCATGCATTGCGGAACTGAGCTAGGGTGATGGCTCGTGTGCCCGCAGAGAAGGCTTGGTGTGCCACCTGTGGCACATGTGCCATAGTTTCGCCATCACGGGCCTATGTGCACACTGGGCTGTTTTGATGTTGCCATATTATATCGCTGCCGTGAAAACTGCACTGATTAGATTATATCGCTGCCGTGAAAACTGCACTGATTAGTTTCTGTTTCTGAGTACAATTCAAGATACAGGTTGCTGTCTGTAAAGCTTTGTGTGGATTGAGGCTTGGATTTCCAAGAAATTAACTTTCCCAGATAGATTCTACCTAAGGAAAAAAAATCTAGGCAACTAAACAGCGCCCACTAAAGGCTTCTTCCTATTATGAGTACAGTGGGAGGGGATGTGATAGCAGACATTATTTGTGTTTCATTTAAACCCCCATGGTCTTCTAAAGGCTAGTATAAACAGCTTTTAAAAAAAGACTTTGGGAATTATTAACACCAGCTTAGAAACAAGCGACTATGATAACCACACAGCATGCCTAACTTGAAATGTGTAATCTAAGTCTTGCCTCACAAAAACTAATGAATATGCTAGGTAGTTTCGGTTACTCTGTTACCTATGCCAACCTGTTAAATTTCCTGCAGGGATCATGGTGGTGGTGTTTGCACTTATGCATTCCATTCTCAATCAAAATGTTTAATGGATGGGGTATCTTAATATTCAGGATCTAATTAACCAATTTAATTTGGATTGGAGGCTTTCCTGCCCAGGTGTTTATTTAATGAGATGTTCAGAAATTACTTTTTTGCTGGAGCTACCTGCAAATGCTAAAATTATAATAATGCTTCCAAAGCTCTTTGCCAAGTATCAGTTTTTCACAGACTAGGTATGTATTGGAAACTGCCTAAGATTCTGGGTTTTACTGGATATGAATGGTGCCTCACATGCACTTAGAAAGTACCTGGCCTAAGGACAGTCTCTGTGGAGAATGCTTTCCAGCATGGAAGCATTGTATCTGTGGTGGGTTCCAGATCCCGTTCCAACTGGTACTGTTGAAATGGGCCTGGCGGCATGCACATGGATGTGCACAGCACGCACATGCGTCTTAGCGCCTCTGCGAGCCTCCGCGATGCTGTGCGCATAATCGCCGAAGACTTAAAACTGCTGTGTGCGTAAGCGCCGAAGACCACACTGGAATGGTATCCGGTGCTCCTGGCAGGCTCCGGTACGCCCGTACCGGGGCGTACTGCCTGCAACCCACCACTGCATTGTGTTTGTTTGTTTATTTGTTGCATACTGATTGTCAGAATAGGGCCATTGCAGGAAGGATGTAATTGTTCAGATTCAATATGGTAACACAGTCAATCATATGTAGAACTCTTTAGAGCTCAACAGACGTTGGTGTCAGTTTTGCATCTAAGTGGAGAGACACTTGAGAAGCAAGGTGCCAATTCTTTCTGAAGGGTCTCCGGGAACAGCTGTCTCTGTGTGAGTACGAATGGTGTTTTTGAAACACCTACCAGGCTCAGTAACCAAAATAGCTGATTATTTTGGTAGCCCAGAGAATAAAATCTGAAAAGCATGAATGATGTGATAAACACTGGATCAAAGCTTCACCTTCATTCCGATGACAGCCATTACTGTGAGCTATATATTTTATTACACGTTTTGACACTTCAGGAAATAAAAACATGCCTTTCCATCATGTGCATCTCCAACCTGTCCAGATGGCAGGAGCCCAGAACTCCCCCAGTACATTTAGTAAGTTACATTTCTTATCTTTTAATCATAAAAGAAGCTAAATGGCCACCTTTGGGGGGTTTTTTTGCACAAGGAAAGGTGCTTTTTTCCCCCCTTTGCTCTGCTTGCTTCAGGCCATAACATATGGTTTCTCCCACGAGGAAGACTGTCTCTTCTACTCAGTTTTATGTTCTCTGAAGTTACTGCTTTTGGTTCTCTTACCCTCAGTCAAACAATTAAAAATTTACTTTATCAAGCATGAGAAGAGTACAGAGAAGAAAATAACTTCTCTCCTTTAATGCCCTAATTTTGCCCATGACTTTCTTTGAAATGTTAGACTGTGTAAGTGTGTTAACTGAATGCATATTAAAGAGGGAGAATCAAGCTAAAACATTAAATTCCAAAAGAACTTATTAACATGTAAACCCTAAGAAAAGCACCCATATGAATCTACAGTTGTACAAGTTTTTCTCAAAACATACATATTTTATATCTGTTTCCTAACATATGGGCATTTATAAGCAAGATTTTAAATAAACACTTCTTTGAGTGTGATTTCTTACTTTGAGGCAAATTCTTATTTTTAAAAAATGATTTAATACACATTTTGAATACATTTGGTATTCCCAGCTTTGTGTGAAATTGTAAAGCCAAACAATGCTTCAAAGATAGATAGATTACATTTTGGATGATCTTGTTATTTTTAGGGGGAAACGTGTGATGGAATTGCTTTGCATCCTGATGGCTTATCAAAGGCCTGGTAATATTTATCTTATTCCAACCATCCCAAAACTTTCTCTTTGCTCCAAGGTGCCTTATACAATTTCCCTCTTTTTCCTTCTATCCAAACACATGGTGCTGTCTGTCATAATCCAACATCATTGAACATTTCACCTTCCCATCCATTATTTTCTGCCGGTACCAATCACTCCATCTCAAGATTTTCTTCTTCATAGTCACAAATCCTGGATCTCTAGCTTGGTAGCCCCCACCCCCTGAGGCAACTATAAGTGTGAGAAACAATACAGGTAGTCCTCAATTTACAACCACAATTGGCATCAGGACTTCTGTTACTAAGTGAAGTGCTTGCTAGATGAGTTTTATGATCATTTTTGCTTCAGTTGTTAAGCAAATCATCACATTATTGTTGTAAATGGAATCACATAGTTGTTAAACAAATCCCCCATTGACTTTTTCTTTTCAAATGGTGATTACATGACCCCAGGATAATGCAACCATCATAAATACAGTACATGCCAGTTGCTAAGTGCCTAAATTTTTGTCATGTGACTGTAGAGATACTGTGTGAATGTAAGTGTGAGGACCAGTCATAAGTCACTTTTTTCCCAGCAACATTATAATTTCGAGTGGTCATGAGGTTGTAAATTGTAAGTTGTCACTAGTGGTTGTAAGTTGAGGACTATTTGTATCCTGAACTACCAGTAATAGTGGATTTACAGAAATTTATTTTAATATATTATATGTTATAGCATTATTAGTTCACATGATGTTGTTGACTATTCAGATAGGCATTCTAAGTCCCAACTTCTCTTTAAGTTGTTACCTTTTCTATATAGGAATTAAAATTCTATTCTCTTGAGAGAGAGATTTGACTGAAATTGTATCAGTCAACACTGCTTTCTCCCTTTTAAACATCAGTCACTAAGACATCAGCGACAATTAGCGATGCAATTTTAGTTGCAAATTGAAGGCAGGAGTAGGTTGGACAACCAAAATGTTGACATTGCTCTCGCTTGTTTATATTGCATGAAATTCAAATGGGAAATGCAAAAACAGATTATAGTGATTGGGAGCTTTAAATCATTGATGTTTTCCTACGTTTAATAACATCACATTTATTCTGTGTGTTGTTTATAAACAGCTGTTTCTTGTTCCTTGAAGGCGAGAAGAATTCTAGGGCCTTCATTGTGTAACATAGTGCCTAAGAAAGGTTTACATGGTGCATGTTGGAAACATATTGTGCTACCCTGTGAGATACCAGAAGCGAGAAGCTATTTTGATCTCTCCTGTTGAGAATCATTCACAATTCAGTCCATGTACTAACATTATGTTCTTTCTCACCATGTACCCTTCAGCTGCAACTGACATTCTACCTCCTGGTGTTTTGTGCTCTTCATCAACATAACATGCCTGGCACAGAAAGAAATCTGTCTCTTTGCCCGATTTCTCAAGCATATTAAATGCTCTCACTAATAATCACATGTAAAACTGTAAGGCAATGTTCTCGTAATAGGACAATCTTCAAAGACCCTCCAAACTGAACTACTAATAGCTCACTGGACCCAGCATGCAGCAGCTAAGTGGCACTAAGTATTTTAGAGCAACATTCTTGCAAGCAAATTAAAGAAAATAACTAAAAAGCTTAAAGTAGAGGGGGAGATTGGATGGCATCTGTCCCATGTGGAAGGCTGATTACTTTTTGTGTTGCCCACTTAGTGCAATTTGATGGAACGGCTTCTCATTCAAATGCCATATTATTGTTGGCTGCAGGCAAACAGTTGTGCAATACTAATGAGGGGCAGGTGAACAGCATGGTGGTTTTTAAGACGAATGGCCTCTTGGCTTCAACATGCAGCATTCATTTGGAATGACTCCCAGTTCTTGAACTAATACTGTGCAGTATTATCCCAATGTACTCTCTCTCTCCCTCTCTCTGTATGTGTGTGTGTGTGTGTGTGTGTGTGTGTACTTTCAAAATGAATTGGAGAGTCTCTTTGCTATTTTTCACTGTTTAGCCAAGGCCTCTAATGAAATGAGTAGCATTCTTAAAAGTGATTTTTCTAACAGTCAAGAAAGGAACAGATTGGCTTTCAATGGCATGCTCACTCTGACAGCTACATAAGGAGAGCCTAGAAAAATGAAATTCACTATCCAAATCAGGAAGGGATGTTATTTTGGTGCACTTTTGGGAAAAGTCAGTATGGGCGACGTCAGTGTGGGCATATAGGACTATCTAGACTAGAGGACTGAAACAATGGAACTGTCATAATGTTTCCTAATTTTCTGAGGTAATGAGGATAGAAAAGTAGGGTAATTGAGAAGTATAGACACATTTAGTATGACCAGCCTTCCATGGTCTGTCTTAATTGCACACAAAACATCAAAGTCTTCGTAGATACATCAGGAAATGTATCCTTCCATTGAACAAATGCAAATGTTGCAAAACCCACGAACATTTATTTATTTATAAATAAGACTGTCCATACAATAATCTGGGAAGCTCAAAAAATAATAATAATTTTAAAAATACAAAGGTAGAAATAAATAATCCCACGCAGTGCAAAAGAAACGCCACTTTTCCCACCTTGGCACCCCTTCACCTTCAGATCAACTCCACAATAAAATGCATTAAATGGAGAAAGGAAGTTTAACCTTTGTCCTTCCGTGGTCCAGATGAAAATAATTCATCCTAAATTTCTGTTTGTATTGGGAGGAAATAAGAGTGGTGAATTTCGTCTCACTACAAATAGCTCCATAGGATTGATTTTTTTTTTTAGGACTGCAGAGTGTAGGAAAGGTTTAAATGAGCTTCCTATATCTGCTGCGATCTTTACAATTATTTCTCTTCTCTGCAGCTATTTGCTGATTAATATTAGACACAAAGATATATTGTGATATATAACATATCTAACTTAGCACTACAGGTAGTGCTCGACTTATGACCACAATTGAGCCCAAACTTTCTGTTGTTGTGAGACATTAGTTAAGTGAGTTTTGCCCTATTTTATGACCTTTCTTGCCGTAGTTGTTAAGTGAATCACTGCAGGTTCTAAGTTAGTAACATGGATGTTAAATGAATCTGACTTCCCCATTGACTTTGCTTGTCAAAATGCAAAAGGAGCTCTGGGACACTCCAACTATTATAAATATGAATCAGATGTCAAGCATCTGAATTTTGATCACATGACCAAGGGCATGCAACAAGACCAAGACTGTAAGTGTGAAAGACAGTAATGAATCACTTTTTTAGTGCTGTCGTGATTTTGAACGGTCACTAAACAAACTGTTACAACTCGAGTATTAACTGTATTTTGACCTATTTTATATGATCCAGTAACATGCTGTTAGAATTAAAAATGACAGCTGAGCAGTAATTTCAGTGGAATACACATTTCCTATGGGATGTGTTTTTTTGAAATCTGGCAAAATGAACTTTCTTATTTTGCATGTATGCATCGATTTGCTGTTTTGTGTAGTCTTACTGGCCAGATATCAACTGCACATTGTTTTCTTGATATGAATCTTATTAAAATAGGAGTCTACCCTACTGCACTTTAATCATAATTTGCTTTGTGACCGCTGCTTTGCAAAAGACCATAATTTTGAATTTGTTTTGAAAACTGAAACCCTGCTGGCAGTTTTCTTATTTTTAAATAACTTCCAAATGGACATCAAATTTTATGAAGATGGAGATTCTTCCCACAGCACGAAGGTTGCATGCTGTATGTTGAAAAAATATGGGAATCAGGGGACTAAAAGTCTCGTAAAAATAACCAGATTGAGCTTTTGTGTGTGTATGTGTCATGGTGCTTATACAATGGGATTTTTATATAGCGCTTCTGAGAGCTGCGTTAAATTGGCCCATCTGGTTTTCTCCTCTGTGAAGGCTTAGCTATAGAAAGCCATAATTTCTGGATCAAAGCAGCACGGTTAATTATTCCTGAAACACAAGAAAATTAATATACATATTTTGTTTCCTTAGAAAGCACAGGAAGACAATGAAAGCAATGTCAGCCACTTAATGACTCTTTTGTACCTTTCAACCAAGAGGCCTCAAAAGAACATCAAGAAAAATCAAGGCAAATGCTATTCCCAGCTGGTATCATTAAACATTTTGTATTCTCCAGAAAGTGTGGCGGGGGGACCTCTGTTGGCATTCTGGAAGGGCTGAAGAATAAATAAAATATGTATCTCTGGAGCCTTGGTACCTGCTTTATTAGAATCCAGACAAATTGGATAATTACAAGAGAAGCTCAACTTAGAGGACTCAATTAATATGTGGTATGACTTGTTAAAAGTTGCTCCTTCCAAACAAAGAAGTTGTTTTTGAATTGCAAATGAAAAGTATGATCCATCGATAAGATAGCAGGTGAATTGAGAAATTTTGGCTTTCCTGGGTATTCATTATAATTTCTTCATGAGATTAGTTTTGATATGCAGAACATGTCATTGGAAGGAGAATCTGCTGTCCAGAGATTCCAGAAAAGGGTAGATCCCTGCTAATATTTGACATCAAAATAACATTTTCCTGTACTGGAAATCATACTAAAAACAAATCTTCAGCCACAAGGGAGTAAATACATAGCAACTATTAGCAAGGACCAGTTAGTTTGACCTTTTTCAGCTTGGTTGTATTCATTATTTAATGGGGATAACCTTTGTTTCTGAGCTACTTCAGTGCAAATGCAAAGATTTAATCATTGGGACTGTTTAATAAGTGACCTTTTATTACACAGCTATTTCTTTCCTACAGTAGCCACATTGTTTTTGAAGCCCTAATTCACCATTTAATTATGCTTTCTATTGACCAAATTTTTTGGAAAATGGAAAGGTCAAATACTGCATTGTTCCTCATTGATTAAAATACACTCCTATGCATATGTCACAAGTGAGGTTTATATGGGATTGCTTTCTTTGAAATGTATACTGTGTTGAATTGATCAGTGTTACAGGATCTTAAATAGTTATGCTAAGCTACATAGTTATGTAGGCAAATACAGATAATCCTTGATTTACAACCACAATTGAGCCCAAAATTTCTGTTGCTAAGCAAGACAGTTGTTAAGTGAGTTTTGCCCCATTTTACACTCCTTTTGGCCCCAGTTGTTAAGTGAATCACTGCAATTGTTAAGTTAGTGAACTGGTTTTTCACTGAAAGTTGGCTTTCCCATTGACTTTGTTTGTCAAAAGGTGATTACATGAGCCTGGGACACTGTAACCATCATAAATATGAGCCAGTTGCCAAACATCCGAATTTTGATCCATGGGAATGCTGCAAGAGTTGTAAGTGTGAAAAACAGTCCTAAGTCACCTTTTTTAGTGCTATTGTAACTTTGAATGGTCACTAAATGAATGATTGCAAATCGAGGATTACCTGTGAAATAATTAGAAGACACCAGAGGTGGTATTCAACTGGTTTTGACCAGTTCTGGAGAACTGATAGTGGAAATTGTGAGTAGTTTGGAGAACCAGCAAATACCTCCTCTGGCTGGCCCTGTTCCCATCTATTTGCTGCCTCCCGAATCCCAGCTGATCTTCTTTTGTTGCCCTGCACAGGAGAACAGAGCTGGAAAGCTGGAAAGCAGGTTAGTGGGGTGGGGAGAGAATGGGGATTTTGCAGTAACCTTTCACAGGAGTGGGGAGGGAATGGAGATTTTGCAGTATCCTTCCTCTGCCACAGCCACCAAGCCATGCCATTCACACCAAGCCATGCCCGCAGAACTGATAGTAAAAAAAAATTGAATCCCACTACTGGAAGACACTCCAAAGCAGGGGTGTCAAACTCACAGCCCATTGGCTGGATGCGTCACACGCTGACCACGTCCACCCAAGTTTAGCTAAGAGGGGGAAAGTCATGATACATCATGTGATAACAATGTGACACCAAAAGTTTGACACCTCTGCTCCAAAGCATTTTAAGTAAGTGATAAATCTTGATCAGTCAGCATTTTTCCCTGGAGAATCAGGGGAAGATTTAACTTTGACAAGCTTAGCTGAAGTGGTGGAAAAGCAGGAACAGTAAGTAACTTTGGCTTGAACAGAGGGCCATAAAGATGAGTGTCCTGATGAGAATTTGCATTCATTTCCACTCAGCTATCTAAACTTGTTTCTTAACAACAAATCAAACGAACTAGGGCATAATGGCCTACCCTATGGGGGCATTCACCATAGTGATCTCAACATGCAGATCATATTTTGTACATGAATGAGACTCCGTCCTGTGCTTTATGAGTTTTGCACAGGAAGAAAACAATTGTTTATTTTTCTATGATGGAAATTGGCTTTTTCCTTTGGTCCTTTCAATACTTGGAAATCACTTCCTTACTTCTTGGTTTCTGTTAGAATTTGTTGAACAATTTGGATAAATGATCAGTCATGCAATTAAAAGTACTGTCTTAAGAACAATCTCAGTACTATTTCTTTTTAAAATAATTGTAATCATTCCATTTTGGAATAAACAATGTCATGCAAAGCACTGAAAGGAGTGAGAAGATAGTGTGCAACCTTCCTCCCCTCAGGACAAGATAAAAAGAAAAGTAATATATGGAAATAAATCAACTTTATACTAGCACATGTAAGAAAACTCCCAGAAAGTGGGCTGAGGATGGGCAGGGAGTATTTTAAAACATGATAATTGAAGAGGAAATGTATGTTTCAGTCTCATCTGGTAAAACCCATTGGTCCTTCAATTAAGCAATCTACAAGTTCAGACAATTCACAATTAACGAATTCACTACTGAATTCTCTTGTAATGAATGTGCTAGTAAACTGGAATGTTGCTTACTTAATTTTTAAAACTTTGAATTTTATCCATTTTTTCCTGGCAGTAAACCTGATTAACATTGGAATCTTCCTATTCTGATTTGCACTTTGTGGTTTAGGGGCTTGGCATCATACTTCTACGTACTGTTCTATCTTTGCAAACCTTCCTTGTTTTTACTACTCCATACTGCATGGTCTTTTGTTTATAAAACTTCTAACCTTTCTTTTTGAGGATCTCACTGGTTTCTTTCAACCACCATTGTCTTCTCTTGATCCAGTCATTTCTTTTTTGTTTTGTAATTTGATCTTCACTCTTGCCATATGAGCAAACCATACCCATGTGAATTTTCTATACTGAAACTTTATATATCTGCTTTTATTCATTATTATTTCCTCCTCCTCCTCCCTTCTTTCTCCCTTCTTCCTCTTTCTTTTTCACACATCCTTAAGTATCCATTATAACTACATGCAATTTAGATCATGTTTTTTTCAAACGGATCCAACTCTTAGTTCTATATAACAAAATGATGAGAACTTATATACAACCAATTTTTCCTTTCAACAAACATTAATTTCTTACAGCGGATCACGTGCTACCAACTTCCCGTTTCCCTGAAAATAAGACTTCCCTGGATAATAAGCCCAATCGGGCTTTTGATCACATGCGCTAAAATAAGCACTTCCCTGAAAATAAGAAATAAAATAATAAGACCTCCCCAAAAATAAGGCCAAGTGGTTATTTCAGGGGTCATGGGGAAGCACAGTAACATTCTACCAGCATTTGCAAGTCTTAATTTTTTTCCATTCATTTTTCATTTTTTATTAAACTTTTATTAGGCATACAAATGAATTTACTTCATGTGCCTAATGTGCATTATATGATTGTATGATCTGCAAATATTCAGATGTTTTCATGTCAAACGAAACTACATTAATCTTTTATTTTGAGCTGTATAATTATTGCTCATTGTGTCATGCAAACTATCTGAAGTTTATTGCAAAGCATTCTCATTCTCTGCCAACACAGCATTGTGTTCACCGAAAAGCAAATGCACATTCCCATTCTCCCAGTCAACATGCTACCACAAACATTTCTCATATATTTAGCCATACAATATCTTAAATGATTACAGATCCATCACATTTCCTTGCTCTATTTCCTACTAACACTGAATGACTGTGGAAGCAAATTACATCATATTTTAACAGTTGTCCAGTTATACCATCAATACTTGTCGCTCTATCATTTTTCAATATACTCCCAGCATTTATTACTTCCTTTTCATCAGTGGACCCTAATATTTATTGCCTTCATTTCAATTTCACTCATTGACATATCAATATCACTCCTGTACAAAGTCTAAAATACTCCTTCCAGCATTCTCTCACTTTAGCTTCATTGCAAATCAATTCATCATTTTTTTACTTTAAAGTCCATTCACTATACTGGAGGCATCTGGTTTAGCAATTTTCACCCACCCCGAGACAATTTTTTATTTCCATGAAAATTGCTTGGTATTTTCTCTGCCTATTTTAATATTAGCCAATCACTGCTCTCTTTGACTGCATTCTTTGCAACAATCTTTTTTCTTTTTATACAACCATACAATCTCTCTTTCTCATCTGTTGTAGTGATTATTCTCTTATATGCGGTTTTCTTCATCTGTAGTTTCTTTCAAATTTCACCAAACATTCTTTTTTCATATTTCTCATGCATTTCTGTGGCACTTGGATAGATAAAGGATAGAGATACATAAATACAATTTCTTCTGTCTCAAGCATATTGCATATATTGTTACATCCATTTTTCATTCAGAGAATTGGGTGATTAATCTTTTTCTACTACTTTTTCATATATTATTTATATACATTTTTCCTGAAATCATTTTACTTTCACTCTCATTTCTTCATTGTGTTTCAACTCTATTTTTCCCCAAGATTCCTTCTTGACATTAAGAAACAATCTGAGTCACATTTAAAAATCTCTGATCATCTTACATCCTGTATTTTCTCAATCTTTTATCGGTCACCTCAACCATGCTTTTAAAATTATATTTGTTCCATTGCCATGAATATGTACAATGAGACTTATGCTTAAACCACACAATATATTCCAAACAAGTATAAGCAAAGGGTTTCTAAGTTGATATTTGACAGAAATCATCACTCTCGTTCATTGTGGAATCTACAAATGGCCCAATCATTTTTTTCTGCGCTCTCAGGTCTTATTCCCAACTGTTTATTCATGTTGCCTAGCAAAATGTTTTGCCCTGAACCAGATTAATTCATAAAATTGTGGAATAGTTATCAAAACTCTAATCTGGTTCTTCCATTAGCACCATTCACTGGAGCAGAACATGTGACTTTCTTCAGTTATTTGTGCTTCTATATATATCTACCACAACCCATTTATATTTATATATAAACCCGTGCACACACTTTCACTCATAATTAAACCTATGCCTTCCCTATTTTGCATCTCCTCTCAACTCCATTCCACAAACTACTTTTATTTATCTATCAGTTAGTATGTCTTTCCAGTTTCTCTTGTTTTACAGTTGCACATCACATCTATTTTTCATGCATTTGTTCCATTTGTTAATTTATTATCTTTACCATGTATTCTTACATGACTGTAGGAAATAGTCAAGGAAGATGGCCTTCACTAAGATATGCAGGAAGTGTTACCTAAGGAAAAAGGGCTGAAACATTAAATTTTGAAAAAGGACTTGACATTCAGTAGTGGCTCAGAGACAGCGGTGGGATTCTCTTATGTTTACCACCGTTTCACCACTGTGAACATGCGCATACTCACATCATGTGCACACCTGTGCATGTGTGCAGCCTTCTGTGCATGCGCTTTGCTTGCACATGTGGCGTGAACGCATATGTGCGGCCTTGAAAATGCTACATAGGATGTTTTGGAGCCAGGGCGCAGTTCGCCACTACCAGTTCAGATTAGCTGATCCAAACCGGCTGAATACCACCTCTGCTCAGAGAGACTACTCCCATTTCACTCGGGTATTAGATGGAAGGGAGAAATAACACTTGTAGATGCATTGCAGCCAGTCTTAGTAATAGAGTTTTAGTTTTCATGTGGTTATTTTCCTTCACACAACTTCCATACGCCACATTGCCACCTTTAATGAAATAAATGGATGACCTTGCGGAACGAAGGGAAGAGATGCTGCCTAGGAAATGTTCAGACATGAGAGGCAGGAGCTCCCAATGCCTTAATAATAAAAGAAAGAACTTAGGAAGCACCCACCCTAATAACTCAAGCAGTTAAAAGTGGGTGTGGGAGCTTTATACCATACTTCCAGACTTGCAAGATTCTATTAAGATAGGCTTACAATAAATAAAGTAGAATTAGGGCATCTTTCGGAAACCTGACACTCCTTTAGCTATGTTTCCTGGGAGACCTCACATCCCCAGATGGATACATAGATATCTATCCCTTCTTTGGTCAGTTAAAACTTTTTTGTAAGTCTTTAGTAAGACAGACAGTGGGTTACCCGATTTACTAGCATTTGTGCCATATGCAACATTGTCTGCTAAAAGTAAAGAGAATTTGGGCATATTTTGGCCAGCCATAACTGAAATTCAGTTTTACTCCAAGTATGCTCACACTATTTGAGTCAAGGAGGATCTGTAATCTAGAAACTGGCAAAGCACTTGCCTGCATTCCATGAACTTGTATTAATATTAAACACATTGATACAAAGTATGTACTGGCACTGCAAATATGTACTAATACGCACTGAGGTTGCATACTAATGGTGATAAAATATTTAAATTGAGAAATACCACTGACCATAAAAGATTGACAGGATCTATCTTGCTCATGTGAACTTTCAATGCTTCCCATTTCTTATCAAGAATATACATATTTGGTTCCTTTATGCCTCTATTAATAAATGTTTTATTTGTCGAAAATACGTTAGAAAAAAACATGAATTAATATATCTCAAGTTTTTAGTGTCAAAGCAGTACTGACTACAGATCAATGAATATATGCAGAGAGCAGTGTATTTGCTCTTCTTTGCAGTCCATTTTGGAATAGAAAAAGAGATTTTGAAACAAGCAAGAATAGACATTTTAGGCAGTGTTGAGCGGATGACATATGAAGAGAAAGAAATTTTGCTGGAGGCATTCCCATCCCGTTATTAAATAGTTATGCAAACAAATGAGTTGACTCATTTTATCTCCCTTCAACATTTTTCACTTATTTTATTTTCTTAACTGCCCACTTTCAATTAGATATATATATAGTGCAGAAAAGAACAACAAATATGATAACGATTCTGGAAGTTAAACCATATGATGAACAGTTGCAGGAACTAGGTATGAGAAGAGAAGGCGTAGGGATGAAATGATAGCAGTCTTCCAATATTTGAGGGGTTGTCCCAGAGAAGCAGTGGTCAACCTATTCTCCAAAGCACCTGAGGGCAGGACAGGTAGTAACAGGGGGAAGATTATCAAAAGAGATTCAACCTAGAATTAAGAAGAAATTTCCTGGTAGTGAGAGCAATTAATGAATGGGACAGTTTGCCTGCAGACGTTATAGGTGCTCCAACTCTGGAGGTTTTCAAGAAGAGCTTGGACAGCCATTTGTCCTAAATGTCCTTGAGAAGGGATTGGACTAAAAGACCTCCAAGGTCCCTTCCAACCCTGTTATTCTATGTTCTATCTATCTACTTATCTGAATATCACATGGAACAGGGTTAGTTTTCTAATAATTGCATTATACCAGACCTGGACTACATATTTTGAGAAATCTTGCCCAGGATTGAAGTAATGTGCAAGTAATTGAGGTTCAGAGGGTTTAGGTCAAAAATTATTTGATTGCCTCTGAATCAAATTTAATTTTTGGATTGAATCATCAAATCACTTGCCTCCAAATTAATCCAATGACTCAATGGCTGGGTATCTTATTTGCAGAAAGGTCCTTTTTCTAAATTGAATTTGCTTTCCAAATCAGTTTGATTTCCTTAAATTATCTGATTTGGAAACCCAGTATAGTTCAGAAATCCAAATTGAATCAGTGATCCAAATTGATCCAAATTGAACTGACATTTGGATTGGCGATGTATTTATATGCACAGCCCACATTGCTTATCATCTCAGGATACCTTTCTTGTATCCATTCAACTTCCAACCTGCTGATCGTCGCTTTTCATTTTTTTAATGCACAAGGAGTATGCTTCAGAAAGAAGCCTAGGAAGCTTCTTTCATGCTCTATCTTAATAGTTCCACAATACTTTCTATTGGCCTTTCCTTTTCACTTACTCATCCCCCATAATTCTGCTCCTTTCATGTCGCAATGTCTTTCATCAAAATTCCCTTTGGCAGACTTTTATCTCTAGCATGCTGTTGTTGCTTCTTCCTGTTTTGCTCTTTCTAAATCTACTTTTGTGCACACTGCAGCTATTTTCTCCAGCTATCCTTTTTGCATTACAATCAGGGCTGCAATTAGACAAGTGAACTACTTACCTTAAGCGGCAGATTCTGACTGAGGATAAAAAGATGCTGAAAGAGAGAATTTTATGTCAGAGTTTACTCGGTGCCCTATAAATTAAAGCCATTGCTGGCTTTTGCATTATAATCATCCATAAGCTAACTAAAATAAAAAAGATATTTTTTTGGTCTGATCTAAAAGTCACCAAGAAGTGGAGGAAAGCACATGTTCTAGAAAGGCATGAGTATCCTATAGAAAAGTTTGGCCGCTGATACTCATTGATATTGTTGAAAGAAATGTCCTTCTGGGTTCGGCTCCAAGTGGGGAAAAAGACACTGGAGACATGGAGGGTGCTTGGAAAGATGGTTTAATGGAGGACAGGACCACATAGCTTGAGTCCTGAACAGAAAAGGTTATCACATGCTTCAATGTTGGTGGAGAACAGAAGGGAAGGAAGGGAGAGAAGCTGAGTCCCTGGTTTTATGCCCTCTCTGGCCTTTGATCTTAAGCTTGTGTTCTGATTGGTTGTCAGACTCCCATGGAGCCATGCAGGGGCAACTCTGTAGGCTGTGTTTTGAATCCAGGTTTGGTTGAGTTCTCAGATGCCATGTAGGGAGTTGGGTAAAGGGCCAATATTATCATGCCTTAATCCCATCTCCCTGGAGCTGAAGGGGAGAACTCTTTATTATGTAAAGTGGACTAGCTTGGCCACCTTAATGGCCCATTGACAAAGTGGGTGGAGGCAGGAAGCTACAGGGAGCTATTCTCAATTTAAAACATGTTTCTTCCTTTTCACATCCAGAGAAATATTCTGCCTTTTCAATATTTCCTAGGATATTTCATTTTTCTGGGAGAGGGCTGGGTGATAACTTCCTACAATATAACTGCTGTTAGTGATGGATCAGAGATCTTTGGTGGGTACTTATTCATGCATAGAATCCATATAACCTGATTCCAGATCTTTAGATCCTCTACTCCCCAATTGCTTCCAAGTGTCATGTAAAATTGATTGACTGTTCCCCCCCCCTTTGTTTTCCCAACAGCCTCTGCAGCTGGAGTGTGATCTCTGTGCCATTATTTCAAATTCAGGTCAGATGACAGGACAGAAAGTAGGATCTGAAATTGACCAGGCTTCCTGTATATGGAGAATGAATAATGCTCCCACCAAGGGCTATGAAGAAGATGTTGGAAAAAAGACAACAATAAGAGTTGTCTCCCATACTAGTGTCCCTCTTTTGCTGAAGAACTCAGAATACTTTTTCAAGGAAACCAATAGTACAATTTATGTCATCTGGGGACCTTTCCGAAATATGAGAAAAGATGGAAGCGGCATTGTATATAATATGCTGAAGAAGACTGTGGCCAGTTATCCTGAGGCCAAAATTTATGTGACCACTGAAAAACGCATGAGCTACTGTGATGAGATATTTAAAAAAGAAACAGGGAAGGATAGGTAAGTCCTGCATTGCAGACCAAAATAATTATTTCACCAATTTAACAAGAAAGTGCTATATTGGGGGGTTTTATCTGTACATGTAACTAATAAATCAGTCTCTCAAATTAGTATTTTAAAAAGATACACTCTTTTGGCAGGTGTTTTTGAACTTGATTAGAAAAAGTCCTGTCCATTATCTTCTAATTGTCCTTTTCTTTCTTTTTGGCTAAGATCCTCAAACATACATGTTTATACAAAGGATTTTAATACTGTATGTTTACTTGACTCCATTTGCTTAAGGTGCCAATTTCCATGCTTTAAAATTTGTAGGCAGGATATCTTCATACTCAAATGTTTAGGTTGGTACTGTCAAATGATATATGGCTACTGTAGTTGGACATATACAGAAAGAAACACAAGAGAAAAATGCATTATTAGGGTACTGCTTGTTAGGGATCTTATGAATTTTCAAGCCTTTTGGTGTTTTTATAAGCATGGGATAATAATGTATCCCAAAGTAGATATTGTATACTATTATTATGTTCTATTTAGCTCCAGATGTTTGTATCAAAACTGCTTTGTAATATTTGAAGAGCAAAAAATAGGTTGAACAATTAGGTGGGCATTTAAGGAAGCACCATAGTGGTCAGTTACAAAAAGAGAGCAGAAACTTCTTAGGCCACTTTTGTGGAACAAACTACACAAGATCCAAAAATTGAAGTAATACAACCCAGGTGTTATTTAAACAAAACATAATGAAATTCAAATGGCTTATGTAGAGATTGTTTTTTTTTCTGATGATGAAAAGAAAGATGAGAAGGAAAAAAGGGATTTTGAAGGCTTTTCTGCAATTTTTTGAATAAATGTTGTATGCCTTTGTATGCTCCCAAAGGAACTAAATTTTGAAAAGACAAAGTGTGCTTAATAAAACTTTTTTTTTAAATTACACAGCACTATACAGAATATGAGAAATTGCTACATCCTAAGTTGATTATGTGAAAGTCAATAGTGGGCAGCAGCAGGAGAAGCGAACGGAAGTATAGCGCAGGGAAGCCAGGATTTTGAAGTAGAACTGATAATGAATTCATACATTCATTGACTTAAAAAATATTAGGTTATTTTTACAGTATGGATTGGTATGTTGCATGAATATTAAGGCAGGGAAAATGTTAAAATGTAGCCCTATTAAGCAAATGGTGGGAGTTGTAATTGGTATTTTATTACCTCATATGCTCTAATTCAGTGGTTCTCAACCTGTGATCCGCGGACCGCTGGTGGAGCCACAATGTCATCGTAGGTGGTCCATGAAGGTTTGAAGAAATTTTACGATTTAAATCTTGAGTTTAGTCTTATTGGTCCATGGCCATAGAAGGCGATCCATGGTGAAGAAAAGGTTGACAACCACTGTTCTTGTCAATGTAGAGTTGCATAGTAAAAGTCTTCTATTTTTATATACAGTTTTCTATAGAACGCAACAAACTCTGTGAACACTGCCTTATACCTGGAGCAGAGGTATAGCATTAGTCTTCCATTGTATTATTCCTCGGTTCCTCTGAAGCAGACTGAAAATAGCACTTAGACTTATATACTGCTTCACAGTGCTTTACAACCCACTCTTAAGTGGTTTACAGAGTGGGCATATTGCCCCCAACAATCTGGATTCTCATTTTACCCACCTCGGAAGGATGGAAGGTTGCGTCAGTCTTGAGTTGGTGAGAATCGAACTGCTGGCAGTTGACAGAATTAGCCTGCAATACTGCATCCCAAGACTGTGCCACCACACCCCGTTTCTATATGAAAGAGTTGAAGGCTAGATATAACAATTTGTCAAAAACAACTAGTGGAGTTTTTAATAGAGTAGGACTCCAATGTATGCATTTTAGATCAATATACAAGGCAGTCATTGTGGACCATGTTGACTCTTCTGCCATGTTCCATATGTTGCTCTCTCAGTCTGGACTCCACGGAGACATCAGAGTCAGATAGAGAAGTTTCTGTTCTGTTCTATTTGCTGAATTGTCAAATAGTAACTGAGCTCCATGTGTGAAGAAATTGACCACATATGTCTTGCCAAACCATTAAACATTTGTTCACTCTTTATTTTTCTCCCTTAGTTCCTGTTTTGTTAGTAAAGCGAGTTATTTTTTGCTTCCTAAGATAAATAACTTTTCTTCCATTAGGGTGGCATTAAACAACACTCTGACTTTGCAGCAAAATTAGGAGGAAGCCAAATGCTGCTCATAGGACACACAAATGCACAGCTTGTGTTGGAAATGGAAATTTTGGGAGGCTTATTCTTAAAATATTAACTGTGGAAATGCTGCACGTGTGTAATGTGTGATAATAGTCTAACGAAGTAACAAAGTTCTAGCTTGTTGAGCCATTATCAGACATTTGATGGTTCTGCAGAGTAATATGAGCCTGCGAAACTAAATGCTGCTGTCTTTACAGTATCTATATTGTATGTTTCTCAGAGATAGTTAAGAGGCATGTACTATAGTCACATCTATAATGCAAAATGTAGCAGAATTTAGAATTTATTAATTATGTTTACATATGCTGATAGAAGAGCCCAAACTAGCATTTTTAAGAAGCCAATAATAAGATTTTTTTTAGGATTGATGGCAAAATACCATCAATGTTTCTACACTGCCATTTACTTCTCAATGCATCCTGCCACCGTGTATTATTTATTATTTTTCATTCATTGATGTTGAGATGCAATATATGGAAAACCTAACAATAAAAATTTATTTATTCATATTATATTTTAACTGGTTTGTTTTACTGGTGGAATAAGATATCATCTGATCATTTTAGAATGGATCATAGTTTGGAAACATTTCTCCATGCACACAACTCAAGACTATTTTCCCCATTGCTTCCCTCCCTCTCTCCCCACTCCCTCCCTCCCTCTCTCTCTCTCTCTCTCTCTCTCTCTCTCTGTGTGTGTGTGTCTGTCTGTCTCTCTCTGTGTGTGTGTCTTTCTGTCTCTGTCTCTGTCACTCTCTCTCTTTCTCTCTCTCTCTCACACACACACAAAGGACCTTTACCATTAATTAACTCTCCAAGTTCCCAAACAGCTCTCATTTTTATCTTAACCAAGTAAAAAATAGATTTCATAAACAGGCTGCTAAAAATTGTGATTGCTCTCATTTCCATCTCGATATGAATGTGAAGTCCAGTTTATTCTTTCTGGAGACTTTAATTAGTAAGGTACTTTAAGTTACTGTGAATTCTCCTTTTCTGTATTATTGTTGTGCATAAAAAAATTATACTGTGGCAGAAAGACTTTCATACTAATGTGTTTTTCTTTTGTACAGTCTTCTTGAAGGTGCTCAAAAGCTGACAGCTTCTTCCAGTATTTCATTAGCATCATTCGGAGCAGTATTAAATACACTGACTGAGATGAAAGGAAAATTTAAGCTATATGTGAAGGGATGCTAGCTAGTAACAAAATGTGAAAAAAGATTTCCCCCCTTTTTGGAGTGTTTACCTGAATTCTGATGTGCAGTTTTGTTTCCCTGATGTTTAAAAAATGTAATAGAAATTCTTACAGCATCATTTAATTAGTAATAGCTAGGGAGGTGGGGGAAATCTTTATAGATTGCATTGAAAGAAAAAGAGTTCATTTCAGCCTAGTAAAATGCAAGGAGAGAAACTCTAGAGAGCATTTAATTAGCTGACACCAAAGTTGTTCCATCTTCAGGGATCTCTAAAATTAATAAGGTTAGAATCAAAGAGATCAATGCACCACATATTGTAGCCTTATCAAATAATAGTGTAGAAAGGGGGAGTGGTTTAAGTAGAAGGTTCAGCTTGCAACTATTTACAAACAAGTCCTTTTCATAGAAATGATGCTGAAAATTTCTATGCTAAACAATGCTGCTATCAGTTAGGTTCAACCAGAGCCAACCTGAAATTTATCTTCCTATAATGGTTTATCCTGCAGTTTACAACTTTACTATATAGTCCTTAAAACAAATAGTGTGCCCTCTCATAGCCAACACCTTGACTAGAGGGTCTCTATTCTATTCAGCTATTTACACTATTTTCAGCTATTTTGTTACATATTACAAAAAGTGACTGTCACTTGATCTCAGAGATAGTATTCATTTCATACCAAAAACTTGGCACAACTTCCTGATCTGATGCATTGTGGATGCATTAACACTTCTTCAACTCCCCAGTTCCCAACCATATGCTTTAATATAGTTGCAGATATGCTCTGTAATGCATGTTCTGAGTGCAGATCTCTGTATCACAGCAAATACATGTTGCTTTACATAGACTTGGGCACCATCTTTGTTTTATCTGAAATTTGTAACATAACTTTGAAATGCAGACTTCTTGGAACACTTGAAATAGCTGTTCTGAGCTTGGCAGATTCTGAACTCAGAAAACTTTACACTCTGCTTTATTTTATTATTCTATTTTATTTTATGTATTTTTTATTATTACATTATTATATTATATCATATTATATTTTTATATTATGCTTTTGAGTCAGTATTGAATCCTGAAGACTGCCTGGACAACTCCTAAAAGTTTTCTTGGCAGGATTTCAGAAATGTTTTGCATTGCCTATTTCCTAGGACTGTGAGAGGCTGACTGACACCAAATCAACCAGTTGACTTCATGTGTAAGGTGGGACTAGAACTCACTGTCTCTCGATTTTTAGACTGATGCTTTCTCCCCAATACTAAACTGGCTCTCAGTAATTCTGTTAGTAACCTTCCTGTTACAAATTGAAAATTATGAACAAATGATGCCAGAATATTAATATGATGGAAGATCTTTCATATATGGAATTCCAAGGTGGCTTATGATTTGGTAGGTGCTTTATGAGTTGCTGTAACTCATAAAAAGCCAGTTTGTGTTTCAGATACATTGGACAAATTGGTTTGATCCAGGCCTTACAGAAGATATCCCCAAAATATATTTAAATTCTTTAGTTTTTAACCTAAGTTATTTTCTATTTTTTGATTGACATTTATAATTTATCCATTCTAAAATGCTTTTTTAATATGAATCTTTTATGTGAAATAATTTAATCCCATTATCATAAATCCCAGTAGACCAACTACTCTACGATTTCTGTCCTTTCCATTCACGAGCCTCCACTTTAAGATAAGCTATGGCTATGTTATCTAATTTGAATATTTAGTATTTCATTTAGTTCCTAAGGCAAAAAATGCTTGTGAGTTTTATAGGATAATGTTCTTACTTGTATCCTTAATAAATGTACTGGAGAGCGTGGCATATTTTGATTTGAAAATATGTTTTATCATGTGAGGTAAATAAATAATTTTTTTTTGCTGTTCATTGACTTCTACATCAGGTTTCAAGGACCTGGCCTCATGAAACCTGGTTAGGTACTGTATATTGGCATAATGGGTTTACTACTGCAACAATTCATATATAGCATATGACTAAAGTAATTCAGCAAATAAAACTATTTAGTTCAAATGTCTATGGAGATCCTCAGTCATCCAGGTCATGGTTGTCCCAAAGGTGTTTTTTCAGGAGGCAACTGGCCTTTCTAGTTTTTCTTTGAAGACATTTTGCTCCTCATCCAAGAAGAGTTCTTCAACTCTTTGTTTTGTTCAAAATAATCTTTTTTGATATTCATTTTCCAATCAGTTGTGAGTCTGAGTGTTACTGAATGTTACTGAAAGTAGCTGGTATAGATGTATCATATTTATCTTACTTTTCAACCTCATTTCTATCTTGCATTTCAGGATGATAGGTCATGATCTTGAGTTCAGGTGCTAATCAGACCAATGGTGGGTTTCAAATTTTTTTAGAACCTCTTCTGTAGGTGTGGCCTGCTTTGTGGGAGTGGCTTGCCAGCCATGTGACTGGGTGGGCATAGCTTGCCGGCCATGTGACTGAGTGGGAGTGGTTTGGCAGTCATGTGACCGGGTGGGGGTGGCCAACTTGTAAAATGTGGTGAAACTCACTTAACAACGCTGTTGCTTAGCTTAGCAACCAAAATGTTGGCTCAGAAACTCTGGCATTTGAAGCACGCAAGTCTTAAAGCTGTCAAGTTACAAGACCCTTGCACCCCCAACTCTTTAGAAAAAAAAAACCCCGGGGTTTTTTCCCCCCAGATAGCTTTAAGACTTGTGGACTTCAACTCCCAGAATTCCTCCTCCAGTCATGTTGTCTCAGGAACTCTGGCATTGAAGCACACAAATCTTAAAGCTGTCAAGTTACAAGACCCTTGCACCCCTAACCCTTTAGAAAAAAACCCAGGGGTGTTCAAACTTGACAGCTTTAAGACTTCAAGGTTTAGATAGGACTCTTAGAGACGAGCGGGGCGATTGGTGAGCCAGCCAATCAGTGAGTGGCGGGCGGAGCAAGTGTGGTGCGGACGGGTGGGGGGAGGGAGCTGGAACCGGTTCTAAATGGCACGGTAGATTTGTGGAACCTCTTCTGTAGAAGAGGTTAGAACTGGCAGGAGCCCACCCATGAACCAGACTCATAACTACTTAGTTCTGCATGAAGACTCCTTTGAAAGTCTTCTGATTGAGCTTTTTCTCTGCTTTTTCTGAACCAATCCTTTTTAAAGTACAACCCTCAGTATGTTTATTAGGCTCATTAGAAATTCTATTCTGCAATTGTATTACAACCAATTTGAAAGTGCCAAGTTGAGGAAGTCTACCATAACAACCTGTAATTCTCCAAATTTTGCTTAGCATTATATTTTTTCTTCCAAGATAAACATCAACTTATGCCTCAAAATGTAAAATCATTTAATGAGTGTTTTTCCAGAGATCAGATCATATTCCTTAGTAAAGTTGATCTAAACTCAAGGGTATTTTGATCTTCTTAATAATATATCTGTATTTGTATAAATACTTCCTAGTAGATGTGTATATTAGAAGGAATAATACAGGTTCAGCCACTGGTGTAGAATTTTGAAGAAGTCACCTTTTGGAGTGATAATGTTGAATTTTGTTTCACTTTTCCCTCTACTCTAGATAGACTTTCAATATTCCAAATAAAATTCTGTTTTGAATAGTTTATATTTTTGTATGTGAGAACATATACTTCACTACATTCATCATTTATCCAAATTCCAGATTTGATGTAGCCAGAAACATCTGAATATTTTCCCAAGACACTTCCTTAATGGTTTTGTTCATTGTCATTAATGGAATGACTAATTGTCCAATTGTCTGAGAATTTAGCATCCTCTAAATAAGCAGTTTTGCTAAAATGCATCCTCTAAAACTCTGAGATGCTAGCAATATGTCTGATAGTTTTTGGTGGCTTGTGTGTGTTGGAGGAAATCAATGTGTGAGTCCATTTGGGGTAAACAAATAAAAAAATGGATGTCATCATCTTGTCTCTGAGTTTGAGCCTGATAGTCAGGCACTTTCCACTACAACTCAGGAATTAACTAAAAACTTACAGTGGTTCTAAAGTTCTAAACGTAATCCTCCTAGTTTATTATTAAGTTTTTTTATGTTTCTTTATAAAGCCATTCTTAATGAATAAACACATTTATGTTTCTTATGCTGAGCACTCTGGGTTTTTTTTTTTTTTTACATTCTAGAAAGTGAATATAGTTTGGAGCAACTTTATGAAAATCATGGTTCTTGGTGCACAAATAATGAAACAGCCAGTTAATTTATATTTGATTTACATTTTTATAATAAAAATATCTGAGCATATTTGGATTGTACGATATGTGCAATATTGTATTTGTTTGTTTTTTACCTAGACGTTAGTCCATTGAACAAAGTGCAGTGTTTTCTGAGTATAGATCCGTGGGGTTATATTAATGTGAAACAATTTACATGTGTTTATTATCTTTTCTTCAGTTTTTTGTTTAATCAACCCAGGGCTATCACTTTGAATAAAATCTAAATTTGCATCTGCAAAAATTGACAAGCGCTGTAGAATGGTCTATAAAAAGAGAACTGCTTATGAGACTAGTTTATGGGCTACATCCATTCATTTTTATATTTAATAGTTGAAAAATGGCTATGGGGATTTACTCTGTTCAATCCTTAAATCACTGGATTACTACATTAAAAGGGCTATTTGCTTCTACTACATTATATTTATATTCAGTTGAATTCCACTTGTGCTAAAAGAAGAGAATTAAGCCTCTTCTAGATCAGGTTCAAAGGATATTTCTATGGAATAGCACATGATATGGCAGGAGATTACAGTGGAAAGTAAATTGGGGGGAAAATGTCATGTTCTGACATTTGCAGAAAACCAGATTTTAGATCAAATCAATAGGGTTTTTTTTGCCTATTACTTCTTTGTCAATATTTATATCTTCATGGTTGAGGCACCCATCTCTTTCATAGCATGGAGCCAATCAATCAGAAACATAAATGGAATGTTTTTTTCTCATAAGATGAACAGCCACTTTGGTAGTCCTGTTGGAGCAGGCCCATCTTAATCAGTTACTTACAGTTGCCAGCCGGGTGGCTCTTACGTTATATTCTCTAATCGTTTTTCTCTGTAAGTGGTATGTAGATAAATGTTTTTCCAAATTGAGTCCATATCATCCTGGCCTATCACTACTTACTCCTAATTTAAGATAATTTATGAAAAAGGGTAAAAATATCACAGATCCCTATGGAGCTTGTTATCTGTCTCCATTGACAAAATTGTCCACTTTTTTGTACTCTGTTTTCAGTTTTTAAGTATGACTGTTAGCCTATAACAGCAGATGAATCTTTGATGAAATTCTCAAAAACTTGTTGAAAGTCCAAGTATCTGAATTTACCTCTGCAGAATCCAAGCTGATTTCTCTTAGCAAGGCTTATTCCTCTCTGTGCTTGGTGACATTCCTGTGAAGTTGAGCTACAATTTCTGGTATGTCCTCTGTGTCTATGTTTAAAAGCTAGTTTAATGTTGGCTATTTTCTCATCTTCTATTAGAACTGAGGGACAAGTTATATAATTTTATTAAGAGGTCAGCAATTTTGTGTTCTTAGGGAACTCTCAGACAGATGCCATCAGGACCAGTTCTTTGCTCCTATGCAATCTTTCAAGTTTTTTCTCTTGCAACTTTAATTTACTTTAATTGTCCCAGTTGTCTCCTTGAGAAAATCAATACAGACTCAGGTATTTGTACTTTGTTCCCTGCAATAATTCAATCATATAAAGAATTCACTTGTTTTCTACATCTCATATTCTTCTTGATCATTCCTTTCAAACTGTTTCCTTTCAAACTGTTCCCCATCTAAAGGCACAATGTTTTTCTTGCCAGTTTGAATAAATTTAAATTTTTCTTAATGTTGGTTTGTTTATTTCATCAACCTTGCACTTTTTATGTGCTTGTTTTTGTTCTATCAATCATGTACATCAGACTGGATGCCAATAAAAGGAAAATTAAGGAGATTTAGAGTATGATAAATGTTTTCTAACCTGGATACATGATGTATCTAGAGCAGGGCTAAGCTACTATAACTTATTGATGCATTCATTTGCAAGAATTGTGCATCTTCCTGCAAATAACATTCCCTTTATATACCACCATTCTCAGAGAGTAACTTACTTCTGCTTCAGCATTATCCACATTTTAAATATGCTTTATATACCACCATCCTCAGAGAGTAACTCACTACTTCTGCTTCAGCAATATCCACGACCGGGTGAGAATCAAACTGCTGGCAGTTGGCAGAATTAGCCTGCAATACTACATTCTAACCACTGCGCCACCACACAATATACCAGAAGGTAGATTCTTTCAGGATATTCTTCACAATAAATTGAACTACTAGCATTTCCTACTTCTCTTTCTCTTCTTATTTGTCAAAAGTAAATATGCTTGTTTTCTTCAACAATATTGGCAACTAGTGTGGAATGAAAGTACTATTGTTGACATTATAAGTGCATAGGCAAGTCCATCATGTTTATTTTCAAAAAACATTACTATTTTTATTGATTTTCAGATTTTTTTTTCTTTTATAAAGTATATTTATTTAATCTGCAGTATCTCTTGTAGTGCAAAAAAATGGTAATTTGGGGAAGCATTTGACAATGTGCACATTTTAAGGGGCATTTTCTTTGCAATCACAAATAAGGAAGCTTAAACATTTTATTATAGAAAAAGCAAAATAAACCCACTAAAAAAAGTAGTTATATAAGTTAACGCAACAGCAACACACACCTTGTTTGACCAAGCGAAAAGTCACAAACTGTGAAGAACAGTGACTCAGATGAGCGAGATCTTATTGAAGGAACTTAAAAGCAGCTTTGAAATTATATCCATTTCAAATGTTTAAAAGCAAATATAACACCAAGAAGAATATCTGCTTGTACAATAGAGATTCAGTGTCATGCTTTTATCTTTTGTTCAATGCTGTGTATTTTTATATTTTGTTTGAATTCTATTTACGTGTGAGAGAAATTATTGGCATTTTGCCACTGAAAATTACATCCAGGGATTTCATTACTAAGAAATATTTTATCTCAGAAACTGAAGAGCTTAGTGACACAAACATTGATGGCAAAGTATAAATGAATAAATCACTGTAAGGTTGTATTATTATTTTTTTGCAAGGGTAAAGCACCTGAATAAGTCCATCAAACTCATTCTTTGAAGATACTTTCCAGATTACATAATGCCGGTAGATCCAGGTTTCACACCAAAATAAAGATTAAAGACCTCTTTTCTGACAATAATTCGGATGATGGGAGCTGAGGAAAATCTTCATTAATTTTGTTACACAAATAATAGTCATGCAATTGCACCTTAAAGTGGCCTTATCAATTTTATAGTATTCTATTTGCTGCACAATTTCTTTATGGAAATTTAGGGGTGTTATTTTAAGGTAAAAATCTGAAATTATACTTGTAATTGCTTTTGATTCAGTAGGATGAAATGTTCACTCAAAAGGTGCCCCTCAGCTGCTCGCTGTCTGTGATCTGGAATGATAAAAGATTCATGTGCTATTGAATCCTACAAGTCACAGAGACTTAAAAATACTACATTATTGTAAAATTAAAGTTGGAAGAGAAATATTAGCTGTAACATTAGATTTCTATATAGCCACATTCTGCCCAGTTTTGTGTGATACTTTATTAATAATTTCTCTCAGTATTACTGAAATCTACCCATTATGTTGTGCTTACTTAAATAAAGGTCTTATCAGTTTTGAGACAATATAAAGTCAATAATGTTTTAGAAGAAATTACAGAACAACTACTACCACCTCATAATTGATGCATATATAGGTATCATTATGTTCTAATTTTTATGGAATTGCTTAGCTTAAACTTAAAAAAACTTGAGAAAAATCTCCTTTAAAAAAAGGAGTCCCTGCAGATTTTACTTTGCTAGTCATTGCTGACTGTATGGGACGTTGCTCATCTCCATTAAAAGACCATTGAGCCAGACAGTTCTGCAGTCATATGGCCAGCATGATGTCACAGAGCTTTGTTACCTTCCCACCAAAGTGATACTTATTTATTTATTTAGTCCAACTATTTTTTTTTTATTTCTATGCTTTCAAACTGCAAGGTTGGCAAGAGCTGGGGCAAGGATGGGAACTCACCCCATCGTGTAGCACTCAGGTCTCAAACCTATTGGCTTTCTAGCTGACAAGCCCAGAGTCTTAGCCACTGCGCTACCCCCTAAACGTGAGGACACTATATTAAATCAAGCTAAAATTCAAATGGAAGTTACTAGTCACATATCTGCCTAATTTAATTCTCTATTCTCCAGTTTGCTCCCAAGTAATATTTGCTGAGTTACACAACATGGCCTAGTTTGTGAATTCGGATCACTTTATCTAACCAATTTTATTGACACATACAACATGACCATAGTAATAATATGAAAGCATTAATAATTTGGCCTCTGTGGGCGGGTAGATTATTAGAGGAGGCATTAGAAATAATTGCTTGCTAATGTGGAGAAGTAAAAATATGTACTATATTATATTGCTCATAATATAATAATTAAAATAATAATTATATGATAATGAAAGTACACATTATGCTTAAATTTATCTTTATATAAAGTTAATAGCTAATGAAGGCGGCAAAGATTATGTCTAATTAAACTGAACATCATTATCACTGAAAGGTGAGTTTTAACACAGCTTTTGTAAGAAACATGGCTATCTACTGTTTAGATATGTGACCATTTTATAATTCACCAGGACTAATTCTTTTCTTCTAAATGAATTGGAAATGTTTTTAGTTGGGACAGATCTGTTAAGTGGGCTTACAAGATGTTGAGTGCATGGCAAAATGAGAAATAAGAAATTATGCTGCTATGATTATTATATCCACAAAAATGAGAAATCTTCAGCTGATGTTGGTTTCATACATTTCTTCACAAGAACCTATGATCATGTTGATTATATATACAACTATGTGAAATCACAGCTGCCGGTTATTATTGTGCTTCTGATTTTTGCTGTTAATAATTCTACTGCTAAGATCTGGTATGGATTGCAAATAGTTTTTCAAAGATCAGATGCTGCCAGGGAGACAGCATTAATTAATAGAACATTCAAATATATTGACCTCCTGTCCTCCAGTGGTTTTTAAAAACGCTTTTCAGTAATTGGATTTCATACAAGTTCAAATTCTGCTTCTGCTCTTCACTCCAAAATATTGTTGAAGTTCATCATAATATGTAACAGAATCAATACCTCCTTTTAACATCTACATGAAAATGGTTGAGATCATTTGCTATCATCGGTTGAGGTAGCATCAATATGCTGATGATCCATAACTTTATATTTCCACCCCTGGTGATCTAAGTGATGCTATTGCTGTCCTCTTACAGTGCCTAGAGACTTACAGGGGCCTGGATATGGGGGGGGGGCAAGGTTCAGGTGAACTCTGACAAAACGGAATTGAGGCCTACAGCTTCAAGATCCAGGGCTTTAACCATTTTAGTTCTTTACTACCCCAGACACACCCGGTTTGTAATTTGGACTCGCAAGTGTAGGTAGGTAGGAGAGCCTTTGCACAACTTCGGTTATGTACCAATTGTGGTCTTTCCTGGATTGGGAATCCCTGTGTTCACTCACTTAAGCTTTGATCATCTCACATTTAGACTACTGCAATGTGCTCTACATGGGGATATCCTTGAAAAGCATTCAATTGGTGCAGAGTGTGGCAGTGCAGGCAGTTCCTAAAACCCTGGGATAGCTCATGTTATACCACTGCTCCACAGGCTACACTGGCTGTTGGTTTGCTTCTGGGTGCAATTCAAGGTGTTGGTTATTACCTTTAATGCCCTGCATCGCATGGGGCCAAGTTGCTTGAGTAATCTCTCTTCCAATGTAACTGACCCACACCACCTGCACTGGCAGAAGGTAAAATAATATAGCATTGAGAAAAAGCAAAAATAAAGAACTTGGTTTAAGAGTTTTGACCAGATTGAGAGACCACACAGATTTGGAATATTGGTTACTTTTGTTACAAACTTTGAAAAACAAGCATACAATATATTCATGAAAAACAACTGAAATGGAACAAAATCCATATTTGGAATTGAGACTTGATGACGATTATAAGATAGAACTAAAGGAAGATGAAGATAGAACTAAAGGAAGATGAAGATAGAACTAAAGGACCAGGAAGTAAAGAGTTAAAATAGGTAAGCAGGATATAATATTAAAAAGATTTTTTTTTTAAAGAAATATGGACTGAAAGTTTAATAACTATTATATCAATATTATGGATACAGATTTCAATGGATAAACTTTTGTGTTTTTTTTTTTCAATTTTATTAACAAACATATAAACTACACACAGACAAAACTTAGACGTACAACACATTTACACAATGCAATACAAACAGGAGCTGGATAAACTTTTGAAGATGAGGAAATACTTTAAAAAAAAATCTTTTACCCGACATTGGTATAATAGAGTTAAAAGACAAAGAATATAACAAAATTGAGATTACCGAAAGAGGAGTACAAAAGATAAATTGATAAAAGTATCTGGGCATTCAACAGCTGAGACAAGAAATTCTGGACGATATCTCTTTATGGGAGGCTGGTGAATGCTTTGAAGATTCCTTTTAAATGCCAAAGAGTGATGAAAGATCAAATCCTGCAATGCTGTAGAAATGATTTAAAGGTCAAGGTTGTGAGGAGGAAAATGAAAAATGAAAAAAAAATGAAAATGGGAATATAAAGTTGGACCATTTGACCAGGAATAAACTAATTGTTCAATATTTATGGTAACTCCTAATGGATTTTTTGCTGAACCAGGAAGGCAAAAATAATGATTTCTGAATTGTAAATAGATAAAACTTTAGTCAATGAGAACAAAAGTTTCTTTGTAATATTAAAAGAGGATGAAAAGTTAATATATGAGCTAATGCTTGGTGTGATAAAGGTTGGAAGCTTGTCTTTATTATCGTCTTTCTTGCTTTTTTCTTTTCTAATTTCTTTTTCTTTTCTTTTTTCTGCATCTTTCGTTTTTCTGTTTCTCTTCTAGTTTGGTTTGTATCTGTTTTTTTAAAAAATATGCTTATTACAAATGGCAGTAAAATTATTAACCAAAAAGAGAGAAATAAAAATGGGACTCTAGAATTTCTCACACTTGGTGGTGCGCAGATGAAGTTAGGCCTTCAATTGCCAGCAGTGCAGCATCTCTTTAACCTAGTTGGAAGGTTATGAGCATGAGTCTGATATAGCTCTGATATACCACTTTTATGCCCAGTGGGATCGCTTTCAAAATATAAAGAATAATGGGAAGACTCTATGCTGTCTATTCTTGTTTCAGATGCAGAGTGCCTAAAAGGCATGCATTCATTTTCATTCTTATATGACTGATTACTGGTTATATAGTTTTATTTAATGGGTTGGCCAAAGCATGTTACATATATAAACAACTAGTGGACAGTACGTATCAGAATCAATAACTGATTTTTAAATAAATAAGGGATCATTAATCAGGTGTGTTCTCTTAGCTGCCAGTTGACCTCTGGTAATAGGGGAAAAAAAACAGATTTTCATGGGATGTTTATAATTGTCACATTCAATAGCTACTGATACTTTTTAAAAAATTAAAAGACAGCATGAGTGACTAGATTTGTGGCAATAGGTATTGTGCTGTTTTACTTATTGATTTATTTATTTGTATCCTGCCTTTATATTATTTTTACAAATAACTCATGGGAGAAAACATATTCAAACTTCCTCCTTCTGTTTTCCCCACAGCAACCCTGTAAAATTGGTTGGGCAGAGAAAAAGTGATTGGCCCAAATTCACCCAGATAGCTTTCATGGCTAAGGAGGGACTTGAACTTATAACCTGCTGCTTTCTAGCCTGGTGCCTTACCCTCTAGCCCAGTGGTCGGCAAGCCGCAGCTCGTAGATCGAAAAGAAAAAAGGGAAAGGGGCGCTTGTTTTGAAGCGCCCGCTCCCCTCCCTCCTCTCGGGCACTTCAAAACAAGCGCCCCTTTCCCTTTTTTCTTTTCAATCCACAATGATTAGGGAGGATCCTGAAGTCGGGCGGGGACGAGAAGCGAGGAGGCAGAAAAAGAAACGGAATCCAAGCCCGCTGCAGGAGACTATGGGTGTGTGTGTGTGTGTGTGTCAGCTTCCCAATCGCCGGCCTCGATTTCCCCGGCGCAAACCACACAGCGTGGTAAACAAGCAATTAGCCGAGGCGTCCCACCAGGGCCGAAAAGAGCCATTCTGCTGGATTTATCCTCGCAATAAACGCGCAAGAGGCCCCCAGACGGCAACCGGCGCTCGCCTCTTGTCAGGGACCGACGCGGTCCCACTCCGCTCGTCACAGGGAAGCTGCCGCAGGGCCCCGCACCGCATGGGCCGCTGCCACCCCTGTCATCAATCCCGCCCCGCGTCTGGGATGGCAGGAGATATAAAGGCGCTGCCAGGAGAAGGGGAAGCAGGTCGGGTGGGGAGCAGAGAGGCGAGAGGAGCGGGGCCTCCACCATGGACGCTTCCCGCCTTTTGCTAGCGCTGGCCTTGCTTCTCTCGGGCAGCCTGAGGTCGGTCCGGAGTCTCAAGGAGGCGCTCGGCTCCCAAGAACTCTTGGCCGAAGAACCCAATGGCTACCCGGAGATGTTTTTAGACTGGATGGTAAGTTGCCCCCCCCCCCCCGAGGAAGAGGGGACTGCTTCGGCCTTCCGACAGCTTCGGCTGTTTTAAGACTGGTGGACTTCAATTCTCAGAATTCTGGGAGTTGAAGTCCACCAGTCTTAAGAGCCAATTTTGCAGATCCCTGGGCTAATATGATTGATGCCCTTGGTGGACTTCAATTCTCAGAATTCTGGGAGTTGAAGTCCACAAGTCTTCAAGCTGTCAGGTTTGAAGACCCCTTGGGTTTTTTTTCCTAAAGGGTTAGGGATGCAAGGATCTTGTAACTTGACAGCTTTAAGACTTGTGTGCTACAAATGCCAGAGTTTATTGAAACTAAAAACAGTGTACCATCCTATGTATTTTCGGTTTTAAAAATGTGGCTCTCAAAATAAATTTCAATCGTGGTTTTGGCGAGATTTGGCTCAGTTGAAAAAAAAGGTTGCCCACCACTGCTCTAGCCTAAACTGAATCTCTTTTTGTTTTGAAAGGGAAGCACTGTTTACAGCTATTTTTTAAACAACTAGATTTTAAAATACAATTTTTTTTTTGCTTTTATCAATCTCTATAGCAATATATTCTTACCATCCACACTGGCCTGTTGAGTTCAAGGAGATATGCATATTAAACCAGGATTAATTCAGGAAATTTAGCTGAACAAGCTAGAAGTATGGTAATAGTAAGCCGTATTAGTGAATTACAATAGTGTCTCAAACCAAAAGCAATCCATATACATTATGTATATTCATGAAACCATCCCATGGTTCAGTCAAAGTTGGCTTACGTATGGTTTGTTAACTGTTGGCAGTTTTGCACAACACCAGGATTTATTTACTATAGTGGAAAGTTTGACACAATGTGTCCCAAACCCAGCATACCTTATTATGACTGTGTTTGGTATAAATTTACCAATGGATTCATGAGACAGCAGGCATGAATTATCACATTGCATTATCCTTTTCTGGTCCTTTAGAGGTCGTACGGAAGATGATAAAAATCTAAGCACACGTAATAAATTTTGCCTAAAAGCAATGGAAAAACTCTTCATTTCATCCCTTATAGGATTTATTTAAAATGTTATATATAGCTTGCCCTCTGCTTTTGCTCCGTTACCGTATTTATTTAGAATAATATATATAGTCTGTCCTCTGCCTTTTCTTTTCCTTCACCAGTGTTCAGTTTTGTGAAATTAACTGTTTAATAGGAATAATAATTTGAGATTGCAACAGTCCGATTCAGTTCTAGGAAACTACAGGGAGAAAGTTTTTTTAAAAAAGTCAAAATGGTGGCTGCAAAGAAACCTCAACTCTTTCTTTTAAAATATTGCACGATGCATGTAAAAAGGGATAGGACTTTAGTCACACAATTGCAGCCCTCATCTCTTCTTTTTTACTTCCACTGCAGTGCTCCTATCTAATACTAATTATTATTCAATGAGAAGAAAAAAGGTAGCTTAATTCTTTCCATTGTACCCTTGCCATGCTGCTTCTCTGCTATTAAAAACAATCTGAATTGAAATTTAAATAAAGGTTTTCCTCAAAACCAAGAGAAAAGAGAAAAGCAGTGGATGGAAACTAATCAAGGAGAGTAGCAACCTAGAACTAAGGAGAAAGTTAGAACAATTAATCAGCGCTGGCCAGCTGAGTTCACCTTTTTAAAACCTATTTTTCGCCTTCCCCAGGCTCCAGAGGCTTTATAGGAGCCTAGGGAGGGTGAAAAGAGCCTCCCCCCCCCGGAGGCTTCAGGGACCGTCCGGAGGCTTCCCTGAAGCCTTCGGAACGCTTAAAACGACCCTCTGAGCAAACCGGAAGTGACTTCCGGGTTGCTCGGAGGGTCATTTTAAGCGTTCCGAAGGCTTCAGGGAAGCCTCCAGACGGTCCCTGAAGCCTCCGGAGGGCCTCCGGGGGGGTGGGGGAGGCTCTTTTTGCCCTTCCCAGGCTCCTATAAAGCCTCTGGAGCCTGGGGAGGGCGAAAAAAGCATGTAAAAATGGGGGGGTCATGCGTTGTGCATGCATGCGCACTAGGGGGTCGTGCGTTGCATTATGGGTGTGGCACACCCGCACACGACCCCCCTGCGCTCCTTCCACTTGTGGCACGCGAGCCAAAAAAGGTTCACCATCGCTGGTATAGGGTTTCCTGCCTAAGTAAGGGCTTGGACTACCATACCTCCAAGGTCCCTTCCAACAATAACATTCTACTCTATCCTATCCTATCCTATCCTATCCTATCCTAAAACCATGCTGCAAGTAAATAATCTTGAGATCATTATGGTAATAATCATATTATTACCGTAAGTCTTAACTACATCAATTTTAGGAAAGGCTTCCATATTAAAACTTTAAAGCTTTAATGACAGTAACAATGGATAGTTTTAATTACACATAAATTTAAATAGCATTATGGATCCAAATGAACTGCTTTTTTCCTCTGTGGGATAGATCACAACTTATTTATTTATTTCTATTTCTTTAGATTTCTAAACCGCCCCCTCTCCCAAAAAGGGACTTGGGGCGGTGTACAGTCAGATAAAATGCAGATAAAATACATGAATAACAATATAAATAATATAAAATAATTGAATACTAAACATTTAGGTGGAGGAGATGAGACTGTACAAGAAATAAATATGCTATGGAAACCCTAAAAAACATCCCCAATTAAAATACCCAAACCCAGTTAAAATATATCCCCGGGAGGCAAAACTAAGAGAGTGCCAGGCCAGCTAATTGAAACAGGTGAGTCTTTAATTTTTGACGGAAGGAGCGGAGGTCGGTGGTGGTTCTGATGTCGGGGGGGAGGTCATTCCAGAGGGTTGGGCCCATCACAGAGAAGGACCTACTCCTAGGTGTCGCCCGCTGGCATTGCCTAGCGGACGGCACCAGGAGGAGTCCCTCCCTGTGTGAGCGGATTGGTCGTAGGGACGTGTGTGGTAGGATGCGATCCTGCAGATAACTAGGTCCTATGCCATGGAGCGCTTTAAAGATGGTAATCAATACCTTGAAACGCACCCGAAAGGCCACAGGCAGCCAGTGCAGCTCGCGCAGGAGGGGTGTTACGTGGGAGTATCGTGTACTCCCCATGATGACCCGCGCGGCTGCGTTCTGGTCTAGCTGCAGTCTCCGGATGCGTCCCAAGGGAAGCCCCATGTAGAGGGCATTGCAGTAGTCCAGGCGAGACGTCACCAGCGCATGAGTGACCGTGCGCAGGGCACTCCGGTCCAGTAGGGGGCGCAATTGGCGCACCAGGCGGACCTGGTGGAACGCCCCCCTTGCCACGGCTGCCACATGGTCCTCCATTGACAGCCGGGCATCAAGGAGGACGCCCAAATTGCGCGCCCGTTCCACAGGGGACAGTTGTTCGCCCCCTATGGCCAGCGATGGTGTCAGCTGGCTGAACCGAGGTGCCGGTAGCCACAGCCACTCGGTCTTGGAGGGGTTGAGTTTGAGTCTGTTGTCCCCCATCCAGACCCCAACGGCTTCCAAACACCGGGACATCACTTCGACAGCCTCGTTGGGGTGGTTTGGGGTTGAAATGTACAGCTGAGTATCATCAGCGTACAGGTGGTACTCAACCCCAAAACCACGGATGATCTCACCCAGCGGCTTCACATATGCGTTGAACAGGAGAGGCGAGAGGATCGACCCCTGTGGCACCCCACAAGTGAGTGGCCTCAGGGTCGACCTCTGCCCCCCTGTCAACACACATTGCTTCCGGTCGGAGAGGTAGGAGCCGAACCACCGCAAAACGGTGCCTCCGACTCCCATCCCCTCCAACCGGCGTAATAGGATACCATGGTCGATGGTATCAAAAGCCGCCGAGAGGTCTAATAGGACCAGGATAGAGGAACAACCCCTATCTCTGGCCCTCCAGAGATCATCAACCAACGCGACCAAGGCTGTCTCTGTGCTGTGCCCGGGTCGGAAGCCGGACTGGCGTGGGTCTAGATAATCGGATTTGTCCAGGTGTCGTGGAAACTGCTGTGCCACCACATTCTCAACAACCTTCGCCAAAAAGGGGAGGTTGGAGACTGGACGGTAATTAGCTAGCTCTATTGGGTCGAGCGAAGGCCTCTTGAGCAAGGGTCTCACCACCGCCTCTTTCAAGGCGGTTGGTAAGTATCCCTCACCCAATGAGGCGTTCACCAGGCCCAGAAGCCAGCCTCGTGTCACCTCCCAGGCTGCCAGTACCAGCCAGGAGGGACACGGGTCCATTGAACATGTAGTGGGCCGCAGCCGTCCACGCAACCTGTCCAAATCCTCGGGGGCAACAGAGTCAAACTCCTCCCAGAATGGTCTCTCAAGACTCGCTGTTGACGGCTCGTCTGGTCCACTGACGGAGGTCCATCCGCTCCGGATCTGAGCAATTTTGTCCTGCAGATATTCCCCAAACTCATCTGCTCTTCCCTGTAAGGGTGCCCCCCGCGTCCCCTGCGATAAAAGGGAGTGGGTCACCCGAAACAGGGCGGCAGGGCGGTTATCCGCGGACGCAATAAGGCCGGCACAATGCCTACGCTTGGCCGCTCTTATTGCCACAAGGTAAGTCCGCAAATAGGCTCTTACCTGTGTTCGGTCAGATTCGGAGCGTGAGGACCTCCACCTGCTCTCTAGACGTCTCCTGTGGCCCTTCATCACCCTTAGCTCCTCAGTAAACCAAGGAGCCCGGGTGGGTCGATGCCGCAGGAGAGGTCGCAAAGGCGCAACCCGGTCCAAGGCCCCAGTCGTCGCCCTATTCCAGGCAGTCACTAGGTCCTCGGAGCTGCACTTACCCAGGTAAATGGTTGATTACGCAATCATGTACATTATCTGTATCTTTTTTTAATCTTTATATGAATTAAATTGCAAAAAGAAAATGCATTTACTTTTTTTAATCATAAAATCTCTGGGCTGCACAAAGGATGCTGCATATTAAACAGCTTTCCCTGCAGAGCGGAGGTTTGTACTATCTGCTTCGGCAGAGTTTACCATTTGTTGGAAAATAAAAGAGAGCCTATCGAAGAGCTGACGTCGCAATGGCACGACGTGCAAACTTGGTGTTCCAAGATCGCAGTCGAATTCCTGCCACTGGATGGTCCATTTGGACCTAAATCGTCCCGCAGAGACGGTGATTGAGAAGGACACCTCCTGCTGATCTCAGGGACATCACATTCCTGAAAGATCCAGGAGTAGCCTTTTTCCCGGCGACAGAAACACACCTAATGAAGCTGCTGAAGTTGGGACAGCTCTGGAATGGGAAGAAAGGGGAAAGAGAAAGTGTCTCAAATTGGTGATGAAATTTTATTATTAGAGACTACCCAAGAAAAAATGTTAAGTTAAGGTTGAAGACAGAAGACTGTAGGCGGCGAGATTGATCTGCATTGAACTTAGCGTTTGATAGAGAGCCTATCAAAGCTGATTGTTACAAAGACTTTAATCTCTGTTGGATTTTTCTCCAACATGGCTCTGTCCAGATGTCTCCAACCCAACTCTTAGAAGTCCCAGCCAGCATGGTGATTGTGGAAGTTTTAATCTTTGTTTGGCGGGCATCAGGTTGGGAATAGCTACATTAATGAAAACTGAGCGATGTATTTGGAAGGACAAGCTCTGCAAAGGAATCCATTTCTCATACCACTGTTTTATCTGAGAAAATTATCTCTAAAATGGTTAGATCTTAAATCAGTTTCCTTTTAAACAAGATGCCTCGATTTTAAGAAAAACAATTGGAAAAAAAGATGCATTTTGAGATAATCACAAAGATAAAGTAAACTATCCATTCTCTGCCCCTATCAGTTCTCTGCCTTGCTTATGATCTGCAGAAGAATTATGAATACATATATCTGATGTTTGGATGGCCAGGCATATGCACAGATACTGACTTCTTTTTTCCCATTCCTCTGTTTAAGTAAGGTAAAGGTAAAGGTTCCCCTCACACGTGTTCTAGTCATTCCCAACTCTAGGCAGCAGTGCTCATCTTGTTTTAAAGCTGAAGAGCCAATGCTGTCCGTGGTCATGTGGCCAGTATGAGTAAACACTGAAGGCGCATGGAACACTCCCACCAAAGGTGATTCCTATTTTTCTACTTGAATTCTTACATGCTTTGGAACTGCTAGGTTGGCAGAAGCTGGGAGAAGTAACAGGAGCTCACTCCGTTACCCAGCATTAGAGATTTGAACTGCTGAACTGCCGACCTTTCTGATTAACAAGCTCAGCATCTTAGCCACTACAGTTAAACATTTTGAGACACTCTCATTTTCGTTTTCCTTTCAGCTAGATAATTCTGACTGCCATTTTGATTACCCAGGATATTTTTTTAAAGAAAGCATTTAGGATAAAAAATTTAATTGCTTTTGTAGTCTGTTTGCCTAGTTTCCAGTCTACATGCCTTGATTTATTTTAAATTATTTCCACCCATCTTTCTCATAGGAAAAATAAACTTTTAAAATCTATAATTTAACTATTTAAAATATCCTTTCATTTTATAGTACATGTACAAGCACACCAAGGAGCAGAAAAAATAGAGAAGTGAAAAAAGAGTTTATATTTGGAGAGAAAAAGAAATAGAAAAAGTAATGTTTGTTGCAATATACCAACTATAATGGTACAATAACAGAAGAAATACTGCCTAATTGTTGTGAGTCATAGTTTAACAATCTCTTGCTTAGCTTACTAGAAAATGTCAATGAGAAGCCAATTGGCAATATATAACTATTAATATACATTAAAATATATGTGTAAGATGTACATATGCAATGAAGTACACGTTTTTAATTTTCAGAAGACAAAAATACCTTAAACTCTAAATATACATAATCTGCAAAAAAAAAAAACAGCCAGACAATAAATATTATGAATTTCTTGGCTGCTAGAATAAATAATAGAAAGTTTAAAACACATTTGGTGAACATTTTCATAATTAGAAAATAATATTTGGGGTTTGAATCATCATCTCAATTTTCTCACCATGTGATTAAGACAGGCTCATCTAAGTGCATTCTTGTAACTACAAACCTTTAAAAAAAAGATGTTTAGCTGCAACCATGAGATTGTATTTATTATGTAATGCCTCTGTAAATCTAAAAGAAAATGAAGAGCACTAAAGTAGTATAAAATAATTCATTTTGTTTAATATAATAATCATAACAATAAAGAACTTGTGGATTATAAAATATCCAAAGTAATAGAAAATGAAGAAGCTAAAGTAAAGATAGTACCAATAGTAATAGGTGCCTTGGGTGGTACCCCAAAACACCTGGAGCACCACTTGAACACTATCGGCATTGACACGATTATCTTCAGTCAATTGCAAAAGACAGCTTTACTTGCAACAGCTTAACATTCCGTGATGATATCTTTAACACGATCAAAAAACCACTTTTGCCTACCCCAGGTCCTTGAGAAGAATTCGCTAGGTGGATAAAAATGCCAAATCCAGACTGAACCTATGGCTGAATAAGTGGAGAATAGTTGAAGACAATAAATTGAAAGGTTATAGCATAAGTTGGTTGTAGTGATCTCAGTGGTTATCAGAAATACCATACCAAAAAAAGACCTTGGATGGTACTTAGGAAATAGGTGCATTGACAACATTTCCATTTGTCAGTTACAAAAGGCAACACTCCTTGAATCAGCACATATACTATGCTGATATATTACAGCATCCTAGGTTCTTTGAAAGAACTAGGTATATAATGAAGGCCAACACCAACCAAAGAAATGACAGCTGTGATTTCACCCTGGTCTGAATACAATAATAATTAACATATAGGATAATGCTTGTATTACTTTATAGACTGGGATATATTGATTGTGATAGATTATAGGTTCGTGCAAGATAAATATCTTAATATAGAGTCTTTCCTGTTGAACTCCAAAGTTTTGTTCTCACTGCGGACAACCAGATGCCTCTGACAAGTCTAAATATAGCACCAGAGGTCAGTAGGTTCTGACCTGTTCTGCAGAACCAGTAATGGAAATTTTGAGTAGTTTGGAGAACTGGTAAATACCACATCTGACTGGCCCTGCCCCCATCTATTTTCTTCCTCCCGAGTCCCAGCTGATCAGAAGGAAATGGGGATTTTGCAGTAACCTACCCCTGAGTGCAGTGGGAATGGAGATTTTACAGAGGCTGACAGTATCCTTCCCCTGCCATGCCCACCAAGCCACGTCCACAGAACCAGTAGTAAAAAAAATTGAAGCCCACCACTGCATAGCACATAGTTCATTGCATTAAAATTTCATTTCATTAAACTTGATTCCTGGTGAGTATTCTTGGCAGCAATATGGAAATGTTTTGCCAATGACTTTTCAAGTTTTTTTTTCCTTTGCAGTTTAGTCCTCAGCTCTGGGATTTTCAGGTGGACACCCATCCAAGAGTTTCACAAATGTGGTTGTAAAAGCAGCTTCTTCATGTGCTGTAAACCTCTAAGTGGGGCTTCAAAGCTGATATTTAGGCCATTTACATTTTGTGTAAAGGAAGGCAGATTGATATCACATTATCAATCAGTGGTGGGTTGCAGGCAGTACGCCCTGGTACGGGCGTATCGGAGCCTGCCCGGAGCACCAGGTACTGTTCCGGCACGGTGCTTCAGAGGGCCCACGCGCCCGCCCGAGCTGCTTACCTGTCATTTAAAGCCTTCGGTACTTCCGCGCATGTGCATGGCGCTTATAGCGCCTGCGCAATTCTCCATCGAGCAGCTGGAGCGTCGCGGAGGCTTGCAGAAGCATCACTGGCAGGTACGACACATGCGCTGGGTGTGTGTGTGCACGTGCTGCATGCGTCCATGTGGGTGACGCCGAGCCCATTCCAACTGTACCGGTTGGAACAGGATCCGGAATCCACCACTGTTATCCATGTACTTACTGACGTTTCATTTCTATGTTCAGACCCAAAAGATGTTCTCAGAGTAGCATGTTCTGACCACTAAATGTGTCTCTCCTCAGGTTTTCATCTCAGCGGATTCAGGACTCCTTTTCTCTTGATTGTCAGTAGAGCACCATGCCATAACACTGGTCTAGACGTTACAAGGTCTCTGTGAAAATAGAGTGTTTCCAAGGCAACTATTTACACTTCCAGCCTATGTTTAATGTACTGAATTGAGAATATGGAACATGCTGCATGTGTGTTTTCTAGTCCAGATTCTGCTAAGGAGTGGTATAAAGAAATAGTTGGGCTTTGTGTCTGGAGCAGCCTACAAAGTTCAAGGCCTGCCTTGTTTGAATGTTTTAATCATGATTCTCAGTGTCATATATTCAAAAGTAATTTTCAATTCAGAGTGATGCAGGGGGGGGGAGGGAAAATGTGAGGACAGTTTTGTTATTAACATTGGCATCCCACGCTTCCAGATGCAAGCCATATCAGGAAGATGAATGGGACAGCTCATCTGCTTCTAACAGAGAAGGGAAGCTCTACTACTTAGCTAGCTTGACAAACGTTAGATTGCCATACCACTGAGAAAGCTGCATTAATATCTAGAATGTAGGAGTATTAGATCTAAGGATTGACTCAAGGACCCAAAGATTTGTATGCCTTGCCCTCTGCAAAGATCTTCTAAAAAGCTATTAGCTATAGGACCGAAGCTTTGTTATGTCAACGTAGTTGCCGTATCTGCAGCAAGACTAACTCACAGGGACATCAAGACTCTATCCAAAGATTAAAATGCTGTGATTGATTTGGATCTTCAGTGCTTTCATCTTTCAAGTTCTCAGAAATAAGTAATAATTTATGGCTTATGCAGAAACAATAACATAATAACTAACCACAATGAGAAGTTAAATCCCGTGACAATACTGTAATGTATTTCTTACTGGTATGGCATTATAAGACGTTTTTCAAAGGAAAGCTATCATCCATTTTTTCCCTACATAAGGAATTCATATAGATTAAATTATAACATCCCTCTATAGGATGGATAAATCTTCAGTAGTGATGGATTAGATCCATCAGAAACTCAATACAAATTTGAGTTTAATTCTTTTATGAAAAAAGGGTTCCAAAGTGAAGCTATTTTTCAGGATAATTTTTATGGATGTATGTATCTTATAGATCCATGATGGCAAACTTATGGCATGCATGCTCGAAGTGGCACATGGAGCCATGTTGCCTGCCACATGCAACATCGCCCGTTCTTCTTTGGGGTTTCTGGCACGCATGTGCACGCGACAATCAGCTGGCCTTTTGTGTGTGCGGCAGTGCCGGAAACCGGAAGAGCTAGTCTTCCATTTTCCAGCATGAGCATATGAGCTGCACAGCTGATCGGCTTGCGTGGCAGTAACTGGAAGACTTGCTGGCTGGCGTGCATGTGCACACCAAAAATTGGAAGTTCTTTTTCTGGCATGCACGTTCCCCCTGGGCAGCTCCTCTTCCTGATTGCAGCCCAGTCGAGCACACGCAAAGCGAAGGGCTCCCCTTTTGTCACTTGGTGCTGCACGTGTGCAAGCATGCTCCTTTGGTGCCAAAAAGATTCACCACCACTGTTACAGATCATTTCCCATTACAATATTTACAATTACAATATTTCCTCAATATGTGATCTGAAAAAGCTTCTCAATCCTATACATGGATGATTGCTAAATCCATTAATATGCGGGTATTGCATCAATTTATAAACCAAACTCAGATTAGTTGTTAGGAATGTAAGCTAATGGTTGGGTCAGCAATATATAAGCCATGAGAGTAGTACTGTTTCTTTAAATACTGCTGTAATGGGATTGGTTGCTGTTAGCTCAAGCAGCCAAAAGAGGGAGCCAGAATGACTGCTAGCTCTCTGTTTGTTAGATGCTGATCGGTGGATACTGCTTGTAGATGTATCGTGACTTACTGTGAGTTTTGCTACTGTTAGCGACTTTGTGTGCTGAACTTATTATATGATACTGGACTGTGTTTGATGGATCACTCCTTAACTGAGAACATTGATAACTGACCGACTGAACCGTGTGTAAATTGAACTCTGAATACCTCTATTTCCACATAAGTAAAATACTATTACTTTTACTATTCGGTGTCCCTGTATGCTGGTTTGTGCATGTTCTTCCACACCACTCTCATTATGCTTCTCTGCACACTCGCTCTCCTAATGGGGAGCTTACCTAACAGTAGTCTTTGAGTTAGAACTATTCAACCAGTTAATCCCACAATTTTGATTGTTAAGCAAGCCAGTTGTTAAGTGAGCTTTGCCCCATTTTACAACCTTTTGCCATAGTTGCTAAGTGAATCTAAATTCACTCATTGCCTTTGCTTATTGGAAGCTGGCTGAGAAGGTTTCAAATGGTGAACACGTGACCCCCGGACAGTGCAACTGTTAGAAGCACATGCCAGTTGCCAAAGTCCCAAATGTTGATCAGTGACCATGTGGATGCTGCAACAGCCATAGGTGTGAAAAATGGTCATAAGTTAATTTTCTTCAGCGTCGTTGTAGCTTCTAATGTTTACTAAACAAATTGTTTGACCATCTGAATTGAGCACCCGTTTTAGAATCTTGAAATTATATTCCGGATTACAATAGTTACGTAAATTTCATGGGAAAGAGCTGTCATTGTAGTGTCAGGTTTTAAGGGATCAGAAAAAAGCAATATCTGAAATATCCAGTCACTGATTTTCATCCAACCTAGGAAATGTTGCTTTTTTCAGTTCAAATAAAGTCAAACTTGTTGTAAAAGTTTACATTTCAGAAAGTCATTCTGTCTATTACTGAAGGAGTATACTGTGCTACATACTGAGAAAAATAGCAGAGGTTTTTTAATTTATTTTTTTCCTTCAAGACAGATCAAATACAAAATTGCCAGGCTTCACTTTCACTTCTTTTAGATAGACATTTCTCCTCTGTATTCCTCCATGTCTCTCTGATTCCATTTTGAAAACCATGCCAAAGACAATGATAAATCGTGACATGAATTTTTTTTTGTATTCTATGCTGTTCCAGCAGTAGGTTCTTTGATGTACCTATCTTATAAGAAATAAAACAACCTATTTTTGCCACAACTCAATAGTGGAACATAGTGGAGAAACCAAATAGAATATCTACAGGGATATTCTTTTATATCACCGCACACCAGTATTCTTTCACTCATTTCTTTTTCTCTTTGTATATTATCATCACACTTGCCTAGACTTACTATCTAGCAAATTCAACTTGCGATTTTTCCCCTTTTTATTGCCAAACATATTTATATTCTTTCTCATTTCAACTATGGTTATGGTGCCACTGCCAATTCTGCTGTCAACATTCTGAAAAAGTTTACACAAGAAGTCTGCATATTTCTAGCTGTAAATATTCAAGTCTTCCATATGATTTGAAACTTTAATTTAGAACAACGTATTTAAGTAACTTTAAGATGTTTTCCAAAATGCATAGAAGTCAGAGATAGGCGTGGCCAGAGTAAACTCATGCAAATTTTCAATAAAATGGAACACAAAAATAATAGGAATGAATTTCTCTAAATAGTTATTAAAATAATTACAAAGCATATCAAATATCACTAGGTCAAAGATAATCATTTTAACTAAAAAACCAAGCCAAAAAATATGTTTGAATCAGCTTCTTAAGTTTTGATTAATATAGACTCCATGTTTGGCTTTTCTCCAGTATGAAGTTATATTGATATTGGAGAAGAAGATTAATAGTAAAAAAATGCATTCCATACATATTCTAATCCAGATAATTACCCGTATAGTATATAAGAATAGCAACTGAATTAACCTGTAAGTATAGGGTTAATTCAGACGCAGTTCTTTACACAATTTACTTAGTTTTGATCTACATTTCTGTAATATACAATATTATAGGAAATAATAAATTTGAAATAATCTAGCAAGCCATCAAATTTAATTACTCTTTCAAATAACATTCTTTATATATCTCTATTGAAACAGAGTCTAGACTGCAGTTTTCAAATACACAGTCCAAATATCTGAAGAGTAAGTAGTAAGTATTGCAGAACATAAAAAATGAGCATATTAGGAATATACATTTTTACACAATCCTAGGTTACACAACCCTAATTTCACATTTTAAATGTACTTGATTGGTGAAGGGAGAAGTACAAAAGGAAATATAGGCAACAGAAATTAAACCTGAATGTTCCATTTATTAATGAACAAAGTTCACAACTGTGGGCACATATTACCCAACCACTGGTATAAACAATTTATTTTGCATTCTAAAAATGTAGATTATATCTGTGTGTATCTGAATATGTGCATGAATTTGTGTGTGTATGTGTATATATACATATAGATGCAGATGAAAAATCATTTTTGTGATTCATGACCAGATTCAGAAAATACAGATAGTCTTTCACCTACAACCACAATTGGGACCAGAATTTCAGTTGCTAAGCTATGTGGTTGTTAAATGAGTCATCTGGTGACTGGATCAATTTTATGACCATTTTTTTACTAATTATGTCATTAAGTGAATCTTGCTTCCACAATCTGTTTCAAAAGTTGGCATTGTGATCACATAATCACATGGTGCTATAATTGATGTAAATGAAAGCCAGTTGCCAAGCGCCCAAATTGCGGTCATGTGATTGTAGGGATGGGGTGACTATTGTAACTTTGAAAATAGGTCATAAGTTATTTTTTTAAAGGCCACTGTAACTTTGAATCTACATTAAACGAACCGTCCTTGAGGACTACCTATATTGACAAATATTTAAAATCCAAAGACGATATATAAGATCCTTATATCAATTTTATGGTAAATGCTGGTGCAGTGTATTCTGAAAATCAGGCTAACTGTGGTGGCTTCATTTAGAAGTGAAAAGTAGCACAATATCCAAAGCCTATATTATTGTCATAGGTTGGGCATCTTTGACAGGGAGTATTAAACTACAATGCTAAGAGACCTAAATGAGCAGTCCCCAACCTTTCCAGTTTGGCAACACAGTACGGGGGGGAGGGGGGAATGGCAGGCGCAGGCGCACAACCTCAGTTGTGTGAGTGATGCGTACACACCTGACACACACACAAGTGGAGCTTTGTGCATGTGCAGAGGGTTCTTGAGCTCACACACGAAGCTCTCCTTGCATGAGTGGTAGATACTTGCGCTCGTGTGTGAACCTCAACTTGTGTGAACGCAAGTGCCCTACGCTTGTGCCTCACTTGCTCATTTTTCCCACAGCCCGGTTTTAATCAAGCTGTGGCGTGGTAGTGGGCCAGGGCCCGTGGATTAGGGATTAGACCTCTTTCTTTGGTATGTTAGCAATAATATATTTGGAATGATATTTATCATTCCAAATATAAAGTATAGATGCCTATGTGAAGTACTGCACATGAAAGAGGAAAACTCAAGAAAAAAATCCCCTTCATGCCAATAAAGTTAATCCAGTTTCACTGTGCAGATCATCAGATAATTATAACCCCTAATTTTATATACAGTATTACTGTATAAAGTGGATACATAGCGATGGTTACAGCAAAGCTTGCAAAACTAACACCTCGAGACAATGTTAACTCAACATGAATATCTAAAAAGGCTTCTACCTTGTCACCAACCTGTTTCTCAACCATTTGCCTTTAGGAAATTCGTAAGTGGAAATTGAACATTATGCAACAGTGGCAGATCTCGGGAGACATGGTATTTCCAGTCTTGCTGAGAACTAAGAGATTCCAGAGCTAAGTTGTTTATTATGTTGTCAACCTCTCATTTTGTGTCTACGGAGTAAAGAAAGGCTGCATGTTTCTATTTCAATTTAATGTGCTAGTTGATTCGCACTCTGAGGAACCTTCTGCACCTATAGATAAGTAGACAGGATCTATTGGCTGTCAGAAATGACTCTCTTTACTAATTTTAAAGTAAACTTAATGTTACTTTTTCCATCTGCGTAACCATACTCTTATGAATCTAGGGCAGAGTACTAACCCTTCCTGTGGAGAAACTATTCTATCCAATACAGTTAACCCTTGACTTACAATTGAGCCCAAAACTTCTGTCACTAAGTGAAATATTTGTTAAGTGAGTTTTGCCCCATTTTACGACCTTTCTTGCTACTTTTGAATAGAATAGAATAGAATAGAATTCTTTATTGGCCAAATGTGATTGGATACACAAGGACTTTGTCTTTGGTGCATAAGCTCTCAGTGTACATAAAAGAAAATATATATTTGTCACGAATCATAAGGTACAACACTTAATGATAGTCATAGGGTACAAATAAGCAATCAAATCATACTAAGAAACAATCAATAAGGATACAATGTTGCAAAGTTACAGTCATACAGTCATAAGTGGAAGGAGATGGGTGATAAGAATGATGAGAAGATTAATAGTAATAGTAATGCAGACTTAGTAAATAATTTGACAGTGTTGAGAGAATTATTTGTTTAGCAGAGTGATAGAGTTCGGGGGGAAATTGTTCTTGTGTCTAGTTGTTATGGTGTGCAGTGCTCTATAGCATTGCTTTTTTTAATAAGAATTTTATTAGTTTTTTTTACAAACATTTATAGAAAAGGGTAAGTAGGTATACAAAAAATTTTGACAGCTACATCGTGCGAAAGGTAGAGATCTCCCCGAATCTCACAACTTTTACAAAAGAAAAAACCAAAAAGTAAAAGATAAACATTAACAGCTTTTTGTTTTACATTGTATCAACCATATATTCAATCATCTCATATGTCACTTCCAACAATTACATTATATCAACAATTGCAGTAATGTTTCAAATATACTTATTTTTGTGACCTGAGTCTTTTCAATATTGCTTCCTCCCCCATGACTTCTGGCAGAGCCGCGGCCCCTCCCTCCTTCATGTCTTGTGTACTGTCCCCTGTTCCATCTAGGAGAGCACTGTGTTTTTTTAATGAAGGCCTCCGCAACTGTGTTAATTCTAATTCTGCTGCCCTCCCAGAAAATCAATATCCCTCAAAACATAGCATTGTTTTGAGGATAGGAGTTGAAACAATTTATGTCCAGGATGTGAGGGGGTCTGCAAATATTTTCACAGCCCTCTTTTTGACTTGTGCGGTATACAGGTCCTCAACGGAAGGCAGCATGGGTGGGTTCCAGCAGTCGCTACTCCCGGTTGACTCATGGCCCCGTGCATGCACTTGATGCATGTGCTTGATGTGTGTGCTTGATGCACACGTGCACAGAAGCAAAAAACAAGATAGTGCCTCCTGGAAAACCAGTTCCTACGTGTGGCAGGGCTGAGTCACTGCCGGTTCCAGCGACCCAAGCCACCAAACCACTACCGGTTCAGCCCAACTGGTAGGAACCCACCACTGGAAGGCAGATTGGTAGTAATGTTTTTTCTGCAGTTCTAATTATACTCTGTGTGTGCCTTGTTGGGTTGCAGAACCAAACCAGAGAGTTATTTGTTAACAAAATTGTTATTTTGTTAAGTGAATCTCTGCAGTTGTTAAGGTAGTAACATGGTTTTAAGTGAATCTGACTTCCCCATTGAATTTGCTTGTCAAAAGGTCGCACAATGTGATCGCATGACTCCAGGGCCATCATATACGAGTCAGTTGCCAAGCGTTCTGAATTTTGATCACATGACCATGAAGATACTGCAATGGTTGTTAAGTGTGAACAACAGTTATAAACCACTTTTTTCAGTGCCATTGTAACTTTGAATGGTCACTAAACAAACTGTTGTTAATACGACTATCTATAACATTGTCACATTATATAAGTTGTATTGGTGGAAGTAGCACATTTTGCTAACTAGAAACGTAATGCATTATTAAACTTACACCACCCTCTATTGATCTTCACTGAGAAAAAGGAGTCCTTTATTGAAATATCTCCTTTCTGAGATGTTTCAGTCTCTTTCACTCAAGTCCAAGTGACAGAGGATAGTTTGGTTGTAAGTTAACCAAATCCATTTCAAGCATTGCTAAATTTCAGTTGCATAACTAATTAATAGCCACGTTCTAATAGAGAAATGGAAAAGTATTGTTTTTCTTTGTGTTCTGTTTTTGCGCCAGATATTATTTTAGCCTTTGGCTAAAGTCCAAAGAAATTAAATTACATTGTTTTTAATTTAAATTAAAAATTAAATTGTTTTTCATTTAAAGAAATTAAATGTAATTGTTTTTTAATTTAAGTTAAGTTAATTTTAGCATCTACATGCTGTGGCCAAGTACTGGGATTGTTATATCTTCACTTTTATCTTTTACCAATATGAATGAGATGTTTCTGGTTCCCACATAGATTTGATTTTTATGTAGCAACAGAAAAAGAAAGAATACAATTAAGCATTGCTTTCATTGTTCTGAAGGCCACCTGGCTTTCCAGCAATTCTGCTCCAAAAATTGCCATTTCAAAGTCATTTAATGTCTGCATTTATTTTAAGCAATTAATGTTTCTAGACTCTAGACTTTTTATATAACTTTATTGGAATAATATTGTGTAATCCTCTTTTCCCAGAGCACTTTCTGAGTTTTGGAAGAGAAGGAAATGAATTGATTTATTCAAGTGATTTGGGAATGCTTAATGTTTTAGTGGATTATATGTTTGAGTACTGATTTTGCTTCTGTTGTGTTCTAAATATATTCAAAATTAACTGCACTTAGAAAAAGAAGTTCTGGTTTTGATAACAAAAACTCAGTTTTAAGTACGTTAAATATGTTATGTTGTTTTTGTTTTTATGTTTATGTTATGTTAAGCACACAATGTCATAGCTCAGTGATGGCGAATCTATGGCACGTGTGCCACAGGTGGCACACGGAGCCATTTGTCAGGGCACGCGAGGCGTTGCTCTGTTAGCTGGCCAGCGCGCATGCGCATGCTGGCCAGCTGAGTTCACCCTTTTTTAAAGCCAATTTTCGTCCTCTATAGGAGCCTGGGGATGGCGAAAACAGCCTCCCCCGCCAACCCCTGGACGCCCTCTGGAGGTGTCAGGGAAGCCTCCGGACAGTCCCTGAAGACTTCGGAGCGCTCAAAACAATCCTCCGAGCAAACCGGAAGTCACTTCTGGTTTGCTCGGAGGGTCGTTTTGAGCGCTCCAAAGGCTTCAGGGACCTCGGAACGCTTAAAACGACCCTCCAAGCAAACCAGGAGTGACTTCCAGTTTGCTCGGAGGATCATTTTGAGCGCTCCGAAGGCTTCAGGGACTGTCCGGAGGCTTCTCTGATGCCTCCGGAGGGCGTCCGGCGGGGTGGGGCAGGGTGTTTTCGCCCTCCCCAGGCTCCTATAAAGCCTCTGGAGCCTGGGGAGGGCGAAAAAAGCATTTAAAAATGGGGGGAGTGCCTATAGTGCATGCATGCACACTGGGGGTCGCGCATTGCATTATGGGTGCGGCATGCCCGCACACGACCCCCCTGCACTCCCCCCACTTATGACATGCGAGCCAAAAAAGGTTTGCCGTCGCTGTCATAGCTGATGTCCTCTGCATTTAAATACAGAAATTCTTACGAAATCAATGCCTTTGGCATTTCTCCAGATCGGTGTATGTCTGTTCTCACTCAGAATAGCTTTAGTCATTTCCTGTTCTTCACAATTGAACCAATTATAGGAAACTCATGGTACATTTTATCCCGAATATTATTGAAAGGATCTTAAATTGATTAGTTTATTATCTTTTCATAATGTAAATCAAGTAGAATAATTTAAGCTTGACTATTTGTCCATCATATGATGACTCTAGCTTAAATCAAAAGTTGACCTGTCCCCAAAATCTTTTTCTTATAATGCAACTGAGATAAATTATTTGGTATACCAGCATGGCAATGGAATGGATATATGGGTACCTTCAGGTTGTAGCACTAATCATGACATCATTGATATGAGATTATTTATGATCTATTCACATAGTGCTGTCAACTTTTCTATTATGCCACAATGCAATACAAGCAACTGGTATTTATGGTAGCTGTTCCACTGCCACCCAATAGGACTTGGTAATCAATATTACACACAAAAAATCCCATGTATTTTACAACTGTACGTCTGAAAAATGAAGAGACTAAACCTACTGTCACACTCAGGTTTCCACTGATAAAATGTTACATTTAAAATTAAAATGAAGGAAATAATCCCTAAAGCAAGGCTGTATAATGGGTGTTTGCGCCACTCATTTGTATTAAAGGCTGAAGGGAAGTAGAAAGAATTGGGACAGTTTGTTTTTCATTATAGCAAGTATTAACATTCAGGCAGCTGACTGAAATAGATTTGCATAAGGCTTGCTATTTTCAGTTATTTGGAATTCTATCTTATAGAGAGAAGTCAGAATTTTGTGGTATATTTGGAAGTCTTCTTAGTGCAAAGCAAGACTGCAATCGTTACTGGTGATTTTGATTAGGTGGCATTGTTATGCATAGCTCATATTTTATTATGTCCATTCTTTTCAAACAACAAACTGAATAATGCAAAAAATATTAAATGCAAGAACCTATGTAAAGGCAACATTCTAGCTGACACTTTTAACTGGCTATACATAAAGCTAAAGCTTTATTCGGTACATTATATATAATGTAATTGGCAATATCCACTGGCCACACTTCCTGGGGCATAAGTGCTATGAAACTTCTGATCTCTCTCTGTTTGTGTACTCTTGGAATAATCGGTTATGCCATCCAGCTTTCTGAACTTAAAGGTCACATTACCAAATGAATAAAAGTTATTCACCTATCGGATATAGAAGTAGTTATGCGTGGAAAACAAATATAATGCCTACAGATGGAGAAAATTATGAACAGTCGGATAAAAAGATTTGTGCTGTCAGCAAGCTTAAATGGATGATAAGAGCAGCAATTAGTAACCTGTTTTTGCTACATTGTCTGTTCTTCTATTGAAGGTTTTTGAGATTTGCATGGAAAATACAGGCAATCCTGGTTTAAGAATGATGGGCCTTTCTCCTGTTCGTTCCTTTAAAATCTTTTCAATTCATCTTGCTGATTTGTTCTTGTGCTTTCTAGTTATCAGAATCCTCCTGAATCATGGTACTGATCTCAGATTTGTTCATTATTCCCACTATCAAACCTTCCTCAAAGCCAAGAAATTGAAAATATACAGTATCCTAACCCTGTCCTTCTGTTGATGCAACCTAGAACAGTATTTGCTTTTTTTTTTGAAATTGCATCATATCAGTGGTTCATGTTCCACCTGTGAATTACTAAGGTAACCAAGACCTTCTTTTCATGTACCAAAGCCCAGTTGAGTTTCATCTACACCCATGTGTTTGATTTTTCTTACCCAAATATAAGACTTTGGTTTTGTCCCTACATGTTTTGGGTTCTTCCTGTGCTTTCAAGTTGTCAGAATCCTCCTAAATCATGACATTGTCCTCAGGCTCAGATATCTTAATTATCCCCACTTTCCACCCTAGCTTTGTTTCATCTATACATTAGTTGATGTCTTCTAATCTCTCCGAAATAATTTAGAAACATTTCTTTCCAAATATTACTCTTTCCTTTATGACGGAAAAGGGATTGAAGTCACAAGCACTGTTTTTCTATCATGACAGCTTTATTTTGGAAGCGAGTCTGGCCTTCTTGAGATTATTTTCCCAAAGTTAGTGAAAATTATACTTCTTAGGGAGTGATTGTGTGCTGTCTCATATTCAATTTTATTAATGTAAATGTATTCCAAGCTTTGTTTCATATTTTTTACTCTGGGCTCCAGCTACATTTTTATGTGGTTACAGGAAGCCGTGAGCCTAACAGATTTACTGGCATACAAATTTAATATGTAAAAAATACAAATATCAATGATGAATTGCATGCTTATAGTACAGTAATCTGGGGCTATTCACAAGGAGGCTGTTATTCTTTTTAAACCATTTCTAGAATTACTGTATGTGACTAGTAATTCTACTGGAATTTTTAAGTTAATGTATGTTATTTATTTTAAACATTTACACAGACACTCGTTTTAACCAGCTCTGGGCAGCTCTCCAATCAAAGACCAAAAGAAACATAAAATCATATTAGAACTGTAATCCCAAATTGATTAAAATGTTAAAAACAACAAAAACTTTAAACCCCTTGCTGTGGAAAGAGAAACAGGAGTGTCAAACTCGATTTCCACATCAGGGTTGTATTTGATCTCTGGGGAGCCAGAAGCCATGGCAGGGTGGGCATGGCCAGCTTGACGTCACTCGTGCTGGGGTGGCCAAAGCGTGCCACCAGCGAAAACGGGCTCCCCAGCTCCATTTTTGGCTGTGGCAGCCTCCCGCAACTCTCTGCCAGTGAAAACAGAGCTCAGGAGGGCCCTGAGGGGGCAACCCTTCTGAGCTCCATTTTCATTGGCAGAGGCACCATCGGCTGGTCCTTCGCTGTTTCCAGGGTGACCCCACGGGCCAGATCTAAGCACCCTGTGGGCTGGATCCGGCCCCCCAGCCTTGAGTTTGCACCTGTGGTCTAAAATTATCAAGATTATCAGGGTTTTTTTCTCTCAGAAGTGGTCTGTCAACTCCCCAGCTTGGGCACATAAACAACTGCAAGGAAAGGAGGAGGAGTTTAAAATTCCTTAGAAGCACTTCTAGGTTGGCTTTAAAACAGTTAAAAAGAATGAAGTATAAAGGAAGCCAGAGGAGGCAGACAGAAGTAGGGATTTCTTCTACATTTGGCAGGAGATGCTACTGGAAAGAGAAGCAACTGGACAAGACCCAGAACAGAGGAGGCAATGGCTGGGAGAGCCAGAAGCCAGAGGTTCTATGGCCAGGGAGAAGATTCAAAAAGATGTCTAGATGGTACAGCAAACTCTATGTGGTTCAGGTACTGGATAGCAATAGCAATAGCACTTAGACTTATATACCGCTTCACAGTGCTTTATAGCCCTCTCTAAGACAAAGTCAGCATATTGCCCCCAACAATCTGGGTCCTCATTTTACCCATCTCAAAGGATGAAAAGCTGAGTCAACCTTGAGCTGGTGAGATTTGAACTGTGGAACTGCAGCTGGCAGTCAACTGAAGTAGCCTGCAGTACAGCACTCTAACCACTGTTCTCAGCTCATTGGATAGCTGGTCAGAAGAGTATAAAGGACAGAAGCAGATACCGTAGCATCCCTAAGCTTGTAGAAAAGATAGCATGGGAGGAAGAAACAACAGTTGTACTTTAAGCAAAGTTTTCAAGAATTAAATGGTTTTAGTTAATTTCAGAGTAATAAGACAGTAGTTCTCAACCTTCCCAATGCTGCAACCCTTTAATACAGTTCCTCATGTTGTGATGACCCCCAACCATAAAATTGGTGTCTTGGTTCCTAAGACCATCAAAAATATGTCTTTTCCGATGGTCTTAGGTGACCCATGGGAAAGGGTCGTTCGACCTCCAAAGGGGTCCTGACCCACAGGTTGAGAACCACTGTAATAAGGTATTAGAATACATAATTATCCAAGACCCGTGATGGCGAACCTATGGCATGTATGCCAGAAGTGGCATGCAGAGCCCTCTCTGTGGGCACGCACACCATCGCCAACTGCTCTTGCGGTTTCCAGTGCGTGCCTGGCTCTCTGGCCAGAAGGTCACACACGCCGAAGCACCAGAACCCCGAAGACCCCGGATACCCAAAGACCAGCTGGCACCAGCCAGCATGCACAACGCCCAGTATACGCACCGGACACCTGGTCTTCAGGTTTCCACCGCTCTGGTGCATGTGTGCATTCTGGTTTGGGCACCAGGGTGCCGAAAAGGTTCTCCATCACCATCCCAGGCCATAATGTATAGCTTTGGATCATTTCCATCAACAAAGAAATAAACAAGAACAATATTTTTGATTCATTTAATTGGATTCTCTTTATCTAGTTTTGGCACTTGGAGAGCAGATCATGTTTTAGATCATATTTAGCAGAAATACTGAACATTCAGAGGGGTTCACAAACCTTTAAAGATCACGGTACGACCATAGGTAGATGAATAGATATACATGTATCATCTTGCATAAACTGACGACACTATCTACTTATTAGCTGTAGATACCTGTCTGGCTTCTTTTCTAGCCATTCCCAGCCTCTACTTCTCTGGTGTACATCTTGCTAATACAGCTCCTTGGATGAGATCGGTATCCAGCAAATATCCAGGTGCCATATTCAGTCTCCTTCTTTCTCTTAGATAAATGAAAGAAGGCAGTTGGTTGAGGGGCGGATTTGCACATAATCGCTTCTGATTGTGTCTAGCAAAAAGGCTGCAGTTCGGGAGGTTCATCAGAGTTGTTCCATTTTACATCCGAAATATGTTTTATTGAGGAAGACAGGAAGGAAATGATTTCATCTAGCCAGCGAAATCCGAATGTGGCATTTCCCCCCCTCCCCCATTTCTCTCTGAAGCTTAATTAATGCATTAACTAGTATACTTTGCAATCAATTCCATGTGAGATTGATGCAGCCTCTGTTAATGGCACCATTCACATGAAGCATGTCAGATGTCACAGACTCTCACTCTTTATGCCTGGGTTTCCATAGAGATCTTTCCTTAATGGTAGGAATATGTTATCATTTCAATCGGGGACGTAGTGCTGCACAATATGCTTTATATCTTGCCCGCCCTAGTTAAAAGACAAATGCCTGTCGGTGATGTTTCCCAGGGCTTCTCCTCATTGGTTCAATAAATGGCAAAGTAGCCCATTTTCAACGGTTTTCTGCTGCTGTAGTGCAAGAGGTATAATTAAGTTGTGTCCCAGTAGTGAAGGTTTCTAAATGATGATGAGCCAAAACTAATTGTATTGATTTGTTTATTACTGGCTTAGGAAGCTCATCAAACAAATGGACTGAAACTATTTCCATATTCTTATCTGTTTGCTAAATGAGAAACAAATAACACTCCCATATGTCTGTTGCGTAGTGTCACCACACTAATACTAATACTGATGAGAGACTCGGGCAAAAGAAACAAGATTACGCACGTGGCATTGCTGAGATTTTGGAATGCAACAACATTTTTCAGTAGGCTGAAAAAGCAGAGATATCAAATAATTTGAAAAGATTTGGCATTCTAAGCATTGCTGGGTGTGTCGATCAAAGCTGGCTGGCAAAATGGCTGTTGGATAAATAATCTGTCCTGCTTTAATACCATTTGAAACAAATTATGAATAATTATATTTTACGCAATCTAGATTCAGAACAGTTACAAGAGACCCATAGATGGGGATAACCATGATATCCAATGAGAACAACCATATTCTAAATTCAACTATGCTTTTCCAGATGCTTTTGCGTTGTTAGAGATGCCTTGCAGGGGTTGTGTGACTTTATCTGACCATTGCGAAATGCTGCATAGGACTTTATTCCTAACATGCCTTAGGAGGACACCATTGTTGTGGCCTGATGGCAGCCAGAGGAGCTGGCAGCAGAGTTGGACAGTGAGGAGGTTGGGGAGGGCCAGTACTGGGGGCTGAGGAAAGCTCAGACGAGGGCTCCGCATCGGAGGCAGAGAGGGAACTAGACGGCAGTGAGGCAGAGGAACAGCTGGACCTGTTCCCAGTGTGCACATGCACAGAGCTGCCAGAAGACAAGAACAACTAAGAAAGTAGGGTCAACTTAAGAGTAAAACCACACTTTGGAGGTGATTGGCTCCTCCCATAAGAAACAAAAGAGGAGAGTACGGGGAGTGGGGTTTTGTAGGAAACAATTCGGTCATGTCGAGAGTGGAAAGTTCTGTTTGTGACTATAAGACACTCTGTGCCAAGTTTTGCCTTGCCTTGTGTTTGGAAACTAGTTATTTGGCAGCCTTCCAAACAAGATAAGGTTTGTGTTGATAAACATTCCTCTGAAAGGCTGTTTGCTAAGCCTTGCGGACAGTGAATGAAAGGAATTCACAGTCATGTAAATAAAGGGGATTTGCTGGGACCAAGACTCTGCTTCTTGCTTTTTAAGGAAGCCTGGGTCAGAAAACCATGTAGATTGAATGGTTTGCTTTGCATCCTGCAATAGGCTATGTGGGCTAAAAATGGAAATGTACATTTGGGGTTTATGTGATATGTGAAGGTAGAAAAAATATTTTGATTAACCATAGCATGTACTTGTGTGCCTTATGCTAGTGTCAAATGTGCATTTAGTTGCACCCATTTCTGCCCTTCCTTCAAGAATATCAAGTATGTGATATATCAGCCACACCCTATGTCATGAAAAATGGGATTAATATCATCACTATATTAATTCTTCATTACAATGTGAAGAAACAGAGCTCTGATGGCTTCGTTCAGAGTTCTCTTAATGTCTAATGGAAATGTCAATAGCATTTTCAAACTGAAGGTTGCATCTGAGGTCAACAATGGATCCTTTGTGCGCTGCTTTCAATCATTCCTGAGACATGTGTGACATTATTTTACAACTAATGAAGGATGGTGTTATGATATATAGTAGTAGAATGGAAATGCTCTGTGCAGTAAAGAATTACACCCCATTTAAGAGGACAGCAGATGGGATAAGCCACTATCTCAAAGCCATTTCATGATAATAAATAGCATCTATATAACAAGGAGATGTATTGTTCAAATGTTAATGAACTGGAGTTTCAAACATCCCTCAACACTGGTTTTCCTGGAGAAGGGCACAAGAGACTTCCAGTTGAAGTACCACAGCTGGAATGTCAAGAGACAACAGCTGGATTGCCACAGATCCATCTTGGCTATTTTTGAACACATTATTTGTTTTACTTAGCTTACATCCAGTCTTTTTCAGCAGCTGTAGATACGGTAGTTTATACAGACATTTCTCCTTTATTTTATCCTTATAATATTAACCTGTGAGATAGCTTTGGCTGAGAGACCTCTGGTTCTCCAAACCACCTGTGATCTCCCCATGACTGAGAACAGACTTGGACCAAAGTCTCCAACAGTTTAATTCCACCTGCATACTGGCAGAATCCCACAGTATAGGCAATAACATCTAAGGATATATCCCAGTGATCTGGGACAGATCCCACCAAACTTGATAGATTCGATTGCCAATGCCTAATCAGTTAAATGTTTTAGCTATCCCATAGCCTATTCTGTTTGATTATCTTCTAAAATATATAGTTAACTTTCTCGTGTTAATCGAGTTTAGCATTCTGCATCTATTATGCACAATGATTTTTTTGGCACTTTGACACTGTGAGAAGGTTTTGCTCCCAAGAGGCTTCTATAAATCTGGAGGCTGAATTATTCTTCCATCTCTTGAGAAGTCAATCTTGCCAGTTTGGCAAAGCTTTGTTCCAACTGCAGTACTACTTTTATGTTGAGAGTCTGTGGATAAGTTAATAACATTCTAGAAGTGGACTTAAAGATACAGAGAATTATATAGCACAGTTCACCCTTCCATATGGCTTTAAAAACATAAAGTCTCCCTTAAAAGCTTTGCAGTACATGCAGAACAAACACCTTTATAGAGCAAAAGCTGCATTTTCGTGCACTGCAAAGTTACCGGTGTCATTACTAGTCTGAGACGATGGAATGAAGAATAATCACTTTACCTTCTGAGAGAGTTGAATAAGTTCCCAAATGCTATAGAATGGTTTTTAAAACTATTATTAAGAAATAGTTAAAAAAAAAGCAACTAAACCTTTTCTGCACTGCAAGAACAGCTATTGAGTTGTACTATTTCTAGAACCGATTTCTTGAATCCCAAGATCTTTTAACTGAAAATCAGGTTGTAATTGAAGTGCTTTTGCTGGAAATACTTTGGTTAATCTTAATTTAGACACTTGGCTGGTATGTTTTTAGTTTATACAATATTAGGTTAGCCTGGCTCTTTGACTTTCTTTTTTTTTTGTAACAAGTTTTATTGGTTTTAAAAACATTTATAGGGAAAAGGTAATAGGGTACATAGAAAGTTTTAGTAGCTCCCATGTTGGCAATAGAAATCCCCCCAAATCTCACACTTTTACAATTTTAAAAATAACATGTAGAGGATAGCATAAACAGAATTCTTACTTTATGTCAACAACATGTTCAATCATCTCTTTCTTTGTCACTTTCTAGTATATCAACAATTACAATAATATTTCAGATATTTTTATTTTTGTGACCTGAGCCTTTTCGACTCTTTGACTTTCTTATTCACCAAAAGAGAGAGGAAAAAGAGACAGAAATCATTGTTTTCCATAAGCCACTATATATACTTCAGAGAATAGGATTGGGGGGGGGGCTTCATGTACCTATGAATTCCCATCTCACCCTCAGAAGATAGTGTAAAGCAGCAGTTAACCTTTCAGGCTCTGTGGACCAGTGGCAGTGGTGGGGGGGGAGAGGGGATGGTTTCACGTGCATGCGGCTTACACAAATGAAGCTTTGAGTGCTTGCCCACAGTTTGCACGGCCCAGTTCCCAATGGACCACAGCCCCATAGATTGGGGACCCCTGGGCTAAAGGGAACTGTAATCACAGAATATTAATACAAAGCAGGCTTTCTGGCTACTCAAGGAGTTTTACTTATGTTCAGGCAAAGGCAGATATTATTCTTCTGATCAAAGTGAGATAGGAGATTGGAAGAAGGAAAGCTGGTGCACATCAGCCTTTGTACTAGGGGAATATACATTATTTTTTCCTTATACCTTGGCCAATATGTTTCATATCGAGCAACATGCAGACATTCCAATTTGTATAGAACCAGGTAAAAGCGAAAAACTTTTCTGGTGACAAAGCTACTTCAGTAGAGGTAGTCTTCATTTAACAAACATACCGTATTTTTCAAACTATAAGATGCACCGGAGTATAAGACACACCTAAATTTCGAAGAGGTAAATTTTAAAAGGTTTTTACCCTCACCGGCCCCGAGGAACACTCTGCAGGCCTCCCAAACCCTCTGCACGCCCTGTTTTTTGTGAAAGAGAGTTTGGGAGGCCTGCAAAGTGCTCCTGTGGGCTGGGGAGGGCAAAAATGTGATGTGTGGGGGGATTGGGATGTGGAAAAAAGGGACATACAGAGAGTTTGGGAGGCCTGTAAAGAGCTCCTGGGGGCTAGGGAGGGCAAAAACACCCCGTTTTGGGGAAAAGCTGACCCATTTTCACTCATTTTTGTCCTCCCTAGCCCCAGGAGCATTCTACAGGCCTCTCAAACCCTCTGCAGGCCTCGTTTTTTGCCGCCCCCAGCCCCCAGGAGCACTTTGCAGACCTCTCAAACTCCCTGCACATCCATTTTTGCAAAAGACAGTATGCATGGGGCGGGGTTTCGGGAAGCCAAAAATGGCTGTATTCAGTGTGTAAAACGCACCCAGATTTCACCCTCTTTTTTGGTGGGCAAAGGTGCATCTTATACTCCAAAAAATATGGTAATTGGAACTGGCAACTCCATCTTTAAACAAAGTGGTTGCTAGGAGAAACACAACTGAACTCTTAATCCTATCTCAGCTGTGCCGCAAGTTGTAAATGTGAGGATTGCTCATAAAATTACTTTATTGTTATCATCATAACTGCAAACAATCATTATAACAAGGACTATCCCAAGGACCTTCTGTGGACCTTCCCTCAACTGATGTCTACCAAATGTTTTATAAATACAACCAAGAATTCCTAGTCATCAGCCATAAAGCAGTTGACATATTATTACTGAAATATTCTCTGCGCTAGATGTGAATCATTTGGGAAAAGCATCTGAATGTGTTGTTGACATATCATATTTTCACGAAGAATCCCTGAAGTTGATGCAAGTAACACAACAAGAAATGAATGCATCACATTCCAGAACTAAGGTTCCTAATTGTTAATTATAATTTTGTAATTATTCTTCACATTTATTGGAAGTAAGCCCTAGTAATCAGATAAGCCTTAATTTTGGGTATCCCTTCATAGGTTTCTATCGGCATTCATAGTTTTTATTATTTCTTTGCTCTTTTCAAACAGTTTGTCTTACCTAGTTGGGGTTCATTTTTTCGTTTCTCAAAAATCAAAGTCCGTGTCTGAAGTAGACATTCAGTGGGGGAGAGTATCCAGGAAACTTTAGATGGCTGCATTAGTTATTGAATGGTGAGTCCAATGCAATCCCAGAAACTGTACCTTTAGGGTTTGACGGTATTTGTTGCCCGATATATCCAGACAATTTTAAGAGAGAGGAAGATAATAAAATTTTGAGATGAAAATAATATCTGTAGAACTAACATGACAAACGTTGCAAATCCTCATTTTATTAAAAACAAAATAGAAGACTTAATGAAAAGTATTTCCATTGGGATGGGTCGATATATGTATCTGCTAAAAGCCATTAATATCATTCATGGTAGACCTTAGCTTTCCTATTTGGACATGCCTTCGTAGCTTCTTCTTTCCTTTCTAAAATCTCTCATTCGCTCTAGGATGAAAAAAAATCTGCAGCCTTCAGATCTCCCCATATGATTTATTCAGCAATATTAACCCTCATTCTTTTTGGTGAACCTAAAGATAACACAACAGTAGACCCCTTATACCAAGACTCAGAGCCAGCTGCCCGGTAACAGTCAAGTACACATTTGATAAATAGTTGCAGAGCAACAGGTCAATAACCAATTAAAGAGAACTATAGAAGAAAAGCTGCTGATCTAGAAAAGGAAGAAATTTATAGTCATTAACTTACTTTTCTTAAAACCACAGAGACATGACCCCTCAAAAAAAAACTAGGGGAAGAAAATCTGGATGTCTAGATAAAGCGTAAATAATCCTGAAAGAGCAAGCTTTCCCTGAGCATAGAAA